>NC_053027.1:74767838-75096217 GCF_003073215.2 Triticum urartu | reverse complement strand
GTATTCGAAACCTACAGATTACTACAGACTGTTCTGTTTTTGACAGATTCTGTTTTTCGTGTGTTGTTTGCTTATTTTGTTGAATCTATGGCTAGTATCGGGGGTATGAACCATGCAGAAGTTGGAATGCAGTAGGTTTAACACCAATATAAATAAAGAATGAGTTCATTACAGTACCTTAAGTGGTGGTTTGTTTTATTATACTAACGGAGCTCATGAGATTTTTTGTTGAGTTTTGTGTTGTGAAGTTTTCAAGTTTTGGGTAAAGATTTGATGGATTATGAAATAAGGAGTGGCAAGAGCCTAAGCTTGGGGATTCCCAAGGCACCCCAAGGCAAAATTCAAGGACAACCAAAATCCTAAGCTTGGGGATGCCCCAGAAGGCATCCCCTCTTTCGTCTTCGTCCATCGGTAACTTTACTTGATGCTATATTTTTATTCACCACATGATATGTGTTTTGCTTGGAGCGTCTTTTATGATTTGAGTCTTTTCTTTCTAGTTTACCACAATCATCCTTGCTGTACACACCTTTTGGGAGAGACACACATGAATCAGAATTTATTAGAATACTCTATGTGCTTCACTTATATCTTTTGAGCTAGATAATTTTGCTCTAGTGCTTCACTTATATCTTTTAGAGCACAGTGGTAGTTTTATTTTATAGAAATTATTGATCTCTCATGCTTCACTTATATAATTTTTGGAATCCTTTAGAACAGCATGGTAGTTTGCTTTGGCTATAAAATTAGTCCTAATATGATAGGCATCCAAGATTGGTATAATAAAAACTTTCATAAAAGCGCATTGAATACTATGAGAAGTTTGATACTTGATGATTGTTTTGAGATATGAAGATGGTAATATTAGAGTCGTGCTAGTTGAGTAGTTGTTAATTTGAGAAATACTTGTGTTGAATCTTGCAAGTCCCGTAGCATGCACGTATGGTAACCGTTGTGTAACAAATTTGAAATAGGAGGTGTTCTTTGATTGTCATCCTTATGAGTGTCGGTCGGGGACGAGCGATGGTCTTTTCCTACCAATCTATCCCCCTAGGAGCATCCCCGTAATGCTTGGTTTTTGATGACTTGTATATTTTTTCAATAAGTATGTGAGTTCTTTATGACTAATGTTGAGTCCATGGATTATACGCACTCTCACCTTTCCATCATTGCTAGCCTCTTCGGTACCGTGCATTGCCCTTTCTCACCTTGAGAGTTGGTGCAAACTTCGCCGGTGCATCCAAACCCCGTGATATGCTACGCTCTATCACACATAAACCTCATTATATCTTCCTCAAAACAGCCACCATACCTACCTATTATGGCATTTCCATAGCCATTCTGAGATATATTGCCATGCAACTTTCCATCATTTCATTTATTATGACACGCTTCATCATTCTCATGTTGCTTTGCATGATCAGGTAGTTGACATCGTATTTGCGGCAAAGCCACCATGCATAATTTATCATACATGTCACTCTTGATTCATTGCCCATCACGGTACACCGCCGGAGGCATTCATATAGAGTCATATTTTGTTCTAGTATCGAGTTGTAAATAAATAGAAGTGTGATGATCATCATTAATAGAGCATTGTCCAAAATAAAAAAATAAAAAAAGAAGGGAGAAAGGCCAAATAAAAAAGGGAAAGGCCCAAAAAAAGAGAAAAAAAGAAATAAAAAGGGAGCATGCTACTATCCTTTTTTCCACACTTGTGGTTCAAAGTAGCACCATGATCTTTATGATAGAGAGTCTCTTGTTTTGTCACTTTCATATACTAGTGGGAATTTTTCATTATAGAACTTGGCTTGTATATTCCAACAATGGGTTTCCTCAAATGCCCTAGGTCTTCATGAGCAGGCAAGTTGGATGCACACCCACTTAGTTTCTTTTATTGAGCTTTCATACATTTATAGCTCTAGTGCATCCGTTGCATGGCAATCCCTACTCCTTGCATTGACATCAATTGATGGGCATCTCCCTAGCCCATTGATTAGCCGCATCGATGTGAGACTTTCTCTTTTTTTCTCCACATAACCCCCATCATTATACTCTATTCCACCCATAGTGCTATATCCATGGCTCATGCTCATGTATTGTGTGAAAGTTGAAAAAAGTTTGAGATTACTAAAGTATGAAACAATTGATTGGCTTGTCATCGGGGTTGTGCATGATGAGAGCATTCTTGTGTGACGAAAATGGAGCATGACCAAACTATATGATTTTGTAGGGATGAACTTTCTTTGGCCATGTTATTTTGAGAAGGCATAATTGCTTAGTTAGTATGCTTGAAGTATTATTATTTTTATGTCAATATTAAACTTTTGTCTTGAATCTTTCGGATTTGAACATTCATGCCACAATAAAGAAAATTACATAGAAAATTATGCTAGGTAGCATTCCACATCAAAAATTCTGTTTTTATCATTAAGCTTGGGGATGCTTGATACATCTCCAACGTATCTATAATTTTTTATTGTTACATGCTATTATATTATCTGTTTTGGATGTTTAATGGGCTTTATTATACACTTTTATATTATTTTTGGGACTAACCTACTAACCAAAGGCCCAGTGCAAATAGCTATTTTTTGCCTATTTCAGTGTTTCGCAGAAAAGGAATATCAAACGGAATCCAAACGGAATGAAACCTTCGGGAGAATGATTTTTGGAACAAACACAATCTAGGATACTTGGAGTGGACGTAAAGGAAGCATCAAGGAGGCCAGGAGGTAGGGAGGTGCGCCCCACCCTCGTGGGCCCCTCGTGGCTCCCCTGACCGACTTCTTTCGCCTATATATACTCATATACCCCGAAAACATCCGAGAGTACCACGAAATCCTATTTCCACCGCCGCAACCTTCTGTACCCAAGAGATCCCATATTGGGGCCTTTTCCGGAGCTCCGCCGGAGGGGGAATCAATCACGGAGGGCTTCTACACCAACACCATAGCCTCTCCGATGATGTGTGAGTAGTTTACCACAGACCTTCGGGTCCATAGTTATTATCTAGATGGCTTCCTCTCTATCTTTGGATCTCAATACAAAGTTCTCCTCGATCTTCTTGGAGATCTATTCGATGTAATTCTTTTTGCGGTGTGTCTGTCGGGATCCGATGAATTGTGGGTTTATGATCAAGATTATCTATGAACAATATTTGGTTCTTCTCTGAATTCTTTTATGTGTGATTTGTTATCATTACAAATCTCTTCGAATTATCAGTTTGGTTTGGCCTACTAGATTGATCTTTATTGCAATGGGAGAAGTGCTTAGCTTTGGGTTCAATCTTGCGGTGTCCTTTCCCAGTGACAGCAGGGGCAGCAAGGCACGTATTGTATTGTTGCCATCAAGGATAAAAATATGGGGTTTATATCATATTGCTTGAGTTTATCCCTGTACATCATGTCATCTTGCCTAATGCGTTACTCAGTTCTTATGAACTAAATACTCTAGATGCATGCTGGATAGCGGTCAATGTGTGGAGTAATAGTAGTAGATGCAGAATCGTTTCGGTCTACTTGTCGCGGACGTGATGCCTATATACATGATCATGCCTAGATATTCTCATAATTATGCACTTTTCTATCAATTGCTCGACAGTAATTTGTTTATCCACCGTAATACGTATGCTATCTTGAGAGAAGACACTAGTGAAACCTATGGCCCCCGGGTCTATATTCCATCATATAAGTTTCCAATATATTTTACTTTGCAATCTTTACTTTCAATCTATATCATAAAAATACCAAAAATATTTATCTTATTATCTCTATCGGATCTCACTTTTGCAAATGGCCGTGAAGGGATTGACAACCCCTTTATCGCGTTGGTTGCAAGGTTCTTATTTGTTTGTATAGGTGCGAGGCGACTTGCGTGTAGTCTCCTACTGGATTGATACCTTGGTTCTAAAAAACTGAGGGAAATACTTACGCTACTTTGCTGCATCACCATTTCCTCTTCAAGGGAAAACCAACGCAGTGCTCAAGAGGTAGCAAGAAGGATTTCTGGCGCCATTGCCGGGGAGATCTATGCCAAGTCAAGTGAAGTCAAGACAGACCAAGTACCCATCACAAACTCTTATCCCTCGCATTACATTATTTGTTGTTTGCCTATTGTTTTCCTCTCCCCCACTTCACCCTTGCCGTTTTATTCGCCCTCTTTTCCATTCGCCCTCTTTTTCCGTTTACCTCCTTTCTGCTTTCTTCTTGTGTCGCCGTGTGTCATCATGGCTAGTCCTTCTATCATTGTTAGTACTCCGGATCATGAAGTTCTTAATTTTAAACAAAGGGAGGGAGAAAATATAGAAGATTGTTGGCATAGAATTTGCAATGCTCAGAATAGATCTAGTAGGAAGCAATCCACTTCCATTCTTCTTTGCAATTTTTATGTAGGATCACTCCTTCGAACAGATATATTTGTCGAGGGTTGGGTGCGACATATGCCAAGGGATGGCTTATCATGGTGGGAGCGAGTAGAACGTCGCCGGTGCCCGGAAGCGGGATGAGGCGTAGACACGTACGCCGGCGAACTTTACCCAGGTTCGGGGCTCTCCTAGGAGATAATACCCCTAGTCCTGCTCTTCGGGGTCTCCGCATGATCACTAAGGCACAAGTGAATACAAAGGCGCTCCTTGAGCTGTATGCTAGAGGTAGGAGAAGGCAGGGCTAGCTCTCTCCTTCCTCTATGATCTGGTCTAGTTCTAACGGGTTCAGAACCCTTTGCATGGGTGCCCTGGGGGTTTATATAGGCCTCCCCCCAGGGGTACAATGGTAATCCGATCGGGCGCAGGGCCCGGCTGTCAGTCTCTCTGGTCGCCGGCTTCTCCGCTGACTGCTGGGGCCCGCCGCCGAGTGGGCCTCGCCGACTGGTCTGGTACGGAGCCGACAGGACGCCTCCGCCACTCGAGGGTCCTGCCGGCTGTGGATCACTATTGTCGCGTCTCTAATGATGCAGGATTGGTCATGGGGTTGTGGCTACAGCTCCGCCGCCTGGCGGGCGATTACTGTAGCCACTCCGCGTCTCGTCTAGTTAATGGCGAGTGGGTCCCGAGGAAGGGGCGGGCCGACTCCTAGGGCCCGACCTCCCTCGGGTCCGACTGGTGGGATCGTTGTCGTCTTCCGGTCTCTTGCTGATGGGTGGGGCCCGTCGTCCTTGGGCCGTACCGACAGGCCGTCGTGGGAGCAGGACTCCGCCTGCCTGTGATGATGTTAGGGATGGCATGGCAACAGTGATGTGCCAGGCGGAGATCTCCGCCGTACAGTGTACTGTGACCACGCTAGCCCCTGGAAAGGGGGAGGGGATGGGCTACACTGTAGCCATTCCTAGTCATGTCCCTCTCGATGAGGGCACGGGCTTCGCTGGTGCCGTGGGCCGACTCCTCGGGGCGGACTTCTCTGGAAGCCCCCGAGTAGGAGTCGGCCCATCTTGGCCTTGCCTCTAGGACTCGGCCGTATACGGGCAGCCGGCTGTTCCTCCAGCCGGCCCCCAGAAGACGGCTCTTCACCTTGGCATCTTGAGGGGCGCAGTCTGCCCCGATGTCTTGAAAGGTTCTTGGCCTCGGGTTAGCCTACCCGTGGCCCATTACTCTGACAGTAGCCCTCGAAGCTGGTGAGGCACCGTGGATGATCAACTGAGGGGCCTCAGCAGTTTCTTTCTCCGAGTGCTTGTGGCGGAACCTTGTTCGACTTCTGCCGGGCCGACTAGTAGGAGTCGGACTCGCCAATCTGACTTGTCCATAATTTTCGAATGCCTCAGCGGGATCAACGTGGCGTGCTATCTAGGCTTCTAGGCCGCCGCCCGCTTCGGGCCTGTCATGTGGCGACGAGCGGCTAGGCCAGTCCGCCCACCCACGCGCCCGACGGGGCGCGCCTGCAGGCGGGGCCCGCCACTACCACGCCTTGGCACGCGAGCGGATCCACTATGGCCGCGGCGGGCGGTTGAGGTTCCTGCGAAGTTACTACGCACTATAACTTGCGCGATAAATCGTGGGGCGTGGGGTAGTGGGCGCAGTAAATCCCACGACCGCCCCCTCGGCTTCGCAGCCCATGGGCCTATAAGTAGGTGGAGGAGGGGGAGCGGCAGCGCAAGTGCGCCCCTCCTCCTCACCGCTTCCTCTTTCTTCTTCCTCTCACCGCTGCGCCCCAAGCTATGCTGAGCGCCGCGGTGATTCGTTCTTGATGAGCTCCTCCTCCACCGCCACTCCCCCTGCGGTGCGCTCCGGAGCATGGGATGGCTCCGAGGTCCATGACGACCACATCGGCTTCCTCCACCAGTCGCGGCGGCTCCCTAGCGAGGATGTCGGAGTAATGGGCCACAGGTAGGCTAACCCAGGCCCAGAACCTTTCAAGACATTGAGGCAGATTGCGCCCCTCGAGATCCCAGGACGAAGAGCCGCCTTCTGAGAGTCGGCGGCGAGGCGGTCGGCTGCCCACTCGCGGTCGAGTCCTGGGGACGACTTCAGGATGAGCCGACTCCTGACTGGCGACTTCTAGAGAAGCCGGCCTTGGGGAGTCGGCCCGCGACGCCAACAACCCCCATGCCCTAATAAAGAGGGACGGGACAGGGAGTGGCCACGGTAAGGTCCACTCCCACCCCTTTTCCAAGGGCAGGCGTGGCTACAGTACACCGTACCCACGGAGATCTCCGCGCGGCGCGACACTGTTGCCATGTCAGCCCTGACATCAGCCCCAGGGGGCGGAGCCCTGTCCCCACGGCAACCTGCTGGTACGACCCAGGGATGATGGGTCCCACAAGTCGGCGGGCGTACGAAAGACGGCGAAAGCACCACCAGTCGGCCTGGATGGGAGTCGGCCACCAGAAGTCGGCTGGCCCCTCCCACGGGCCCCACACGCCATTAATCAGACACGACAAGTAGTGGCCACAGTGATCGCCCGCCAGACGGCGGGGCTGTCGCCACGACCTCATGACCGAGCCTGTGTCATTAGAGGCACGGCTATAGTAATCTGCAGCCGGCAAAGACCCGCCCGCGGCGGACGCGGCCTGTCGGCTCCACACCAAGCCAGTTGGCGGGGCCCACCAGTCGGCGGGCCCCAGGAGTCGGCGGATAAGACGGCGGCTAGAGAGACTGATGGCTAGGCCCGCGCCCAGCCGGATTACCATTATACCCATGGGGGGTAGGCCTATATAAACCCCCCAGGGCATCCATGCAAAGGGTTGGAATCCATTAGCACTAGACCGGATCATATAGGAAGGAGAGAACTAGCCTTGCCTTCTCCTACCTCCAGGAAACAGCTCAAGGAGCAACCGTGTAAACACTTTGCCATAGTGATCATGCGGAGATCCTGTTGAGCAGCAGTAGGGGTATTATCTCCCCGGAGAGCCCTGAAGCTGGGTAAGATTCGCCGGCATGCATGTCTTCGCCTTATCCCGTTTCCAGGCACCGGCGACGTTCTACTCGCCCCCACCATGATAAGCCATCCTTTGGCATATGTCGCACCCAACCCCATACATTTGGTGCCCACCGTGGGGCATGGTGCACCGTCTTCCTAATACCTGCTCTGGACGGGAACCCTTTTTCTCCTTGGCGAGCGCAGCCAGCCCGGCACGCCAGACAGAGTTTGCGCTGACTCGCTGCACGGTGTTGAGATCGCCTGTGCAGCCAGCTGCCTCGCTGATCTTGTCGGCGAGGTTCACCTCTCCGACAAACCTGCATCCAATGCAGGCACAGGCGGCCCTGAGAGCCTCCTCGCGGGCCTCCTCGACCAACTCCACGTCACCGGCGAGCCTGCCATGGACTTGGAGTCTATAGGCTCCATCGACCCGATGCTGGTCGACTTCGACACCGCGTCGCTCGACGCGTTCCCCACCAACATGGTGGTCTACGACGAGCCTCTCCCTCGCGCGGAGAGCGACGGAAGCACCGTCACCGAGGTGCTCGTCATCGGTCATGATGAGCCTCCCGGCGGAGGAGCGCATGACCCACTTGGTGCGGCACTACAAGACCTGACTGCGCCCATTCCGGAAGATGCTGACACGGAGATGTTGGAGGCGCGCCGCCTTCAGCTCGTCGAAGGCGCGAAGAAGCTGGCTAGCATGAGACGCTTGTCAGAAGCCTACCAGCGTGAGATGGATCACGCTGTGGGTGGCTCGCCAGCCCCGGCTGGGCCCAGCCGCCTTGGCGTGGTCCAGCAGCGCGGTGTGGCCATCGCCAACCTGTTCGGGGCAAGTCGCCCTGTGTACGCCACGCCTGCGGAGAACATTCGAGCCGCCCAGGCGGTGGCGGACGAGCTGGACAACTTCGAGGGCGAAGAGCGCCGCCTGATGATGGAGCAAGTCCAGCGGCTCCTCGACGCGGCTGCCGCGCAGAACGAGGCCGGCTGCCGCATGGAGGCGCCGCAGCGGCAAGACAACGACCTTTGCCGAGATCAAGGCGCGACATCTCGGACGCCGACTGGCGGCGCCCGAGGAAGGAAAGACAAGGATCCGGCTGTCAGCCATAGTCGGACTCACATTACCATAGAGCGCGACCAAGACGGCCGCCCGAGAGCAGTGGAATGACGGGACGATTGTCCGCCTCCTCCTCCTCGCAAGGAAAGGCGAGTCTCCCCGCCGCCTGTTGACCATCCGACTCTCGGTGACCGCCTTGGCCGCCGAGAGGGAGTTGGAGAAAATGACGCCCGCCACCGGATCGACCGACTTCACCGATCCCTGGCGCTGGAAGAAGACGAGTTGGGTCCGCCTTGTTTCAGGCCCCGCATTCGAGACGAGCCCTTTCCCAAAGGGTTCACGCTCCCAAGAGACACGCCCAAGTACACCGGCTCCGTGAAGCCGGAGGACTGGCTGGTTGACTACTCCACGGCTGTCAACATAGCGAACGGCAACAAGCGTGTCGCCGTAAAATACGTTCCGCTCATGCTCCAGGGCACGGCCCGGACATGGATGAATAGCCTGAAGCCCCGTAGCATCAACAGCTGGGTCGACTTCACCGAAGCATTCGTCCGCAACTTCACAAGCACGTACAAGCATCCTCCCAAGCCTCGTCAGCTTTCCTTGTGCATGCAAGGCCCCAACAAGTCGACTCGCGACTACCTCACGCGTTGGGCCGAGCTTCGGAACTCCTGTGAGGGCGTGCATGAGGTGCAGGCTATCGAGTACTTCACCACCGGGTGCAGAGAAGGCACCCTCCTCAAGCACAAGCTCCTCTGCGATGAGCCAGAAACCCTCGACGAGCTGCTGATCATAGCAGACAAGTATGCCACGGCCGACTCCTCCATGAAGGCAGAGATTCAAGTTAGCGCGACTGGCATAGTGGCCCCTCAGGCTCCAAGAACTCCGGCAGGAGACACCAGTCGGCGGCAACAGCAGAACGACCACAAGCGCAAGGCCCCGCAGCCGGCTTCTAGCAGCCGGCAGGTCGCGACAGTTGAAGACCAGCAGCCGGATGGGCAGCCTCCACCCAAGCGACAGAAAGGTGGCAAGCCCAACTGGTTGCCGGCTTTCTCATACGAGCAAACTCTGGATGGTCCTTGCAAGTTCCATAGTGGCGCGAAGCCGTCGAACCACACCACCCGCAAGTGCCACTGGCTCACCAGGATCGCCAAAGGAGACAGCCTCCTACCTCCCCCGCTTGCTGGGCAGCAGCCTCCACCTCCGCCCCAGCAGCCGGCTGTCAGGCCAGTCGGTGCAGTACAAGACGAGTACCCCGAAGAGCACGGAGCCTACGTGATATTTACCAACGTGGCTGATGATCGACGCAGCAGGCGGCTGCAGCGACAAGAGGTGAATGCAGTAGCGTCAGAGACACCAGAGTTCATGCACTGGTCTGAGAAGCCTATCAGCTGGAGCAGGGCTGATCACCCAGAGGTGATGCCGAGTCCGGGCTCTTATGCCTTGGTCTTGGATGCCACCTTTGCCACGGATAGACGAGCTGCTCGTTTCTCGCGAGTTTTGATAGACGGAGGCAGCAGCATCAACATCCTGTACAAGGAAACCATGGAGAAGTTAGGAATCAAGCAAAGACAGCTTCAGAACAGCCGGACTGTGTTCCATGGCATTGTTCCTGGTCTTTCCTACTCACCAATCGGCAAGATCCTGATGGACGTCCTCTTTGGAGACAAAGATCACTTCCACCGAGAGTCAGTTTGGTTTGAGGTGGTGGACCTTGAGAGCCCATACCATGCATTACTTGGCCGACCCGTCCTGGCCAAGTTCATGGCGGTCCCCCACTACGCCTACCTCAAAATGAAGATGCCCAGTTCCAGGGGGATTCTGACTGTAGCCGGCAACTACCGGAAGTCGTCTGCCTGCGCGGCTGAGAGTAGTCGGCTGGCCGAGTCCCTGGTGATCGCGGCCGAGAAGCGGCTCCTTGACCGGGTTGTGGCGATGGCCGACAAGCAGCTAGAGGTGTCGCCTAACCCAAAGGAGTCGGAGGCTGAGGGTTCGTTCAAGCCGACCAAAGAGACAAAGAAGATACCCTTGGATCCAGAGCACCCAGAGAGGTACGCTGTCATAGGCGCAAACCTCGACAGCAAATAGGAATGCGAGCTCGTCGATTTCCTCCATGAGAATCAGGACATCTTCGCATGGTCCCCCAAAGACATGCCAGGTGTACCGACGGAATTCGCCGAGCACAAGTTACATGTCCGATCTGATGCAAAGCCGGTCAGGCAGCCCTTGTGCCGCCTATCAGAAGAAAAGAGAAGAGTTGTCCGAGAAGAGATAGCCCGACTCCTAGCAGTCGGCTTCATTATGGAAGTATTCTTTCCAGAGTGGCTAGCCAACCCGGTCCTGGTACTGAAGAAGAACAAGCAGTGGCGAATGTGTATTGACTACACAAGCCTCAACAAGGCCTGCCCCAAAGACCCGTTCGCTTTACCAAGAATTGATCAGGTGATAGACTCCACAGGCGGATGCGAGCTGTTGAGCTTTTTGGATGCATATTCAGGATATCAGCAGATCAAGCTGAACCCGGCTGATAGACTGAAGACTGCCTTCATCACGCCGTTTGGAGCCTTCTGCTACCTCACCATGACGTTCGGCTTGAGGAATGCCGGCGCCACCTTTCAGTGCCTCCTTAAGAAACTCGGCAGAAACGCCCACGTCTACGTGGACGATGTGGTGGTGAAGATGGAAAAGCATGGAACACTGCTGGAAGACCTCAAGGAGACCTTTGAGAACCTGCGCCGATTCCAGATCAAGCTCAACCCTGAGAAGTGCGTCTTCGGAGTACCAGCCAGCCAACTCCTTGGCTTCCTGGTCTCTGAACGCGGCATAGAGTGCAACCCTGTAAAGATCAAGGCCATTGAGAGGATGGAGGTACCAGCCGACTGCTGGACATGCAAAAGTTAACCGGCTGCTTGGCATCCATCAGCCGATTCATCAGTCGGCTGGGCGAGAAAGCTCTCCCCTTATACCAGCTCATGAAGAAGACCACTTTTTTCAAGTGGAACCACAAGGCGGATGAAGCTTTTCTCCAGTTGAAGAAGATGTTGACTACTCCACCCGTTCTGGCGGCTCCGACTCCTAAGGAACCTATGCTCATGTACATCGCCGCCACCAGCCGGGTAGTCAGCACAGTCATTGTAGTGGAACGCAAGGAGGAAGGCAAGGCACTACCTGTCCAGAGACTGGTATATTACCTGAGCGAAGTACTATCGGCCTCCAAGCAGAACTACCCCCACTACCAGAAGATGTGCTATGGCGTGCACTTTGCTGCCAAGAAATTGAAGCCTTACTTTCAAGCGCATCCAATCACTGTGGTCTGCACGGCCCCACTTGCCGAGATCATCGGAAGCTGAGATGCTTCTGGCCGAGTGGCCAAATGGGCCATAGAGCTGGCTCCCTACACCATCCACTACCAGCCCCGCACCGCCATCAAGTCACAAGCACTGGCCGACTTTCTCGTCGACTGGGCTGAGACCCAGTACCTACCTCCAGCGCCCGACTCCACCCATTGGCGGATGCATTTCGATGGCTCCAAGATGCGCACCGGCTTGGGAGCCGGTGTTGTCCTCACTTCTCCTAAGGCGACAAGCTCAAAGACGCACTGCAAATCCATTTTGCTGCCTCCAACAACGTCACCGAGTACGAGGCGCTCATTCACGGGCTCCGGCTTGCCAAAGAACTTGGCATTCGCCGGATCCTGTGTTATGGCGACTCGGACTTAGTGGTCCAGCAGTCGTCTGGCGACTGGGACGCCAAGGATGCAAACATGCCGAGTTACCGTTTCCTCGTGCAGCAACTCAGTGGGTATTTCGAGGGGTGCAAGTTCCTCCATGTGCCAAGAAACGACAACGACCAAGCAGATGCCTTGGCACGAATCGGCTCTACCCGCCAAGCAATACCATCCGGCGTCGCCCTTCAATGCCTCCTCAAGCCGTCTGTCAAGCCTTCACCAGAATCAGACTCCATCTTTGTGCTGGCTCCTCCCGAAGAAGTCGGATCCGACTCCAGAGCCCTGGCAGATGGTACGGGGATTTTGGCAGATGGCTCCAAAGCCGCCACAGTCGAGGCCGACCCAGGGACTGCAGAACCCAGCCCGGGGACTGCGACGGCCAGCCCGAAGACTCCAGAACTCGGCCCAAGAGCTGCGCCAGTTGGCCCGGGGACTTCATTAATCCAGCAAGCGGTTGTTGACTCCAGCCCGCCACCTCCCAGCCCAGCCGCCCTCGTCCAAGTCACAGTTCTGGCGGTCGAAGAAATAGGAGCACCCTCATGGGCCCAGCCCATCCTCAAATTTCTGGTGAGCAAAGAGCTGCCGACTGATGAGACCTTAGCTCAGCAAGTACAACGCCGAGCGGCAGCCTACACCATAGTCAACAGAGAGCTGATCAGGTGCAGCGTCACTGGTGTCTACCAGCGCTGCGTAGAGCCAGAGCAAGGCCAAGCAATTCTCAAAGACATCCATCAAGGCGAGTGCGGCCACCATGCGGCTTCAAGAGCACTCGTCGCCAAAGCTTTCCGACACGGTTTCTTTTGGCCAACGGCCTTAGAAGAGGCCAAGGAATTGGTCCAAAAATGCAAAGGGTGCCAGAAGTTCCGCTCCAAGCCGCATCAGCCGGCTTCTGCACTCAAGACCATCCCCATTGTCTGGCCTTTCGCAGTTTGGGGTCTAGACATGGTGGGACCATTCAAGACGGCACGAGGTGGCTTAACACACTTACTTGTCGCGGTGGACAAGTTCACCAAGTGGATAGAAGCGAAGCCAATCAAGAAACTGAACGGTCCGACTGCCGTGACTTTCATCTCCGATATCACAATTCGGTACAGCATACTACACAGCATCATCACCGACAACGGCACAAATTTTGCCAAAGGCGCTTTGGCCCGTTTCTGTGCGACACAGGGCATCCGACTGGACCTAGCATCCGTCGCCCATCCACAGTCAAACGGCCAGGTGGAGCAAGCAAATGGCCTCATCCTGTCCGGCATCAAGCCCCGACTGATCGAGCCTCTGGAGTGCTCGGCTGGCTGCTGGCTCGACGAGTTGCCAGCTGTCCTCTGGAGTCTGCGCACGACTCCAAACAAGTCAACCAGCTTCACGCCTTTCTTCCTCGTCTATGGTGCTGAAGCCGTCATCCCAACGGACATAGAATTCGATTCCCCGCGAGTCACCATGTACACCGAGGAAGAAGTAGAAGAAGCACGACAAGACGACGTCGACCTACTAGAAGAGGGCCGGCTGCCGGCACTCAGCCGGTCCAGCATCTACCACAAGAGCTTGCGCAGATACTACAACAGGAAGGTCAGGCCGAGATCTTTCCAGGAGGGCGACCTCGTGCTCCGATTAATCCAGCGAACAACCGGCCAGCACAAGCTTTCGACACCTTGGGAAGGCCCCTTCATCATCAGCAAAGTGCTGGGAAATGACTCCTACTACCTGATCGACGCTCAGAAGCCCCGAGCATGCAAGAGGGACGACTCTGGCAAAGAGACAGAGTGGCCATGGAATGCAAATCTCCTCCGAAAATATTATAGTTAAACGCAGTATGTATCACGCTACCTTTGTATTAAAAGTACCAAGACTTCGGGCCCGCCGAGAAGAGCTCGGGGACTGCCCTCTTTTATCTATATGATAAGAAATATTCCTTCGAGTATATTACTCTTTCTTATGCCGTTTGGCACCGGGTTCGACTAGTCGGCCCGGGGACTTGCCGACCTGTGCTATGAAATGCTTCCTGCAGCCGGACAAGTAGTGTGTGGCGTCTAAACCGTCTCCTGCCAGAAGCCGCAGCTCGCAGAGCGACTGTCTGGTGGGAAGGAGTAAGGAAGAATGGGCGTCCACATGAAAAATGGCTAAGGACTCAAAGCACAAACATAGCTTAAGGCCGGCTTCCAGCCTTTTTTCGCAAACTGACTCTTGAATAGTCGGCTTGCCGCCTTCTATCCGACTTGTTAAACAACCCTAAAAACGTCTAAGTACTTGCCTTCCCAAAGTGACCAAGAATTTGATCCAGCAGCAGTCCGCGGAGCGGCTGTCTGACTGACAAAGACGGCAACTGAGGGAAGACGGCAAAGGAAAAAGCCAAAAGAACAATGAGCAAGAAAGATAGAAGTCGGATGAATAATTACATAACAAAGGCCCTTGGACGAATCTTTGAGCAGAATTTCAAAATACACCCCGCAGGTGGAATTGTGCGGATTAACAAGTTCTTCAAAAACTATTAGAACAGATAAAACAAAGACAAGGTGGCAGCCTAAGGGGCGGCAGACGGGTCTGGAGGATCGGAGGAGACGGCGGTGTTGGATGTTGGGGCGGCCGACTGGGCGGTCTCGGCTTGATCACCTTCGGCAGCAGTCAGCTTGGGCGGGCACGGCTCGTTGCTGGAGGCACGGTCGAGCTGAGGCTGGCCGTCCGCTCTGTCTTCTGGTGCCTCCGTCTCGCTTCCGTCCTCCACCTCGTCTTCCTCCTCGACGCTGGAGCCGATCACCTCTGCCGAGTCCTTGCCGTAGTCGGGGTTCAGCCCAAACCACTCTAGCAGCACCTCCTCGCCGTCTTCAGCCCGCTCGGGGACAAAGATGCTGGTGTCGGTGTACTCGGCGATCGCCGCCGCACGCTTGACAAGGGCATCTTCTGCGGCTGCCAGCTCCGGCTGGCCCTCTGACCGGAGTGTGGCTAGCCGGTCTAGGTCCAGCCCCGGATACCACGCCTTGACGAATTCCAAGCTCGGCGCACTCCGGCCCGGGCCGAGGAACCCTTCCAGGCCTCAAGACGGCCAGCCACGACCTCCAGCCAGTCAGCAGTCCGACTGGGGGTGCGCGGAGCCTACACGTCTGGCCACAGGGCGGCGATCGCTTGGGCGCCGACACGTTGAAGCTGGCGCAGCATCTGGTGGGCCGGCTGCAGGCGAGCCCCAATGCTCAGAATGTGCTCGTCAAGAGTCCGAGGGGCATCAGCGGCGATCTCCGCGCCACCCGCCTTCCGCTCCTCGCGGTCGGCCTCGATAGCTTGAATGGCGGCCTGCGAGTTGAAGGAAATATGCCCTTGAAGGAAATATGCCCTAGAGGCAATAGTAAAGTTATTATTTATTTCCTTATATCATGATAAATGTTTATTATTCATGCTAGAATTGTATTAACCGGAAACATAATACATGTGTGAATACATAGACAAACAGAGTGTCACTAGTATGCCTCTACTAGACTAGCTCGTTAATCAAAGATGGTTATGTTTCCTAACCATAAACAAAGAGTTTTTATTTGATTAACAAGGTCACATCATTAGTTGAATGATCTGATTGACATGACCCATTCCATTAGCTTAGCACCCGATCGTTTAGTATGTTGCTATTTGCTTTCTTCATTACTTATACATGTTCCTATGACTATGAGATTATTCAACTCCCGTTTGCCGGAGGAACACTTTGGGTGCTACCAAACGTCACAACGTAACTGGGTGATAATAAAGGAGTACTACAGGTGTCTCCAAAGGTAGATGTTGGGTTGGCGTATTTCGAGATTAGGATTTGTCACTCCGATTGTCGGAGAGGTATCTCTGGGCCCTCTCGGTAATGCACATCACATAAGCCTTGCAAGCATTGCAACTAATGAGTTAGTTGCGGAGATGATGTATTACGGAACGAGTAAAGAGACTTGCCAGTAACGAGATTGAACTAGGTATTGGATACCGACGATCGAATCTCGGGCAAGTAACATACCGATGACAAAGGGAACAACGTATGTTGTTATGCGGTCTGACCGATAAAGATCTTCGTAGAATATGTAGGAGCCAATATGGGCATCCAGGTCCCGCTATTGGTTATTGACCGGAGATGTGTCTCGGTCATGTCTACATTGTTCTCGAACCGTAGGGTCCGCACGCTTAACGTTACGATGACAGTTATTATGAGTTTATGCATTTTGATGTACCGAAGGTTGTTCGGAGTCCCGGATGTGATCACGGACATGACGAGGAGTCTCGAAATGGTCGAGACATAAAGATTGATATATTGGAAGCCTATGTTTGGACATCGAAGTGTTCCGGTGAATCGGGATTTTTACGGAGTACCGGGAGGTTACCGAACCCCCGGGAATCATATGGGCCTTAGTGGGCCTTAGTGAAAGTGAAAGGGCTGCCCATAAGGGCTGCGCCGCCCCCCCCTCCCTAGTCCTATTAGACTAGGAGAGGTGCCGGCCACCCTCTCCCTCTTCCCCTTGGGAGTCCTATTTGAATAGGATTCGGGGGGGAGTCCTACTCCCGGTATAGGAGTAGGACTCCTCCTGCGCCTCCATAGGGCTGGCCGCACCCCTCCCCTTGGCTCCTTTATATACGGAGGTAGGGGGCAACCTCTAGACACACAAGTTGATCATTGAGATCGTTCTTAGCCGTGTGCGGTGCCCCCTGCCACCATATTCCACCTCGATCATATCGTTGTAGTGCTTAGGCGAAGCCCTGCGTCGGTAGAACATCAAGATCATCACCACGCCGTCGTGCTGACGGAACTCCTCCCGATGCTTTGCTGGATTCGGAGCCCGGGGATCGTCATCGAGCTGTACGTGTGCTAAGAACTCGGAGGTGCCGGAGTAACGGTGCTTGGATCGGTCGGATCGGGAAGAAGACGTACGACTACTTCCTCTACGTTGTGTCAACGCTTCCGTTGCGATCTACAAGGGTACGTAGATCATACTCTCCACTCGTTGCTATGCATCACATGATCGTGCGTGTGCGTAGGAAATTTTTTGAAATTACTACGTTCCCCAACAGTGGCATCCGAGCCTAGGTTATTTATGTTGATGTTATATGCACGAGTAGAACAAAGTGAGTTGTGGGCGATATAAGTCATACTACCTACCAGCATGTCATACTTTGGTTCGGCGGCATTGTTGGACGAGACGACCCGGACCAACATTACGCGTACGCTTACGCGAGACCGGTTCCCCCGACGTGCTTTGCACATAGGTGGCTTGCGGGCGACTGTCTCTCCAACTTTAGTTGAACCAAGTGTGGCTACGCCCGGTCCTTGCGAAGGTTAAAACGGAGTCTATTTGACAAACTATCGTTGTGGTTTTGATGCGTAGGTGAGATTGGTTCTTGCTTAAGCCCGTAGCAGCCACGTAAAACTTGCAACAACAAAGTAGAGGACGTCTAACTTGTTTTTGCAGGGCATGTTGTGATGTGATATGGTCAAGGCATGATGCTGAATTTTATTGTATGAGATGATCATGTTTTGTAACCGAGTTATCGGCAACTGGCAGGAGCCATATGGTTGTCGCTTTATTGTATGCAATGCAATCGCGATGTAATGCTTTACTTTATCACTAAGCGGTAGCGATAGTCGTGGAAGCATAAGATTGGCGAGACGACAACGATGCTACGATGGAGATCAAGGTGTCGCGCTGGTGACGATGGTGATCATGACGGTGCTTCGGAGATGGAGATCACAGGCACAAGATGATGATGGCCATATCATATCACTTATATTGATTGCATGTGATGTTTATCTTTTTATGCATCTTATCTTGCTTTGATTGACGGTAGCATTATAAGATGATCTCTCACTAAATTATCAAGAAGTGTTCTCCCTGAGTATGCACCGTTGCGAAAGTTCTTCGTGCTGAGACACCACGTGATGATCGGGTGTGATAGGCTCTACATTTAAATACAACGGGTGCAAAACAGTTGCACACGCGGAATACTCAGGTTATACTTGACGAGCCAAGCATATACAGATATGGCCTCGGAACACGGAGATCGAAAGGTCGAGCGTGAATCATATAGTAGATATGATCAACATAATGATGTTCACCGATGAAACTACTCCATCTCACGTGATGATCGGACATGGTTTAGTTGATTTGGATCACGTGATCACTTAAAGGATTAGAGGGATGTCTATCCAAGTGGGAATTCTTAAGTAATATGATTAATTGAACTTAAATTTATCATGAACTTAGTACCTGATAGTATCTTGCTTGTTTATGTTGATTGTAGATAGATGGCTCGTGCTGTTGTTCCGTTGAATTTTAATGCGTTCCTTGAGAAAGCAAAGTTCAAAGATGATGGTAGCAATTACACGGACTGGGTCCGTAACTTGAGGATTATCCTCATTGCTGCACAGAAGAATTACGTCCTGGAAGCACCGCTGGGTGCCAGGCCTGCTGCTGGAGCAACACCAGATGTTATGAACGTCTCGCAGAGCAAAGCTGATGACTACTCGATAGTTCAGTGTGCCATGCTTTACGGCTTAGAATCGGGACTTCAACGACGTTTTGAACGTCATGGAGCATATGAGATGTTTCAGGAGTTGAAGTTAATATTTCAAGCAAATGCCCGGATTGAGAGATATGAAGTCTCCAATAAATTTTATAGCTGCAAGATGGAAGAGAACAGTTCTGTCAGTGAGCATATACTCAAAATGTCTAGGTATAATAATCACTTGATTCAATTGGGAGTTAATCTTCCAGATGATTGCGTCATTGACAGAATTCTCCAATCACTGCCACCAAGCTACAAGAGCTTCGTGATGAACTATAATATGCAAGGGATGAATAAGACTATTCCCGAGCTCTTCGCAATGCTGAAAGCTGCGGAGGTAGAAATAAAAAAGGAGCATCAAGTGTTGATGGTTAACAAAACCACTAGTTTCAAGAAAAAGGGCAAAGGGAAGAAGAAGGGGAACTTCAAGAAGAACAGCAAGCAAGTTGCTGCTCAAGAGAAGAAACCCAAGTCTGGACCTAAGCCTGAAACTGAGTGCTTCTACTGCAAGCAGACTGGTCACTGGAAGCGGAACTGCCCAAAGTATTTGGCGGATAAGAAGGATGGCAAGGTGAACAAAGGTATATATGATATACATGTTATTGATGTGTACCTTACTAATGCTCGCAGTAGCACCTGGGTATTTGATACTGGTTCTGTTGCTAATATTTGCAACTCGAAACAGGGGCTACGGATTAAGCGAAGATTGGCTAAGGACGAGGTGACGATGCGCGTGGGAAACGGTTCCAAAGTCGATGTGATCGCGGTCGGCATGCTACCTCTACATCTACCTTCGGGATTAGTATTAGACCTAAATAATTGTTATTTGGTGCCAGCGTTAAGCATGAACATTATATCTGGATCTTGTTTGATGCGAGACGGTTATTCATTTAAATCAGAGAATAATGGTTGTTCTATTTATATGAGTAATATCTTTTATGGTCACGCACCCTTGAAGAATGGTCTATTCTTATTGAATCCCGAGAGTAGTGATACACATATTCATAATGTTGAAGCCAAAAGATGCAGAGTTGATAATGATGGTGCAACTTATTTGTGGCACTGCCGTTTAGGTCATATCGGTGTAAAGCGCATGAAGAAACTCCATACTGATGGACTTTTGGAACCACTTGATTATGAATCGCTTGGTACTTGCGAACCGTGCCTCATGGGCAAGATGACTAAAACACCGTTCTCCGGTACTATGGAGAGAACAACAGATTTGTTGGAAATCATACATACAGATGTATGTGGTCCGATGAATATTGAGGCTCGTGGCGGATATCGTTATTTTCTCACCTTCACAGATGATTTAAGCAGATATGGTTATATCTACTTAATGAAACATAAGTCTGAAACATTTGAAAAGTTTAAAGAATTTCAGAGTGAAGTGGAAAATGATCGTAACAAGAAAATAAAGTTTCTACGATCTGATCGTGGAGGAGAATATTTGAGTTACGAGTTTGGTGTACATTTGAAAAATTGTGGAATAGTTTCGCAACTCACGCCACCCGGAACACCACAGCGTAATGGTGTGTCCGAACGTCGTAATCGTACTTTACTAGATATGGTGCGATCTATGATGTCTCTTACTGATTTACCGCTATCATTTTGGGGATACGCTCTAGAGACGGCCGCATTCACGTTAAACAGGGCACCATCAAAATCCGTTGAGACGACGCCTTATGAACTATTGTTTGGCAAGAAACCAAAGTTGTCGTTTATGAAAGTTTGGGGCTGCGATGCTTATGTGAAAAAGCTTCAACCTGATAAGCTCGAACCCAAATCGGAGAAATGTGTCTTCATAGGATATCCAAAGGAAACTATTGGATACACCTTCTATCACAGATCCGAAGGCAAGACTTTTGTTGCTAAATTCGGAAACTTTCTTGAGAAGGAGTTTCTCTCGAAAGAAGTGAGTGGGAGGAAAGTAGAACTTGACGAGGTAACTGTACCTGCTCCCTTGTTGGAAAGTAGTACATCACAGAAAACTGTTTCTGTGACACCTACACCAATAAGTGAGTAAGTTAATGATAATGATCATGAAACTTCAGAACAAGATACTACTGAACCTCGTAGATCAACCAGAGTAAGATCCGCACCAGAGTGGTACGATAATCCAGTTCTGGAAGTCATGCTACTAGATCATGATGAACCTACGAACTATGAAGAAGCGATGGTGAGCCCAGATTCCGCAAAGTGGCTTGAAGCCATGAAATCTGAGATGGGATCCATGTATGAGAACAAAGTATGGACTTTGGTTGACTTGCCCGATGATCGGCAAGCAATTGAGAATAAATGGATCTTCAAGAAAAAGACTGACGCTGACGGTAATGTTATTGTCTATAAAGCTCGACTTGTCGCAAAAGGTTTTCGACAAGTTCAAGGGGTTGACTACGATGAGACCTTCTCACCCGTAGCGATGCTTAAGTCTATCCGAATCATGTTAGCAATTGCCGCATTTTATAATTATGAAATTTGGCAGATGGATGTCAAAACTGCATTCCTGAATGGATTTCTGGAAGAAGAGTTGTATATGATGCAACCAGAAGGTTTTGTTGATCCAAAGGGAGCTAAAAAGTGTGCAAGCTCCAGCGATCCATTTATGGACTGGTGCAAGCCTCTAGGAGTTGGAATAAACGCTTTGATAGTGTGTTCAAAGCATTTGGGTTTATACAGACTTTTGGAGAAGCCTGTATTTACAAGAAAGTGAGTGGGAGCTCTATAGTGTTTCTGATATTATATGTGGATGACATATTGTTGATCAGAAATGATACTGAATTTCTGAATGTCATAAAAGGATACTTGAATAAGAATTTGTCAATGAAAGACCTCGGTGAAGCTGCTTATATATTGGGCATCAAGATCTATAGAGATAGATCAAGACACTTAATTGGACTTTCACAAAGCACATACCTTGAAAAAGTTTTGAAGAAGTTCAAAATGGATTAGTCTAAGAAAGGGTTCTTGCATGTGTTGCAGGGTGTGAAGTTGAGTCAGACTCGATGCCCGACCACTGCAGAAGATAAAGAGAAAATGAAAGATGTTCCCTATGCTTCAGCAATAGGCTCTATCATGTATGCAATGCTGTGTACCAGACCTGATGTGTGCCTTGCTATAAGCTTAGCAGGGAGGTACCAAAGTAATCCAGGAGTGGATCACTGGACAGCGGTCAAGACCATCCTGAAATACCTGAAAAGGACTAAGGATATGTTTCTCGTATATGGAGGTAAGAAAGAGCTCACCGTAAAAGGTTACGTTGATGCAAGCTTTGACACTGATCCGGAGGATTCTAAATCGCAAACCGGATATGTGTTTACATTGAACGGTGGAGCTGTCAGTTGGTGCAGTTCTAAACAAAGCGTCGTAGCGGGATCTACATGTGAAGCGGAATACATAGCTGCTTCGGAAGCAGCGAACGAAGGAGTCTGGATGAAGGAGTTCATATCCGATCTAGGTGTCATACCCAGTGCATCGGGTCCAATGAAAATCTTTTGTGACAATACTGGTGCAATTGCCTTGGCAAAGGAATCCAGATTTCACAAAAGGACCAAGCACATCAAGAGACGCTTCAATTCCATCCGGGATCTAGTCCAGGTGGGAGACATAGAGATTTGTAAGATACATACGGATCTGAATGTTGCAGACCCGTTGACTAAGCCTCTTCCACGAGCAAAACATGATCAGGACCAAGACTCCATGGGTGTTAGAATCATTACAGTTTAATCTAGATTATTGACTCTAGTGCAAGTGGGAGACTGAAGGAAATATGCCCTAGAGGCAATAATAAAGTTATTATTTATTTCCTTATATCATGATAAATGTTTATTATTCATGCTAGAATTGTATTAACCGGAAACATAATACATGTGTGAATACATAGACAAACAGAGTGTCACTAGTATGCCTCTACTAGACTAGCTCGTTAATCAAAGATGGTTATGTTTCCTAACCATAAACAAAGAGTTGTTATTTGATTAACGAGGTCACATCATTAGTTGAATGATCTGATTGACATGACCCATTCCATTAGCTTAGCACCCGATCGTTTAGTATGTTGCTATTTGCTTTCTTCATTACTTATACATGTTCCTATGACTATGAGATTATTCAACTCCCGTTTGCCGGAGGAACACTTTGGGTGCTACCAAACGTCACAACGTAACTGGGTGATAATAAAGGAGTACTACAGGTGTCTCCAAAGGTAGATGTTGGGTTGGCGTATTTCGAGATTAGGATTTGTCACTCCGATTGTCGGAGAGGTATCTCTGGGCCCTCTCGGTAATGCACATCACATAAGCCTTGCAAGCATTGCAGCTAATGAGTTAGTTGCGGGATGATGTATTACGGAACGAGTAAAGAGACTTGCCGGTAACGAGATTGAACTAGGTATTGGATACCGACGATCGAATCTCGGGCAAGTAACATACCGATGACAAAGGGAACAACATATGTTGTTGTGCGGTCTGACCGATAAAAGATCTTCGTAGAATATGTAGGAACCAATATGGGCATCCAGGTCCCGCTATTGGTTATTGACCAGAGATGTGTCTCAGTCATGTCTACATTGTTCTCGAACCGTAGGGTCCGCACACTTAACGTTACGATGACAGTTATTATGAGTTTATGCATTTTGATGTACCGAAGGTTGTTTGGAGTCCCGGATGTGATCACGGACATGACGAGGAGTCTCGAAATGGTCGAGACATAAAGATTGATATATTGGAAGCCTATGTTTGGACATCGGAAGTGTTCCGGATGAAATCGGGATTTTACCGGAGTAACGGGAGGTTACCGGAACCCCCCCGGGAATCATATGGGCCTTAGTGGGCCTTAGTGGAAAGGTGAAAGGGCTGCCCATAAGGGTTGTGCGCCTCCCCCCTCCCCTAGTCCTATTAGGACTAGGAGAGGTGGCCGGCCACCCCTCTCCCTCTTTCCCCCTTGGGAGTCCTATTTGGAATAGGATTGGGGGGGGGGGAGTCCTACTCCCGGTAGGAGTAGGACTCCTCCTGCGCCTCTATAGGGCTGGCCGCACCCCTCCCCCTTGGCTCCTTTATATACGGAGGCAGGGGGCACCTCTAGACACACAAGTTGATCATTGAGATCGTTCCTTAGCCATGTGCGGTGCCCCCTGCCACCATATTCCACCTCGATCATATCGTTGTAGTGCTTAGGCGAAGCCCTGCGTCGGTAGAACATCAAGATCGTCCCCACGCCGTCATGCTGACGAAACTCTTCCCCGACGCTTTGCTGGATCAGAGCCCGGGGATCGTCATCGAGCTGTACGTGTGCTAAGAACTCGGAAGTGCCGGAGTAACGGTGCTTGGATCGGTCGGATCGGGAAGAAGACGTACGACTACTTCCTCTACGTTGTGTCAACGCTTCCGTTGCGATCTACAAGGGTACGTAGATCATACTCTCCCCTCGTTGCTATGCATCACCATGATCTTGCATGTGCGTAGGAATTTTTTTGAAATTACTACGTTCCCCTACACGAGTGGCCGGGGAAGGAGTCTGCCAAGACGGAAAAAATGAAGAACAAGTCAAAAAAACCAGGAGTCAGCTCGACATATAGTCGGTGGCTCAAAGAAGGAAAGCAAAGAAGCTCACTGTCGACGAGGTCCTCGATCTCGTGGAAGCCGGAGACTAGCATTGCCTCCTGGTCGGTCCAGGAGGAGCGCTCGCTCGCGAACTCCGCCAGGAGGGCGGCTTCCGCCTCTTCCGCCTCCTTCTGCGTCTTTGTAAGAAGCTCCTTCTGCTCTGCCAATTGTGCGGCCAGCAGATCCCGCTCTGCGGCGAGCTTGCTGCACTCCTCCCCCTTGGCGCGCAATGCGGAGTTGGCTTCGCTCAGCTACTGTTGAAGAGCGGCGTTGGCCTCTGAAGAGAAAGAAGAAAGAAGGCGTTAAGTCATCAATGAAGAAGGTCACCGGGGAGATCCGGCCCGACTGCTCAGCAGTCGGCCTGAATCTCGGGGACTACAGCCCGCGGGTGCGCCAGCGCACCCCCTCAAAGAAGAAAAAGGACTCACTCCGGCTCTCCGACAAGTCGGCAATCCGCTTGCCCAGCTCTTCAACGTTGCGGTTGAAGGCGGTAACACGGAGGTTGTGATAGTCCTGCAACAAGTATTTTAGAACAAAGGTTTGTACCCACAACTTACCAATTAGAGTTCCGGGCCGCCTACTCAGCAGCCGGCCCAGAATCGGGGACTACACCCAGAGGGTGCGCTGGCACGCCCCCGGAGAGAGAAACAAGAAAACAGGGACAAAGGAGAAAGCATACCCGGATGGCTGCCCGCGACGCCAGGTGCGCCTTGGTGCAGTTCTGGATGGCGTCGCTCTCAGCTCGCAGCTTCGTCTGGACATCCAGAAGCGCCTGGTTTAGTGGGCCCGTGCCTCCTCCTCGTACCCACCCAATGGGCGCGGTGCTCGTTTCTTCGGCATCTGGAATCGTCGAGCTGGCGGTGCCGGTCTCCAAGGGGCGTGGCGCCGAAGTCGCCTTCTCAAGACGGCGGCACGTTGGTGAGCCGACTTGAAGGAGTAGCCTTGCCACGGCCTCGTCTTCAGTCGGCGGCAAGGGCGGATCCGCTGGTTGTTTGCCTTGCGCGCTTCTAGACGGCGGTGGGGGCGGCTGTGGCGGCGCGACCATGTCCGACATGGGGGCGTTGCCACCGCCTCTCTCCATGATCTGGAACTTGCCGTCGGCTTCCCCTGACTTCCCCGTGAACTCCGGGGGCGGCGGCGCGGAGTTCAAAGGGGTGACGAACACCGCCAACCGCCGGGGCGCGACTTCCTTAGCCGGCTGCTTTGCCGCAGCGGCGGCCTCGGCCGCCTCCAGCTTCTTCAGGGCGGAGGCCTCCGCCTTCTTGGCCTCCGCTTTCTCCCGGCGGGCGGCCTCGTCCTCCTCGCGCTTCTCCCGCGCGTTCCGCTCCGTCGCCTCCCGAAGGTCGGCGGCGGGGTCAATCCGCCGAGTGGTGGCAGACGTCTCCACCGACCCCATAACGGAGGCGGCGGCAACCCTCTCAAGAGTGAGGGGAGCCCTGAGGTGAGAAAAGCATATGAAAAACTCAGACAAGATCAACAAAGAGAAAATAAAGATAAGGGATGGAGGCGCTTACGCAGAGACCAGCGGCGGCTTCTTCACTTCCTTGCGGAAGCGGTTGGCTTTTGCGGCCGCCTCTTCCCGCTTGGTCGCGGCGGCCGCTCCCTTGAACTTCTTCGACCGGCCACCAAGCGTAGTCGGCCCAGTGCTTCTTCGCACCGCCTTAAGCGTCCAAGCCGGCGGAGGAACTCACGCTTGGCTGGCCAGCTTTTGGCTGGCGACGCGGGGCGACTTCTCCCTCGGCCTCGTCGTCAGGCCAGTCGGCGAAAGTGGCCGAAGGCCTAGAGCCGCCTGCTTCTCCTCCTCCTCCCTCGGCGTCGGCTTCCGTGGCTGCTGCCTCCAAGTCAGGATCGTTGACGTCGCTCTCCGCCCGATCGGGGACAAACTGACGAGCCGGCCCCGCGGTGCCGGCCGAAGGAGGGACGAGAGGATTCTGATTCAAAACAAAAACGGTCAGACTTGACAAGTCGGACTCGGCAGCAAAAGAAACAGAAGAAGAAGGAAGACGACTTACAATAGGCGGGGGGTTGGCGCGCGAATATGGCTCCTTGCCGAACCGCTAGTCCACTGAGAGACCGCAGTTCGCGATGTAGTTCATCATGTTCGCCACCTCCGCGTGAGGCATGTCCTTGGAGCACATCCGACTCGGGTCCCGATGACCGCTCATCTGGCAGATCAGGTGAGGTCGGCCTTGGAGTGGGAGGACTCGGTGCGCCACGAAGGCGGCCAGCAAGTCGGCCCCGGTCAGGCCCTCCGACTGCGTCAGCACTCGAAGTCGTGCGACGGCGGTGGCACTAGCGGGAGACATCGTCCTGGCTCAGTGTGACCAGCTGGGGAGCCTTCCAGCCGGCGCACCGGCTTCGTAAGCCGGCAGGTTGACCCAGTCGCCTTCTGGGGCGATGTTCTTCACATAAAGATATGACCGCTGCGACATCTTCACCGACTTAATCAGTGCGATGGTGGGAAACGGATTGTCGGCCACTAATCTCCGCATCGCGATGAATGCACTTCACTGGGCGGGTACGCCGGCGACGTGTGTGCCGAGCTTGGATTGTAAGAACTCACCCCAGAGCTCGATGGTGGGGAGAACGCCGAGGAAGCCATCGCACAGGGTGGCGAAGGCAGCCAGCAGCACCACCGTGTTTGGAGTAAGGTGGTACGGCTGGAGCCCGTGGAACTCCAAGAAGGAGCAGAAGAAGCCGCTCGCCGGCAGTCCCAGGCCGCGCATGAGGTGCGAGCAGAATATGACCCACTCGCCCTCCTCCGGCGCCGGCGATATCTCTCCCTCCGGCGCGAGGCGGACCCGCACTAAGTCCCTGCCAGGCAGCCGCCGTGTCTGGCGGAGGATCTCAATGTCGTCGTCGTCAACCTCGGAGCCATCCCACACTCTGGAGCAAACAGCAGGAGGCGCGGCGGCGGCGGAGGAAGAGCTCATCGCTGCGGGCACGGCATGGTTCGGAGCAGCAGCGGCAATACGAAGAAGAAGCAAGAAGGAGCGAAAGGAAGTGGGGAGAATGGGCGCGCGTGCTTCGCCGCCCCCTCCCCCCGCCTACTTGTAGGCTTGTGGGCTGAGAAGTCGAGGGGGCGGACGTGGGATTAACTGCGCCCGGGTCCCCACGACTCCCACGATTTACCACACGAAGTTATCACGCGCAATAACCGCGCGGGAACCCCAATCGTCCGTGCGGCCGCAACGGATCTGTTCGCATGCCGAGGCGTGGTAGTGGCAGGCCCCGCCTGTAGGCCTATCCTGTCACGCGCGTGGGTGATCAGACTAGCTCCGCCATGTTGCGGCTCGCAACGGGTCAACCACGGGCGGCTACCCGGAAGCTTATCAGGCATGCCGCCTGAACTCCGCCGCAACGTTCAAACTTTTTTAGGGGAAAGTCGGCCTTGAGCAAGTCCGACCCCAACTAGTCGGCTTGACAGAAGATGGCTAGCGAAGCCCAGGCCCAACCACCGGAGAGAAGAAACTGTTGAGGCTCCACGACATGTCGCCCTCGGAGCCTCACCAGCTTCGGGGACTACTGTCGGAGTAATGGGCCACGGGTAGGCTAACCCAGGCCCAGAACCTTTCAAGACATTGAGGCAGACTGCGCCCCTCGAGATCCCAGGACGAAGAGCCGCCTTTTGAGAGTCAGCGGCGAGGCGGCCGGCTGCCCACTCGCGGCCGAGTCCTGGGGACGACTTCAGGATGAGCCGACTCCTGACTGGCGACTTCCAGAGAAGCCGGCCTTGGGGAGTCGGCCCGCGACGCCAACAACCCCCATGCCCTCATAAAGAGCGACGGGACGGGGAGTGGCCATGGTAAGGTCCACTCCCACCCCTTTTCCAAGGGCAGGCGTGGCTACAGTACGTCGTACCCGCGGAGATCTCCGTGCGGCGTGACACTGTTGCCATGCCGGCCCTGACATCAGCCCCAGGGGGCGGAGCCCTGTGCCCACGGCGGCCTGCTGGTACGACCCAGGAATGATGGGTCCCACCAGTCGGTGGTCATACGAAAGACGGCGAAAGCACCACCAGTCGGCCCGGATGGGAGTCGGCCACCAGAAGTCGGCCGGCCCCTCCCACGGGCCCCACGCGCCATTAATCAGACATGACAAGTAGTGGCCACAGTGATCGCCCGCCAGACGGCGGGGCTGTCGCCACGAACTCATGACTGAGCCTGCGTCATTAGAGGCACGGCTACAGTAATCTGCAGCCGACAAAGACCCGCCCACGGCGGACGCGGCCTATCGGCTCCACACCAAGCCAGTTGGCAGGGCCCACCAGTCGACGGGCCCCAGGAGTCGGCGGATAAGACGACGGCCAAAGAGATTGACGGCTGGGCCCGCGCCCAGCCGGATTACCATTGTACCCCTGGGGGTAGGCCTACATAAACCCCCCAGGGCATCCATGCAAAGGGTTGGAATCTATTAGCACTAGACCGGATCATATAGGAAGGAGAGAACTAGCCTTGCCTTCTCCTACCTCCAGGAAACAGCTCAAGGAGCAACCGTGTAAACACTTTGCCATAGTGATCCTGCGGAGACCCCGTAGAGCAGCAGTAGGGGTATTATCTCCCCGGAGAGCCCTGAAGCTGGGTAAGATTCACCGGCGTGCATGTCTTCGCCTTATCCCGTTTCCAGGCACCGGCGACGTTCTACTCGCCCCCACCATGATAAGCCATCCTTTGGCATATGTCGCACCCAACCCCCGATAGAGGACCACGTGAGGGTCCGCCTTGCGACGAGGAAGGAAATTTCGCCGGCACCGAAGGAGGGCAAGCGGGTCGTCTTCCGCTCGCACTGCCTGCGCGGCTTCGACTTGCCGGCGAGCGGCTTCTTCCGCTCCTTCCTTGAATTCTACGGTCTCCAGCCGCACCACCTCACCCCCAACACGGTGGTGCTGTTGTCCGCCTTCGTCACCTTGTGCGAAGGCTTCCTCGGCGTCCACCCCACCATCGAGCTCTGGGGGGAGTTCTTCTACTCCAAGCTCGGCACCCACATGGCAGGCGTGCCGGCCTAGTGCAGCGCATTCATCGCGGTGTGGAGGTCGGGGGCCGACAACCCGTTTCCCCCCATCACGCTGATAAAGTCGATGAAGATGTGGCAGCGGTCGTACTTCTACGTGAAGAGCGTCTCCGCGGAGGGCGACTGGGTCAACTTGCCGGCTTACACAGCTGGCCCGCCAGCTGGAAGGCAGCCCAACAGGTCGTACCGGGCCAGGATGCTGACGCCTGCCGGAGCCGCCGCCATCGCGCGACTCCGGGTGCTGACGTAGTCGGAGGGCCTGACCGGGCCTGATTTGCTGGCCGCCTTCATGGCGCGCCGAGTGCTCCCGCTCTAGAGCCGCCCCCACATGATTTGCCAGATGAGCGGACATTGGGACCCGAGTCGGCTGTGGACCAAGGAGATGCCTCACGAAGAGGTAGCTTACATGGTGAACTATCTTGCGAACTGCGAGCTCACGAAAGAGTGGCGGTTCGGCAAGGAGCCGTACTCACGCGCCAGCCCTCCGCCTCTTGTAAGTTGTCTTCGTTTTCTTTTTTCTCTGATTCTTTGTTGCCGAGTCCGTCTTGTCCAGCCTGACCAGTCGGCCTTTGAACAGAGCCCCCTCCTCCAGCCAGCAGCCGACACCATGGGGCCGAACCGCGAATTCCTCCCCGACCGGGCGGAGAGCGACGTTGATGACCCCGACTTGGGGCGGCGGCCTTGGAGGACGACGCCGAGGGAGGAGGTGGAGAAGTAGGCGGCCCGAGGCTCGGAGCCAGCTTCGAGGATTGGCCTGATGACGATGCGGGGAAAGTCGCCCCGCGCCACCAGCCAGGAGTCGGCCAGCCGGGCAGGAGCTCGTCTGCCACGCCGGACACCCAAGGCGGTGCTAAGAAGCGGTGGGCCGGACCGAGCTTGTTCGGCAGCCGGCCGAAGAAGCCCAATGGCTCGACCGCGGTGACCAAGCGGGACGAAGCGGCCGCGAAAGCCAACCTCTTCCGCAAGGAGGTGAAGACGCCGCAGGTGGTTTCTGCGTAAGTGCTACCTTCCTTTGCGCCTTCAATTTTCTTCGTTGACTCTGTCTGAAATTCCTTTGCTTTACATTCTTGACTTTAGGGACGCGCTCTCTCTCGAGAAGTCGGCCGCCGGCTCCATCATGAAGTCGGCGGAGACCTCCTCCACCACCCGGTGGATTGATCCGGCCGCCGACCTCCGGGAGGCGACGGAGCGGAACGCGCGGGAGGCGCGCGAGGAGCGGGAAGCCGCCCGCCTGAAGAAGGCGAAAGCTGACAACGCGGAGGCCATCGCCATGAAGAAGCTGGCGGAAGCCAAGGCCGCCGACGCGGAGAAGAAGCATGCTGAAGAAGCCGCACACTGCCAGTCGGCGGTGTTCGTCGTCTCTCTGAACTCTGCGCCGCCACCACCGGAGTTCACGGCGTAGACTGGGGAAGTCGGCGACGAGAACCCGATCATGGAGAGGGACGGCGGCAACACCACCACACCGGACGTAATCGTGCCGCCACCGCCGCCGTCCAGGAGCGCGCCAGGCGGGCAGCCGGCGGGCCCGTCGGTGCCGCCAACTAAAGACGAGGTGGCGACAGGCCTGGCTCTCGAGGTCGGCACACCGACGCGCTGCCGTCTTGCGAAGGCGGCTTCGGCGGCACGCCCGCTGGAGACTGGTGCCGCGAGCTCCTCGATACCCGACACCGAGGCGACGAGCGCCGCACCCACTAGGTGGGTGCAGGGAGGCGAGACGGGCGCGTTGAACCGGGCGCTTTTGGACGTCCAAGCCATGATCCGAGCCAAGGGCGAAGCCATCAGGAACTGCAACAAGGCGCATCTGGCGTCGCGAGAGGCCATCCGGGTACGTTTCCTTCTTCCTTGTTTCTGTTTCTTGTGGTTCTCGGTGGGAGTGCGCCAGCGCACCCACTGGGTGTAGTCCCCGAGTTCCGGGTCGGCTACCGAGCAGGCGGCTCGGGACTCTAATCGGCAAGTTCCAAGCACTAACATTTATCCAAAAAAATTGTCATAGGACTACCACAATCTTCGTGTGACCGCCTTCAACTCCAACGTCCAGGAGCTGGCTCAGCGGACCGCCGACTTGTCGGAAAGCCGGAGTAAGTCCTATTCCTTCTCTGCGGGGGCGCGCTGGCGCACCCGCGGGCTGTAGTCCCCGAGATTCGGGCCGAGTGCTGAGCAGTCGGGCCGGATCTCCCTGGCCACTATTCTTTTTTCTGTTGATGACTCCATTTTTTCGCGGGGGTGCGCTGGCGCACCCACAGCCTGTAGTCCCCGAGATTCGGGCCGACTGCTGAGCAGTCGGGCCGGATCTCCCCGGCGGCTGTTCTTCTTTGTTTGGCGGCTAACACCTTGCTTTCTTCTTTCTTTCGCAGAAGCCAACGCCACCTTGCAGTAGCAGCTGGGCGAAGCCAACACCGCGCTATGCGCTAAGTAGGAGGAGTGCGACAAGCTGGCTGAAGAGCGCAACCGGCTGGCCACGCAACTGGCAGAGCAGAAGGAGCTCCTCCAGAAGACCCGGAAGGATGCGGAGCACAGGGAGACCTTCCTCCTTGCCGAGTTTGTGGCCGAACGCTCCTCCTGGACAGATAAGGAGGCGATACTGACTTCCGGCTTCCACGAGATTGAGGATATCGTCGATGGTGAGCCTCCCCTCTTTTGTTTTTCTTCCTTAAGCTGCCGGTTGTTGGTCGAGCCGGCTTCTAGCCTTTAATTTTGTTCTTCGCTTCTGTCTCGGCATACTTCTTCCCTGGCCATTTGAACGCCGCCAACCAGGCAATCGAGGCTGATCGCGAAGGACGGACAGCGGACAGTGCGCAGATCGCTGCCAATGCCCCCCGGACCCTTAATGAGCAGATCCTGAGCATCGAGGCCCGCCTTCGGCCGGCCCACCGGATGTTGCACCGGCTTCAGCGTGTCGGCACCCAGGCTGGAGGTAGCGGCCGGCCGTCTTTAGGCCTGGAAGGGCTCTTCGGCCCCGTCTAGAGCGCGCCGGGCCTTGGAGTTCATCAAGGCATGGTACCCTGGGCTGAGTCTGGCCTAGCTAGCCACGTTTCGGCTGGAGGCTCAAGAGGAGTTGGCGGTCGTGGAAGACGATCTCGTCAAGCGCGCGGCGTCGATCGCCAAGTGCACTGACACCAGCATCTTCGTCCCGGAGCGGGTTGAAGACGGGACCGAGGCGCCGCCGGAATGGTTTGGGCTGAACCTGGAAGACGCAAAGACTCGGTGGAGGTGATCGCCTCCAGCGGCGAGGAAGAAGGCGAGGCGAAGGAGGGAGGCGAAGAGGAGGCGCCAGAGATCGGAGCGGACGGCCAACCTCAGCTCGACCGCGCCTCCAGCAACGAGCCGCGCCCAACTGAGCCAGCTGCTGTCGGAGGCGACCAAGCGTTGACCGACCAGCCGGCCGCTCCAGCAACTGGCACCGCCGACTCCTCCGATCCTCCGAGCCCTTCTGCCGCTTCCTAGGCCGCCATTTTATCTTTCACTTCACCTGTCTGTTAGTCTCGATGAATTTGTTATTTTTTGCACAATTCCACCCGCGGGGTGTATCTTGAACTTTAGTTGAAGATCGGCCAAGGGCCTGTACTATGTAAATATTATTCCGAGTTCTATCTTTTCTCGCTTATTGCTCTTTGGCTTTTTCCTTTGCCGCATTCCCTTGGTTGTCGTCTTGCCAGCCAAACAGCCGCTCTGCGGACTGTTGCTGGGTCAAGTACTTAGCTACTTTTGGGAAGGCAAGTACTTAGCCGTTTAGAGCTCTTTAGCGAGTTGAGTAGAAAACGGCGGGCCGGCTGCTCAACAGTCAGTCGTAAAAGGCAGGAAGCCAGCTTGGACTATGCACATGCTTTGTATCCTTAGCCATTTTTCATGTGGGCACCCTTTCTACCTTGCTCCTGCTCACCATGCAGTCGTTCTACGAGCTGTGGCTTCTGGCAGGAGACGGCTTAAGTGCCACACATTACTTGTCCGGCTGCAGGAAGCGTTGCATAGTACAAGACGGCAAGTCCTCGGGCCGACTAGTCGAACCCGGTGCCAGGCGGCATAACAAAAAATGGCATACTCGTAGGCATAATTCTTATCATATAGATAAAAGAGGGCAGTCCCCGAGCTCTTCTAGGGGGACCTGGAGTCTTCGTACTTTAGTACAAAAGGTAGCGTGGTACATACTGCATTTAACTGTAAAATCTTCGGAGGAGATTTGCATTCCATGGCCGCTCCGTCTCCTTGCCGGAGTCGTCTCTCTTGCGCGCTCGAGGCTTCTGAGCGTCGATCAGGTAGTAGGAGTCGTTGCCCAACACTTTGTTGATGATGAAGGGGCCTTCCCAAGGCGCTGAGAGCTTGTGCTGGCTGGCTGTTCGCTGGATCAGCCGGAGCACAAGGTCTCCTTCTTCGAAAGATCTCGGCTTGACCATCCGGTTGTTGTAACGATGCAAGTTCTGCTGGTAGATGCTGGACCGGCTGAGTGCCAGCAGCCGGCCCTCTTCTAGCAGATCGACGTCGTCTTGTCGTGCTTCTTCTGCCTCCTCTTCAGTTTACATGGTGACTCGAGGGGAGTCGAATTCTATGTCCGTTGGGATGACGGCTTCGGCACCGTAGACGAGGAAGAAAGGCGTAAAGCCAGTTGACTTGTTCGGAGTTGTACGCAGACTCCAGAGGACGGCCGGCAGCTCGTCGAGCCAGCAGCCGGCCGATCATTCCAAAGGCTCGGCCAGTCGGGGCTTGATGCCGGACAAAATAAGGCCGTTTGCTCGCTCCACCTGGCCGTTTGACTGTGGATGAGCGACGGACGCTAGGTCCAGTCGGATGCCCTGCATCACGCAGAAATGGGCCAAAGCTCCCTTGGCGAAATTCGTGCCATTGTCGGTGATGATGCTGTGTGGTATGCCGTACCGGACGGTGATGTCGGAGATGAAAGTCACAGCAATCGGACCATTAAACTTCTTGATTGGTTTTGCTTCTATCCACTTGGTGAACTTGTCCACCGCGACAAGCAGATGAGTCAAGCCACCTCTTGCCGTCTTGAATAGTCCCACCATATCCAGGCCCCAGACGGCAAAGGGCCAGGCTATGGGAATAGTCTTGAGTGCAAAAGCGGGCTGATGAGGCTTTGAACGAAACTTCTGGCACCCTTTGCATTTCTGGACCAAGCTCTTGGCGTCTTCTAGAGCAGTTGGCCAGAAAAAACCATGGCGGAAGGCTTTGGCGACGAGTGCTCTTGAAGCCACGTGGCGGCCACACTCGCCTTGATGGATGTCTTTGAGGATTGCTTGGCATTGCTCCGTCTCGACGTAGCGCTGGTGGACACCAGTGACACTGCACCTCACAAGCTCTCTATTAACTATGCTGTAAGCTGCTGACCGGCGTTGCACTTGTCGGGCTGAGATCTCATCAGTTGGCAGCTCTTTGTTCACCAAGAAATTGAGGATGGGCTGGGCCCATGAAGGTGCTGTGATTTCTTCAACTGTTAGGACTACAACTTGGACGAGGGCGGTTGGGCCGAGAGGCGGCGGGTTGGAGACGGCAGCTGCCTGTTGGGTCGACGAAGTTCCCGGGCCGATTGGTGCAGTCCCCGGGCTGAGCTCTGAAGTCCCCGGGCTGGCCGCCGCAGTCCCCGGGCCGGGTGCGACTGCCGCAGCCCCCGGGCCGCCTGCCAGAACCCCTGTGCCGGCCGCTGGAGCTCTCAAGTCGGATCCGACTACTTCATGAGGAGCCGGCACAAAGATAGAATCTGACTCTGGCAATGGCTTGACAGACGGCTTGAGGAGGCGTTGAAGGGCGACGCCGTTCGGTATTGCTTGACGGGTGGAGCCGATTCGTGCCAAGGCATCTGCTTGCTCGTTGTCGTTTCTTGGCACATGGAGAAACTCGCACCCTTCAGAATATCCACTGAGTTGCTGTACGAGGAAGCGGTAGCTCGCCATGTTTGCATCTTTGGCGTCCCAGTCGCCTGACGACTGCTGGACCACCAAGTCAGAGTCACCATAGCACAGGATCTGGCGAATGCCGAGCTCTTTGGCAAGCCGGAGCCCGTGAATGAGTGCCTCGTATTCGGTGACGTTGTTGGAAGCGGCAAAATGGATTTGCATCACATATTTGAGCTTGTCGCCTTTGGGAGAGGTGAGGACGATGTCGGCTCCCAAGCCGGTGTGCATCTTGGAACCATCAGAATGCATTCGCCAATGGGTGGAGTCGGGCGTTGGCGGCAGGTACTGGGTCTCGGCCTAGTCGACGAGGAAGTCGGCCAGTGCTTGTGACTTGATGGCAGTGTGATACGTCCATTTTGCATCATGCTTTTATGTCAATATTTATTGCATTATGGGCTGTTATTACACATTATGTCACAATACTTATGCCTATTCTCTCTTATTTTACAAGCTTTGCATAAAGAGGGAGAATGTCGGCAATTGGGATTCTGGGCTGGAAAAGGAGCAAATATTAGAGACCTATTCTGCACAGCTCCAAAAGTCCTGAAACTTCACGGAAGATGTTTTCCAAATATATAAAAAATACTAAGAGCAAGAACATCACCAGGGGGCCACACCCTGCCCACAAGGGTGGGGGGCGCGCCCTAGCCCGCTGGGTGCGCCCCCTACCTCGTGGGCACCCTGGTGGCCCTCTAGTGGCCATCTTCTGCTATATGGAGTCTTTCGATGGGAAAAAAATCATAAGCCATCTTCTCGGACGAAACTCCGCCGCCACGAGGTGGAACCTTGGCGGAACCAATCTAGGGCTCTGGCGGAGCTGTTTTGCCGGGGAAACTTCCCTTCCGGAGGGGGAAATCATCGCCATCGTCATCACCAACGCTCCTCTCATCGGGAGAGGGAAATCTCCATCAACATCTTCATCAACACCATCTCATCTCAAAACCCTAGTTCATCTCTTGTATCCAATTCTTGTCTCCAAGTCCGGGATTGGTGCTAGTAGGTTGTTAGTAGTGTTAATTACTCCTTGTAGTTGATGCTAGTTGGTTTATTTGGTGGAAGATCATATGTTCAGATCCTATATGCATATTAATACCCCCTCTGATTATGAACATGTTTATGCTTTGTGAGTAGTTACTTTTGTTCCTGAGGACATGAGAAAAGTCTTGCTATTAGTAGTCATGTGAATTTGGTATTCGTTCGATATTTTGATGAGATGCATGTTGTCTCTCCTCTAGTGGTGTTATGTGAACGTCGACTACATGACACTTCACCATTATTTGGGCCTAGAGGAAGGCATTGGGAAGTAATAAGTAGATGATGGGTTGCTAGAGTGGCAGAAGCTTAAACCCTAGTTTATGCGTTGCTTCGTAAGGGGCTGATTTGGATCCATATGTTTCATGCTATGGTTAGGTTTACCTTAATACTTTTGTTGTAGTTGCGGATGCTTGCAATAGAGGTTAATCATAAGTGGGATGCTTGTCCAAGTAAGGGAAACACCCAAGCACCGGTCCATCGACATACCAAATTATCAAAGTACCGAACGCGAATCATATGAACGTGATGAAAACTAGCTTGACGATATTCCCATGTGTCCTCGGGAGCGCTTTTCTCTATATAAGAGTTTGTCCAGGCTTGTCCTTTGCTACAAAAAGGATTGGGCCACCTTGCTGCACCTTATTTACTTTTGTTACTTGTTGCTCGTTACAAATTATCTTATCACAAAACTATCTGTTACCACATATTTCAGTACTTGCAGAGAATACCTTGCTGGAAACTGCTTATCATTTCCTTCTGCTCCTCGTTGGGTTCGACACTCTTACTTAACGAAAGGACTATGGTAGATCCCCTATACTTGTGGGTCATCAAGACTCTTTTCTGGCGCCGTTGCCGGGGAGTGAAGCGCCTTCGGTAGGTGGAATTTGGTAAGGAAAAAATTATATAGTGTGCTGAAATTTATTGTCACTTGTTACCATAGAAAGTAATCCTCCGAGGGGCTTGTTCAGGGTATCTTCACCCCGACCTGTAGAGCAAAGAGTTGCTCCTCAACCTACTGAACCTACTGAAAATTAAAATGAAAATGAAAATGCTTGCTTTGAAGTTCCTTCGGGTATGATAGAAAAACTGCTAGCTAATCCTTTTCTAGGAGATGGAACAAACATCCTGATGAACATCTGATATATGTGGATGAAGTTTGTGGATTATTTAAGCTTGCAGGTGTACCCAGAGATGTTGTTAAGAAGAAGGTCTTCCCTTTATCTTTGAGGGGAGATGCATCGACATGGTATAGGCTATGTGATGATATAAGGTCTTGGAATTACAAACGATTGAAATTGGAATTTCATCAGAAGTTTTATCCTATGCATCTTGTTCATCGTGATCGCAATTATATATATATAATTTTTGGCCTCGTGAAGGAGAAAGCATCACTCAAGCTTGGGGGAGGCTTAAATCAATGTTATATTCATGCCCCAATCATGAGCTCTCAAGAGAAATGATTATTCAAAATTTTTATGCTCGGCTTTCTGGTAACAATCGCACCATGCTTGATACTTCTTGTGCTGGCTCTTTTATGATGAAGACTATTGAATTCAAATGGGATTTATTGGAAATAATTAAACGCAACTCTGAAGATTGGGACCTCGATAATGGTAAGGAGTCAGGTATGACACCTAGTTTTGATTGTGTTAAATCTTTTATGGATACCGATTTTTTTTGTAAATTTAGCACTAAATATGGACTTGGCTCTGAGATAGTAACTTCTTTCTGTGAATGTTTTGCTGCCAATGTTGATCTCCCCAAGGAGAGGTGGTTTAAATATCAGCCTCCCATAGAAGTAAAAGTAGCTGCACCTATTAAAGTTGAAGAAAAGACTATCACTTATAATGATCCTATTGTTCCTACTTCTTATCTTGAGAAACCACCTTTCCCTGTTAGGATAAAGGATCATGCTAAAGCTTCAACTGTGGTTCGTGCTACCTCTTGAGCACTGCATTGGATTTCCCCGAAGAGGAGAGGATGATGCAGCAAAGTAGCGTAAGTATTTCCCTCGGTTTTTGAGAACCAAGGTATCAATCCAATAGGAGGCCACGCACAAGTCCCTCGTACCTACACAAAAACAATAGCTCAACGCAACCAATGCCCTTAGGGGTTGTCAATCCATTCATGGTCACTTACGAAAGTGAAATCTGATAGAGATGATAAATAATATTTTTTGTATTTTTGGTATAGAGATGCAAAGTAAAAAGTAAAAGCAAAGCAATAATAAAGTGATGGAGATTAATATGATGAGAAAGAGACCCGGGGCCATAGGTTTCACTAGTGGCTTCTCTCAAGAGCATAAGTATTCTACGGTGGGTGAACAAATTACTGTTGAGCAATTTACAGAATTGAGCATAGTTATGAGAATATCTAGGTATGATCATGTATATAGGCATCACGTCCGAGACAAGTAGACCGACTCCTGCCTGCATCTACTACTATTACTCCACTCATCGACCGCTATCCAGCATGCATCTAGAGTATTAAGTTAAAAACAGAGTAACGCCTTAAGCAAGATGACATGATGTAGAAGGATAGTTTCATGCAATATGATAAAAAACCATCTTGTTATCCTCGATGGCAATGATACAATATGTGCCTTGCTGCCCCTTCTATCACTGGGAAAGGAAACCGCAAGATCGAACCCAAAGCTAAGCACTTCTCCCATGGCAAGAACAACCAATCTAGTAGGCCAAACCAAACTGAAAATTCAAAGAGACTTGCAAAGATAACCAATCATACATAAAAGAATTCAGAGAAGATTCAAATATTATTCATAGATAGACTTGATCATAAACCCACAATTCATCGGTCTCAACAAACACACCGCAAAAAGAAGATTACATCGAATAGATCTCCACAAGAGAGGGGGAGAACATTGTATTGAGATCCAAAAAGAGAGAAGAAGCCATCTAGCTACTATCTATGGACCCGTAGGTCTGAAGTAAACTACTCACACTTCATCGGAGAGGCTTGGATGATGATGTAGAAGCCCTCCGTGATCGATGCCCCCTCCGGCGGAGCTCCGGAACAGGGCCCAAGATGGGATCTCGTGGATACAGAAAGTTGCGGTGGTGGAATTAGGTTTTTGGCTCCATATTTGATCGTTTGGGGGTACATGGATATATATAGGAGGAAGAAGTACGTCGGTGGAGCAACAGGGGGCCCACGAGGGTGGGGGCGCGCCTGGGGGGTAGGGCGCGCCCCCCTACCTCATGGCCTCCTGTTACGTGCCTTGACGTAGGGTCCAAGTCTCCAGAGTTGTATTCGGTGAGAAAATCACGTTCCCGAAGGTTTCATTCCGTTTGGACTCCGTTTGATATTCCTTTTCCTGGAAACCCTAAAACAGGCAAAAAACAGCAATTCTGGGTTGGGCTTCCGGTTAATAGGTTAGTCCCAAAAAAAATATAAAAGTGGATAATAAAGCCCAATAATGCCAAAAACAGTAGATATTATAGCATGGAGCAATCAAAAATTATAGATACGTTGGAGACGTATCAAGCATCCCCAAGCTTAATTCCTTCTCGTCCTCGAGTAGGTAAATGATAAAAACAGAATTTTTGATGCGGAGTGCTACTTGGCATAATTCCAATGTAAATCTTCTTAATTGTGGTATGAATATTCAGATTCAAAAGATTCAAGACAAAAGTTCATGTTGACATAAAACTAATAATACTTCAAGCATACTAACAAAGCAATTATGTCTTCTCAAAATAACATGGCCAAAGAAAGCTATCCCTACAAAATCATATAGTCTGGCTATGCTCTATCTTCACCACACAAAGTATTTAAATCATGCACAACCCCGATGACAAGCCAAGCAATTGTTTCATACTTTTGACATTTTCAAAACTTTTTCAATCTTCACGCAATACATGAGCGTGAGCCATGGATATAGCACTATATGTGGAATAGAATGGTGGTTGTGGAGAAGACAAAAAGAGGGGAAGATAGTCTCACATCAACTAGGCGTATCAACGGGCTATGGAGATGCCCATCAATAGATATCAATGTGAGTGAGTAGGGATGCCATGCAACGGATGCAATAGAGCTATAAGTATATGAAAGCTCAACAAAAGAAACTAAGTGGGTGTGCATCCAACTCGCTTGCTCACGAAGACCTAGGGCATTTTGAGGAAGCCCATTATTGGAATATACAAGCCAAGTTCTATAATGAAAAATTCCCACTAGTATATGAAAGTGACAGAATGAGAGACTCTCTATCATGAAGATCATGGTGCTACTTTGAAGCACAAGTGTGGTAAAAGGATAGTAACATTGTCCCTTCTATCTTTTTCTCTCATTTTTTTGTTTGGGCCTTCTCTTTTTTTATGGCCTCTTTTTTTCGTCCGGAGTCTCATCCCGACTTGTGGGGGAATCATAGTCTCCATCATCCTTTCCTCACTTGGGACAATGCTCTAAAAATGATGATCGTCCCACTTTTTATTTTTCTTAGAACTCAACAATTACAACTCGATACTTAGAACAAGATATGACTCTATATGAATGCCTCCGGCGGTGTACCGGGATATGCAATGAATCAAGAGTGACATGTATGAAAGAATTATGAACGGTGGCTTTGCCACAAATACGATGTCAACTACATGATCATGCTAGCAATATGACAATGATGGAGTGTGTCATGATGAACGGAACGGTGGAAAGTTGCATGGCAATATATCTCGTAATGGCTATGGAAATGCCATGATAGGTAGGTATGGTGGCTGTTTTGAGGAAGGTATTTGGTGGGTGTATGATACCGGCGAAAAGTGCGCGGTATTATAGAGGTTAGCAATGGTGGAAGGAAGGAAAGTGCGTATAATCCATGGACTCAACATTAGTCATAAAGAACTCATATACTTATTGCAAAAATCTAGAAGTTATCAAAGCAAAGTATTACGCGCATGCTCCTAGGGGGATAGATTGGTAGGAAAAGACCATCGCTCGTCCCCGACCGCCACTCATAAGGAAGACAATCAATAAATAAATCATGCTCCGACTTCATCACATAACAGTTCACCATACGTGCATGCTACGGGAATCAAAAGCTTTAACACAATCATTTCTCAAATTCACAACTACTCAACTAGCATGACTCTAATATCACCATCCTCATATCTCAAAACAATTGTCAAGTATCAATTTTTTCTTAGTATTCAACGCACTCAAAAGAAAGTTTTACAAATCTTGAATACCAAGCATATTATTTAAGAAAATTACCATGCTATTAAGACTCTCAAAATAATCTAAGTGACGCATGAGAGATCAATAGTTTCTATAAAACAAATCCACCACCGTGCTCTAAAAGATATAAGTGAAGCACTAGAGCAAAATTATATAACTCAAAAGATATAAGTGAAGCACATAGAGTATTATATCAAATTCAAAATTATGTATGGCTCTCTCGAAAGGTGTGTACAGCAAGGATGATTGTGGTAGACTAACAAGCAAAGACTCAAATTATAAAAGACGCTCCAAGCAAAACACATATCATGTGGTGAATAAAAATATGGCTCCAACTAAAGTTACCGATAGAAGTAGACGAAAGAGGGGATGCCTTCCGGGGCATCCCCATGCTTTGGCTTTTAGGTGTCCTTAGATTATCTTGGGGTGCCATTGGCATCCCCAAGCTTAGGCTCTTGCCACTCCTTTTTCCATAATCCATCAAATCTTTACCCAAAACATGAAAACTTCATAACACAAAACTTAAAGTAGAAAACTCGTGAGCTCCGTTAGCGAAAGAAAACAAAAGACCACTTCAAGGTACTGTAATTAACTCATTCTTTATTTATATGGGTGTTATACCTACTGTATTCCAACTTCTCTATGGTTTATAAACTATTTTACTAGCCATAGATTCATCAAAATAAGCAAACAACACACGAAAAACAGAATCTGTCAAAAACAGAACAGTCTGTAGTAATCTGTAGCTAGCGCAAGATATGGAACCCCAAAAATTCTAAAATAAATTTCTGGACGTGAGGAATTTATCTATTAATCATCTTAAAAAAGAATTAACTAAATATCACTCTCTAAATAAAAATTACAGCAATTATCGTGAGCGCTAAAGTTTCTGTTTTTTACAGCAAGTTCAACAAGACTTTCCCCAAGTCTTGCCAACGGTTCGACTTGGCACAAACACTAATTAAAAACAAAAAACACAACCAAAACAGAGGCTAAATAAATTATTTATTACTAAACAGGATCAAAAAGCAAGGAATAAAAATAAAATTGGGTTGCCTCCCAACAAGCGCTATCGTTTAACGCCCCTAGCTAGGCATTGCCATCTTTGGTAGGCAATCCATAAGTGGCTCTCATGATAGATTCATATGGTAATTTTATTTTCTTTCTAGGGAAGTGTTCCGTGCCCTTTTTTAATGGAAATTGAAATATAATATTCCCTTCCTTCATATCAATAATTGCACCAACCATTCTAAGGAAAGGTCTACCGAGAATAATAGGGCAAGAAGGATTGCAATCTATATCAAGAACGATAAAATCTACGGGCACATAATTCATATTTGCAACAATGAGAACATCATTAATTCTTCCCATATGTTTCTTAATAGTGGAATCCACAAGATGCAAGTTTAGAGAGCAATCATCAAAATTACGGAAATCTAGCAAATCACATAAAGTTTTGGGAATAGTGGAGACACTAGCACCCAAATCACAGAAAGCATAAAACTCATGATCTTTAATTTTAATTTTAATAGTTGGTTCCCACTCATCATAAAGTTTTCTAGGGATAGAAACTTCCAATTCAAGTTTTTCTTCATAAGATTGCATCAAGGCATCAACGACATGTTTAGTAAACGCTTTATTTTGACTATAAGCGTGAGGAGATTTTAGCATGGATTGCAACAAGGAAATACAATCAATCAAAGAGAAATTTTCATAGTTAAATTCCTTGAAATCCATAATAGTGGGTTTAGCAACATCTAGGGTTTTAATTTCTTCAATCCCACTTTTATCAAATTTAGCATCAAGCTCAAAAGATTCAGAATTATTGGAACGTCTTCTAGGTAAAGGTGGATCATATTAAGTCCCATCATTATCAAAATTCATATTGCAAAACAAAGATTTAATAGGGGACACATTAATAACTTTTAGATCTTCATCATTATTTTCATAGGAACTAGAAGAACATGCTTTTATAAAGGCATCTTTCTTAGCGCGCATGCTAGCGGTTCTTTCTTTGCACTCGTCAATGGAAATTCTCATGGATTTGAGAGACTCATTGATATCATGCTTAGGTGGAATAGATCTAAGTTTCAAAGAATCAACATCAAGAGCAATTATATCAACATTCCTAGCCAAATCATCAATCTTAAGCAATTTTTCTTCAATCATATATAGCATTAGAATTCTTTTGCAAAGTAATAAATTCTTTAATATTAGATTCAAAATCAGAGGGCATCTTATTATAATTTCCATAAGAATTGTTGTAGGAATTGTCATAATTATTAGAGGGATTACTAGGATAAGGCCTAGGATTGAAATTTCCTCTATACGCATTGTTACCAAAATTGTTCCTACCAACAAAATTCACATCCATAGATTCATTATTATTCTCAATCAAAGTAGACAAGGGCACATCAATAGGATCAGAAGAAACACTCTTATTAGCAAATAATTTCATAAGTTCATCCATCTTTCCACTCAAAACATTAATTTCTTCTATCGCATGCACCTTTTTAGTAGATCTTTCAGTATGCCATTGAGAATAATTAACCATAATATTATCTAGGAGTTTAGTAGCTTCTCCTAAAGTGATTTACATAAAAGTGCCTCCCGTGGCCGAATCTAAAAGATTTCTAGAAGCAAAATTCAATCCGGCATAAAAATTCTGAACAATCATCCACAAATTTAAACCATGAGTAGGGCAATTACGTATCATTAGTTTCATTCTCCCCCAAGCTTGTGCAACATGTTCATGATCAAGTTGCTTAAAATTCATAATATCGTTTCTAAGAGAGATGATCTTAGGGGGAGGAAAATACTTAGATATAAAAGCATCTTTGCACTTGTTCCATGAATCCATACTATTTTTAGGCAGAGATGAAAACCAAGCTTTAGCTCGATCTCTAAGCGAAAAAGGAAATATCTTCAATTTAACAATATCATTATCGACATCTTTATTCTTTTGCATGTCACACAAATCAACGAAGCTATTAAGATGTGTAACGGCATCTTCACTAGGAAGGCCGGAGAACGGATCTTTCATGACAAGATTCAGCAAAGCAGTATTAATTTCACAAGATTCAGCATCGGTAAGAGGAGCAATCGGAGTGCTAAGGAAATCATTATTATTGGTATTGGTGAAGTCACACAATTTAGTATTATCTTGAGCCATCGCGACAAACAAGCAAACTAACACACAAGCAAACAAAAAGTAAACGGGCAAAAAGAGGCAAATAGAGAGAGGGAGGATAGAGAGAGAGGGCGAATAAAACGACAAGGGTGAATTGGGGGGAGAGGAAAACAAGAGGCAAATGGCAAATAATGTAATGCGGGAGATAGGGATTGTGATGGGTACTTGGTATGTTGACTTCTGCGCAGGCTCCCCGGCAACGGCGCCAGAAATTCTTCTTGCTACCTCTTGAGCACTACGTTGGATTTCCCCGAAGAGGAGAGGATGATGCAGCAAAGTAGCGTAAGTATTTCCCTCAGTTTTTGAGAACCAAGGTATTAATCCAGTAGGAGGCCACACACAAGTCCCTCGTACCTACACAAAAACAATAGCTCAACACAACCAACGCGCTTAGGGGTTGTCAATCCCTTCACGGTCACTTACGAAAGTGAAATCTGATAGAGATGATAAATAATATTTTTGGTATTTTTGGTATAGAGATGCAAAGTAAAAAGTAAAAGCAAAGCAATAATAAAGTGATGGAGATTAATATGATGAAAAAGAGACCCGGGGGCCATAGGTTTCACTAGTGGCTTCTCTCAAGAGCATAAGTATTCTACGGTGGGTGAACAAATTACTATTGAGCAATTGACAGAATTGAGCATAGTTATGAGAATATCTAGGTATGATCATGTATATAGGCATCACGTCCGAGACAAGTAGACCGACTCCTGCCTGCATCTACTACTATTAGTCCACTCATCGACCGCTATCCAGCATGCATCTAGAGTATTAAGTTAAAAACAGAGTAACTCCTTAAGCAAGATGACATGATGTAGAGGGATAGTTTCATGCAATATGATAAAAACCCCATCTTGTTATCCTCGATGGCAACGATACAATACATGCCTTGCTACCCCTTCTGTCACTGGGAAAGGACACCGCAAGATCGAACCCAAAGCTAAGCACTTCTCCCATGGCAAGAACAACCAATCTAGTAGGCCAAACCAAACTGATAATTCGAAGAGACTTGAAAAGATAACCAATCATACATAAAAGAATTCAGAGAAGATTCATATATTATTCATAGATAGACTTGATCATAAACCCACAATTCATCGATCTCAACAAACACACCGCAAAAAGAAGATTACATCGAATAGATCTCCACGAGAGAGGGGGAGAACATTGTATTGAGATCCAAAAAGAGAGAAGAAGCCATCTAGCTACTAACTATGGACCCGTAGGTCTAAAGTAAACTACTCACACTTCATCGGAGAGGCTTGGATGATGATGTAGAAGCCCTCCATGATCGATGCCCCCTCCGGCGGAGCTCCAGAACAGGCCCCAAGATGGGATCTCGTGGATACAGAAAGTTGCGGCGATGGAATTAGGTCTTTGGCTCCGTATTTGATCGTTTGGGGGTACGTGGATATATATAGGAGGAAGAAGTACGTCGGCGCAACAGGGGGCCCACGAGGGTGGGGGTGCGCCTGGGGGGTAGGGCACGCCCCCCTACCTCGTGGCATCCTGTTACATGCCTTGACGTAGGGTCCAAGTCTCCTGAGTTGTATTCGGTGAGAAAATCACGTTCCCGAAGGTTTCATTCCGTTTGGACTCCGTTTGATATTCCTTTTCTTCAAAACCTTAAAACAGGCAAAAAAACAGCAATTCTGGGCTGGGCCTCCGGTTAATAGGTTAGTCCCAAAATAGTATAAAAGTGGATAATAAAGCCCAATAATGTCCAAAACAGTAGATAATATAGCATGGAGCAATCAAAAATTATAGATACGCTGGAGACGTATCAGTTCGTAAAAAGCAATATTAAAACATATACACCTCCTGAGCAAGTTAAAGTTGAACCTAATATTGATATTGTTAAAGATCTCTTGTCTGATAATATAGATGGGCGTGTTATTTATTTCTATGATGAAACTTCTAGAATTGCTAAACCCCGTGATAAAGATAAACCTAGACCTGTGGTAGGCATGCCTGTTATTTCTGTTAAAACAGGAGATCATTGTTATCATGGCTTATGTGATATGGGTGCTAGTGCTAGTGCAATACCTTATTCTTTATACCAAGAAGTTATGCATGATATTGCACCTGCTGAGATGGAAGATATTGATGTCAAAATTAAACTTGCCAATAGAGATACTATTTCACCAATGGGAATTGTTAGAGATGTTGAAGTCTTGTGTGGGAAAACTAAATATCCTGCTAATTTTCTTGTTCTTGGTTCCCCACAAGATAGCTTTTGTCCCATTATATTTGGTAGACCCTTCTTAAATACTATTAATGCTACCATAGATTGCAAAAGAGATGTTGTTACTATCGGTTTAGATGATATGACTCATGAATTTAATTTTTCCAAATTTAGTAGACAACACCGTGAAGAAGAATTACCTAGCAAGGATGAAATTATTGGCCTTGCTTCTATTGCCGTACCTCCTAGTGATCCTTTAGAACAATACTTGCTAGACCATGAAAATGATATGTTTATGAATGAAAGAAGGGAATTAGATGAAGTATTCTTTAAACAGGAACCTATTCTGAAAAACAATTTACCTATTGAAATCCTAGGGGATCCTCCTCCACCCAAGGTGATCCCGTGTTTGAGCTTAAACCGTTACCTGATACTCTTAAATATGCTTATCTTGATGAGAAAAAGATATATCCTGTTATTATTAGTGATAACCTTTCAGAGCATGAGGAAGAGAGATTATTGAAAACTCTGAAGAAGCACCGCGTTGCTATTGGGTATACTCTTGATTATCTTAAGGGCATTAGTCCCACTATGTCAACATAAAATTAATTTGGAAGGAGATGCTAAACCAGTTCGTGATCATCATCGCCGGCTGAATCCTAAAATGAAAGAAGTGGTAAGAAAGGAGATACTAAAGCTCCTTGAGGCAGGTATAATTTATCCCGTTGCTGATAGTCAGTGGGTAAGCCCTATCCATTGTGTCCCTAAGAAGGGAGGTATTACTGTTGTTCCTAATGATAAAGATGAATTTATTCCTCAAAGAATTATTACAGGTTATAGGATGGTAATTGATTTCTGCAAATTAAATAAGGCTACTAAAAAAGATCATTACCCCTTACCTTTTATCGATCAAATGCTAGAAAGATTGTCCAAACATACACATTTTTGCTTTCTAGATGGTTATTCTGGTTTCTCTCAAATACCTGTGTCAGCCAAAGATCAATGAAAGACTACTTTTACATGCCCTTTTGGTACTTTTGCTTATAGACGTATGCCTTTTGGTTTATGTAATGCACCTGCTACCTTTCAAAGATGCATGATGGCTATATTCTCTGACTTTTGTGAAAAGATTTGTGAGGTTTTAATGGACGATTTCTCCGTCTATGGATCTTCTTTTGATGATTGCTTGAGCAACCTTGATCGAGTTTTGCAGAGATGTGAAGAAACTAATCTTGTCTTGAATTGGGAAAAGTGCCACTTTATGGTTAATGAAGGTATTGTCTTGGGGCATAAAGTTTCTGAAAGAGGTATTGAAGTTGATAAAGCCAAGGTTGATGCTATTGAAAAGATGCCATGTCCCAAGGACATCAAAGGTATAAGAAGTTTCCTTGGTCATGCCGGTTTTTATAGGAGGTTCATTAAGGACTTCACAAAAATTTCTCGGCCTCTGACTAATTTATTACAAAAAGATATACTATTTGTCTTTGATGATGATTGTGTAGAAGCATTTGAAATACTTAAGAAAGCATTAATCTCTACACCTATTGTTCAGCCACCTGATTGGAATTTACCCTTTGAAATTATGTGTGATGCTAGTGATTATGCTGTAGGTGTTGTTCTAGGACTAAGAGTTGATAAGAAACTAAATGTTATTCAATATGCTAGTAAAACTCTAGACAATGCTCAAAGAAATTATGCTACTACTGAAAAAGAATTCTTAGCAGTTGTATTTGCTTGTGATAAGTTTATACCTTAAATTGTTGATTCTAAAGTAACCATTCACACTGATCATGCTGCTATCAAATATCTTATGGAAAAGAAAGATGCTAAAGCTAGACTTATTAGATGGGTTCTCTTGCTACAAGAATTTGATTTGCATATTGTTGATAGAAAAGGAGCTGAGAACCCCGTTGCAGACAACTTGTCTAGGTTAGAAAATGTGCTTGATGACCCACTACCTATTGATGATAGCTTTCCTGATGAGCAATTAAATGTCATAAATGCTTCTCATATTGCTCCATGGTATGCTGATCATGCTAATTACATTGTTGCTAAGTTTATACCACCTAGTTTCACATACCAGCAAAAGAAAAAGTTCTTTTATGATTTGAGGCATTACTTTTGGGATGACCCACATCTTTATAAAGAAGGAGTAGATGGTGTTATTAGACGTTGTGTACCTGAGGACAAACAGGAACAGATCCTACGCAAGTGTCACTCCGAAGCTTATGGAGGACACCATGCTGGAGATAGAATTGCACATAAGGTACTGCAATTTGGTTTTTATTGGCCTACTCTCTTCAAGGATGCCCGTAAGTTTGTCTTATCTTGTGATGAATGTCAAAGAATTGGTAATATTAGTAGACGTTAAGAAATTCCTATGAATTATTCACTTGTTATTGAACCATTTGATGTTTGGGGCTTTGACTATATGGGACCTTTTCCTTCCTCTAATGGTTATACACATATTTTAGTTGCTGTTAATTACGTTACTAAGTGGGTAGAAGCTATTCCAACTAGTAGTGTTGATCATAACACTTCTATTAAAATTCTTAAAGAAGTTATTTTTCCAAGATTTGGAGTCCCTAGATATTTAATGACTGATGGTGGTTCACATTTTATTCATGGTGCTTTCCATAAAATGCTTGCTAAATATGATGTTAATCATAGAATTGCATCTCCTTATCACACTCAATCTAGTGGTAAGTAGAATTGAGTAATAGAGAACTCAAATTAATTTTGAAAAAGATTGTTAATATGTCAGGCGTCCTTTTAGTTCCTGAAAGCTGAACTCGCACTGTAGGGTCCACTCGAACTTTTTATCTTTCTTGAGGAGTTCAGTTAGAGGTTTAGCAACCTTGGAGAAATTCTCGACGAAGCGGTGGCAATAGCTCGCTAAGCCAAGGAAGCTCCGAACTTGCTTGACCGTCTCAGGTGGAGTCCAATCAAGGACAGCTTGAACTCGCTCGGGATTGACAGCAATACCCTTACCAGAGATTACATGGCCTAGATAGGTCACTTCTGGCAACCAAAATTCACACTTGGAGAATTTGGCATAAAGGCGATGCTCTCGAAGTTTCGTCAATACCAGCCTTAGATGTTCGGCATGTTCCTCTTCATTCTTGGAGTAGATGAGTATGTCATCGAGGTAAACTACGACGAATTTATCCAAATACTCCATGAAGACCGAGTTCATTAACCGTGAGAAGGTGGCTGGGGCATTGGTTAAACCAAAAGACATAACGGTGTACTCGTATTGGCCATAACGAGTAACAAAGGCCGTTTTGGGAATGTCCCCGTTTCTGATTTTGATTTGATGGTAGCCCAACCTCAAATCCATCTTGGAAAAGACTGAGGATCCAGCGAGCTGGTCATACAGATCGTTGATCCTGGGAAGCGGATACTTGTTCTTGATGGTGACCAAGTTGACAGGTCGGTAATCTACAACCATCCGATCCGTTCCATCCTTCTTCTTGACGAAGAGGACGGGGAAAGCCCAAGGAGAGGAACTAGGACAGATGAAACCCTTTTTCAAGGACTCATCGAGTTGGATCTTAAGCTCGGCTAGTTCTAAGGGTGCCATCTTATAGGGTCTTCTAGAAATTGGAACGGTTCCTGGAACAAGGTCTTTCACAAACTCGACATCCCTGTCAGGTGGAACACCTGGCAGTTCTTCTGGAAAGACATCCGGGAAGTCTTGGACTACCGGAATATCCTCGAGGTCTGGAAGGGGGTTGGCATTTAGGGAGTAAAGTTGGCGCCTGGCCACCTGAGTTAAGACATTGACTGTCTTGCCCGATGGGTGAGTAAGTTGAACGGTTCTAGTGGCACAATCAATCTTAGCGTAATGAGCTGACATCCAGTCCATACCCAAGATGATGTTAATGTCCGAGGACCTGAGAGCTATTAAATATGCAAGAAAGACAAGTCTATCAACAAGAATTTCGTTCCCATGGCTTACTCTAGAAGTTTGCCATTTGGAACCCGGAGTTTGAATTACCATGGAAGTGGGCATGTCACAGAATGTCATGTTATGCTATCGAGCATAGTTCTCGGATATGAATGAATGAGATGCTCCAGTATCGAAAAGAACAGATGCCGGATGGCAATTAACAAGGAGCGTACCAAGGACGACGTTAGGATCCTCATGAGCCTCCTCGGCTGAGACATAGTTGACATGGCCACGTGCAGTGGTGACCGGCTTGGCGTAGAATGTCTTTCCTGCTGGCTTACCACGGCCAACGGACTTTCCAGACTGATTGGGGTTGTTGTTCTGGGGACACTCTCGGCTATAGTGACCGGCTCTCCACACTTGAAACATGTCACAACATTGGGGCGTGGAGCAGCATTAGCAGCGGGGCCACCATAGGGCTTGGGCGGTGCAAACTGCTGGTTGGGACGAGGCGCCTCAAAGGATGGCCTCGGAATGAACCTGGGTGGCAGTGCCGTGCTTGGAATCCACACCCGGCGCTTCTGAGATCCAGAGCCAGATGAAGGGCCAAAATCACGTGAGTGCTTGCGTGAAGCGTCATAGTCAGACTGGCCTGACTCAGCACTAATGGCTTTATTGACCAACTTCTGAAAGGAGGTGCACTCATGCAGACGAAGATCGCGGCGAAGCTCAGGGCTAACTCCCTTGCGGAACCTTGCCTGCTTCTTAGCGTCGGTAGATACTTCTTCAGGAGCATATCATGCCAGATTCCGAAATTCACGACTATACGCATCCACAGTCAGTCTTCCTTGGGTGAAATTGCAGAACTCTTCCCTCTTGCGATCTATGAGACCTTCCGGAATGTGATGCTCATGGAAAGCCTCACTGAATTAAGCCCAAGTAGTGATTTGGCCGACCGGGCGCATAGCTTCAAAGTTTTCCCACCAAAGGCTAGCAGGGCCTTCGAGGTGATAGGCAGCATAAGTATCCTTATCGGCTTCGGCTACGTTGGCAGAACGTAGCTTGTGGGTGATGATGCGAAGCCAGTCATCCGCGTCGAGGGGCTCGACGGAATGGTTAAACTTTGGTGGGTATAGCTTAATAAAGGCATTGATTGACACCAAGTCATTTCACTAGTGGCGTGCCGTGTTCTGCTCAATCCACTCTAGCAGGCGGTTTGTCTCACGCTTGTTTCTTTCCGCCTCCAGCATCACTTCGGCCAGAGAAGGCGGGTGAGGCAGATTTTCACCCCTAGCTGCACTGGCTTCCCCCTGCTCCGGGGCAGCAGGGTTGCTGCGGGTGTTGACCATCCTAGGAGAAAACAAGACAACGGCTTAGATAAGGATGGCACAAACTTAGCAAGGAAGTGCAGAATGTAATGGATAACATGGAATGCTAAGATGTTCATTGCACGACATGGTAATATAGAAATTGCCATATATATACCATTGGTCATACACACCGTACATAGTTCAATACGAGCCCAGGCTAGAGTACAACTACGGTGAAAGACATTACATCTCATCGAAGGCATTCCAAGCTCCTATACATTATTTGTCTACACCTCCGGAATTGATTACTCATAAGTCATATTCCACAAGTCACGCAGGACAGTGGAGATACAACTACTACAATACTAGTGAAACTACTACTAGCTCAGACGGCTCCGTAGTAATCCTCATAGAAGTCGCCACCCAAACCTGGAAGTGGAACATGATCATCTGGGAACAGACGGTCCTGCGGAACCTGCGGACCAAAGGGACTCGGATGTGGCCTTGGTCCCATAGGTGGTGGCAGACGGGGACCACGAGGAGGGGTGATGCCTCCCACATCGCGCCACTCCATACAATCTGGCAATCCAGATCGTACAGGGTACAGATCCCTTAGATCCATGTATCCTGCCTGTACTGCAGGTGCAAACCGAGTCAAACTGGCCCAGTGATCAGCACGAGAGTTAAAAAGCTCCATACGCAAGGCCCGATTTTCGCGGTCCTTATCCTCGAGCATCTCGGCAGTGGTGTGGAGTAGTGACTCCTCATGTGTGGGGTCAGCATAGATAGCCTGGAGATACCCTTGCGCTCCCGGAAGTGAAGCTGGCATATAACGGAAGTCGGTGTTCCGAAGCAGGCCAGTCCGGACTCGCATGATGGTCATCATGGAATAAGCAACATCCTGCACAGCCTTCTCAATAGTAACCCCGAGTCCATAGGAACAGTGAAGGGGCTCAGTGGCTCCAGGATAAGAGGGATATATCCTGACGGTATAGAGGTACTGGCTCTGGTTGAAGTCTCTGAACTGCTCTTCGACAGTGTATTCGGGATACCAACGGTAACCCGTCTCGATCATTACCCGGACTAACATAGCAGTATGACTGGGCACATCGAGGCACCGGGTCAGGCAAACCACTTGGTTTTGAGCATGAGTGGCCATCTGAAAGCACAACCACAATGCAAAGGCATTAGAATTTCTAGGGAAAATCGGATAGCATAACAGCTGTAAATGCTCATAAAAAGATTTGAGACATCCACAACAGTTTGCAATACCACTCAACAACATCATATCAAGGTTCTGATTCAACTGTCAACATACTAAAAGTAGTAGAAACTGTACTAAGGCTTGTAACAACAATCCTATAAGCTACTATGGATTAGTAACACGTGAACCTGATAGAAGAAGAGAGCCTAGTCCTTAACCCACGTTGAATGAGAAGAGAATGACTCAGATCAAAGGGCATAAGGTAAGGAGTAAAAGAGCCTTACGTTTCCTCCCACAATCAATTCCCCTACATATAACTAAAGCATTTCAAGACTCAACATCGACCAGTTTGGCTCAACGAACCTACAAGCAGTCCGGCTCTGATGCCAACGCAGTCAGGACCCCGATTCCAAGTCACATCGATCTAGCCGGTAACACCTCATATCACATTGCGGCCTCACGCACGATATCCCCATGGGTGTCGCCTTACCATGGCCCGGGACAGTTTGCGCCTTTTGGCTCACATATATGATAGTGTCGCTAGCATCCATATGATAGAGCACCCGGGCCGACATGGCTAGTCATGAACCCAAAGCGGCGCAGACCTATGGAGATGGGCATACATGAATCACATCGAGCATGTCGGTCATCAGCGAGTGAATCCGGGATGTAGCACTGGGCTAACAGGACTCCGGGGAACCCGGGCTGTAGCAGGCTAGGCAGGACTCCGGATGTCATCGCGTGACATTTCCTCAAAGGGACAGACACAGGAACGAAGTGAAACACATGCCAGCCAGTCAAGTGTCCTGAGCAGTAGTGCTGGGCTAGCAGGACTCCGGTGAACCGGGCTATAGCGGACTACTATGGCTCGAGGAACATTAGACTACATTTCCCCATAAGAAAGGCTGCCAAGGATAAACAACTAGATTGTCGGATCCCACTCATACCAAGCATTTCAAGCATACACACAATATGCCCTATATGAGTACATACAACATGGCATCACAACAAAACTCTACAACTCAAGTACTTTATTTAAAGGCTCCAGAGAGCCATACATAACATGTTCATACAGATAGGGGTCACATGACCCGACACTCAAGTCATACAAGCATACAAGCACATGTGGAAGCAAATAGTCTGAGTACAGACACTAGAAAGCAAGAAGTCTTCTCGAAGCCTGTCTATCTACATAGGGCCCTCCATGGCCAGGATCACCACCTAGGTGGCTAGTCACTCATCGACATCAAGGTCTACATAAAACCCATCGGAGGGGGCGGTGTTGTTGTCTGAAAACAGTAATTAAGCAAACATGAGTACAAAGGTACTCAACAAGTCTTACATCAGAACCTACTATACATGCTCATTCCCAAGAAGGTGGTGGAGTTATTGCAGCAAGCCAGCTTTGACTCTTGGCTAAGCTATCCTACGAAAATCCACTAGTAAAAATAGTTTTCGCACACGAGTCCACTACTCACCGACACAATACTCCACCGGGGATCCTCCCTCGTCATCCTACAAGAGGTCCATCCTCGGTACTCACACTTATCTTGAGTCTTTTAGTAGTATCCATTAGCTTGTCTATGAACTGTATAGGCAACCAACTAGTCCTTTACCGCGGACGAGGCTATTCGAATAGTTTTATACCCTGCAGGGGTGTACTTCGTCACACATGTTTCCACCACTTAGCGTCTGCACATGACATGTGCTCGGCAGACTTCAAGCGAAAGCCGACGTGGGTGTAGACCACAACCTGACTAACCTCACAAGTCTCTAGTCCAGGTTTATCGCCTATTCAGGTTTCATCCACAAGGAGATCCGGCCGGGGTGTCCTCAACGGCCCCAAACGATGTGTGCAGGGTTCCCGAGACACCAAACGGGCGACTCGGTACACTGTGCCATGGTGTATCTATCGCATCATAGCCCACCCCTAGGGTCAGCGCAACGCACAGCCGCCAACACATAACCTACAAACACTAGAAACTAGTTGCAACTCCTGGACAGAGGACGAGAGGGGTCCATAAGTTGAGCGGGGTCATATTTCAGGGCCCAATGTGTGGTAGTAGCTGAATCTTAAATCACGCATACAGATCTCAGTTCTTATGGACAGTCTCAATGAAACAACCCACCAAGTACTCCTACATGGCCTCTCATCGATACCTTTACCAGATCATGTTCAACACATCCCTCACATTACCAACATAATCATTTCACTCTAGCCCATCACCCAGATGAACCAGACCTGACACAACTCTAAGCATAGCAGGCATAGCAAGGTAGGAAACACATACATGGCTCAATCAACTCCTACACATGCTAGTGGGTTTCATCTAGTTACTGTGGCAAAGACAGGTCATGCAGAGGATAAGGGTTCAACTACCGTAGCACACAGCAGTTTGAATCGCGTTGTCTTAATGCAGTAAACAAGAGCAGAAGCGAGAACATGGGTTTGTATCGGAATGATCAATGGGTTGCTTGCCTGATGTAGTGGTAGTAGGGTACTGCCCTTTAGACGGATACTCGGGGTTATCCTTGGAACCAGAACCTACCAAGAAAGACACACCGAACATAATCAACACATGACAATATGCAACAATATGATGCATGCTATGACATGGCAAAATGAAGTGTCTTGGCCTAATGCAAGCTAAAACAGAAAGGAATGAACTCATTTGAATCAAAGATTCAAATGTTAGCTCATTTAACATAGCCTTATTAGTGCATTATCTAATTTTGCTTAAACAGCAAGGTTAACTTGTTTTATCATGCATGAAACCATTACAGATGGATAGATTGAATTTTTCTGATCATTTTTCATATATAATTTGTTTGATTTGGAGCTATGGTTGATTTTCTATGATTTTTAGAAATTTTGGCTATTTTCTAGAATTTCCTATTAAAGAATAAATCCAGAAAAGGATTTACTGCGTCAGCCTAACGTTAGTGTGACTTCAACGGTTAACTGAGGCGGTCCAGGTCAACCCTGAACTGTGGGTCCCATCTGTCAGTGTCAACTAACTAAATAAATTTAGTTAGTGTTAAACTAATACTAATCTAGTTTAATTAGTGGCCTCAGGCCCACACGTCAGTGAGTCAGGGGAATTCAAACTGGGGTCAACCCGGGTCAAACTCGCCGGAGTTGACCCGGGGCTCGTCGCCGGTAGGGCCAGGGACGGCGGAGGGGTGCGGGTTTTGCACTCCGGCGACCAAAAGGACGGCGGAGACCATCTACGTGATGCGGGGAGTGAGCCGCGTCGAATGGTGGGAGTGGGTGGAGCTGGGGTGGCCGGAAACGTCGCCGGCATCGACCTTGGCGGTGGCCGGAGCTCGGGTGAGCTCGGAACCGAGGCTGTGGGGCACGGCGAGGCGCCTGGTAAGGTGTGTTAGACTCCTGGAAACGTGGTGAGGTTAGTGGACTAAGTGACGTGGCCGTGGCATGGCCGGAACCTCATCGGCGACGAGCTCCGCGGCGGTGCGTTCGGGCGAACTGGAGGTGGCGCGTACGGTGCACGAGAGCTAGCAGGGAGAGGGGGAGAAGGTCAGTAGCTCACTACGGTTGCAGGGGAGCGAACTGCGAGCTCGGGGAAGAGCTGGAGCGAGCGGGGCAGCGAGGGGGATCTCCGGCGACCGAGGTTGAAGACGAGCTCAGTGCAGCATCTCCGGGACGAGTGAGCGCTCGGGGATGGGTCGAGGCGAAGCAGTGGACGACGGCGGAGCATCTTGGCACGGCGAGGCAACGAGTGGACGACGGTGGCTGCGGTGGAGCTTGTCGGCAGGGACGGCTGCGCTCGGCAGGGAATGGGGAGAGAGCCAGAGAGGGGGAGAGGGCCACAGGGAGAGTGGGGAGAATGAGAGGGGGACGTGGGGGAGTGCGTTGCACTCGTAGGCGCGTCCGGGGCGTCGGCGGAAGCAGGAGGTGGTTGGCGTGTGGCCACGGGCGCCGGCCACGTGCTTCTCGTCCTCCTGGCGAGAGGAGGAGGACGACTGGCTGGAGCCAGTGGACTGGGCCGAGCTGGTGGGCTAGGTGGGCTGCGCCAGGTAAGTCTCTGTTCTCTCTCTCCTTTTCTGTTTTTCATTTATTCTATTATTCCTATAACTTTAGGGCTTTATTAAAAATGCCAGGGCATTTCCATAAATCATAAAATTAATCATGGCTACTGCTTAGAATATATCCAACAACAAACATTTTATTTATGATTATTTGAGCATTTAAAATATTTTAAAGCATTTAAATGCCCAAATGCAAATACTATAAGAATTAATCCAATGACCTTAAGATGTCCTAGAAAAATGTGCACCATTTTTTCAAAGGTTTTAACCCAAAACAAAAAGGGTGGGCTTTTTAGAAGGGCATTTCAGGTTCATTGAAAAAGTTTTTAGTAAACCCTAGTTGTTCCAGGGGGGTGCTGGGGGTTCTATCATCCCCATTTCAAATTTAAGATAAATTTAAACATGATGCACACTCTAATGCTTGAACTATCTAGGGTGTGACAACTCACCCCCACTCAAAAGAATCTCGTCCCGAGATTTAGGATCCTCCAGGAAGAAGGTGGGGTACTCGAGTCGAAGACGATCCTCCCTTTCCCAAGTGGCTTCTTTCTCGGAATGGTGTGACCATTGAACCTTGAGAAACTTGATATTTTGGCATCGAGTGGTACGCTCGGCTTGATCAAGGATACGAACGGGATATTCCCGATATGAGAGGTTATCTTGTAGATCAAGCGTTTCGTGGTCCACTCCACGGATAGGATCCGCGAAGCAACGCCTGAGTTGAGAAACGTGGAAGACATCGTGAACTCTTGAAAGATGCGAAGGTAGTTCCAATTGGTAGGCAACTTCTCCTCGTTTGGCAAGAATGCGGAAGGGTCCGATGTAACGAGGATCCAATTTGCCTTTGATACCGAAACGATGGGTTCCCTTTAACGGAGTAACCCGAAGGTAAGCCTTCTCGCCGGCTTCATAAGTCATGAGCTTATGTTTACGATCATATGGGCTCTTTTGACGAGATTGGGCTGTTTTCAATTTCTCACGAATAACGCGAACCTGCTCTTCTGCTTCCTGAATCATATCCAGGCCAAAGAGTTGTCTTTCCCCAGTTTCTGACCAGTTAAGAGGCGTTCGACATTTTCGTCCATAGAGAACTTCGAAAGAAGCTTTGCCCAAGCTAGCTTGATAACTATTGTTATAAGCAAACTCCGCGAATGGAAGACATTTCTCCCAACCCATTCCGAATGAGATGACAGAAGCTCGGAGCATATCTTCCAGAATTTGATTGACTCGCTCTACTTGACCACTTGATTGAGGATGGAAGGCGGTGCTAAAAGAGAGACGAGTTCCCATAGCATTTTGGAAACTTTCCCAAAATCGAGAAGTGAAGAGACTCCCACGGTCTGAGTTAATTTCCAATGGGACACCATGAAGAGACACTATTCGGGAGATGTATAAGTCAACTAGCTGGCTAGCGATGATACTCTCACAAACAGGTAGGAAATGGGCTACTTTGGAAATACGGTCGATCACGACGAAGATGGCATTATTCCCTCTCTTGGTCCTGGGAAACCCAGTGATGAAATCCATACTGATTTTATCCCATTTACACTCAGGAATAGCCAAAGGTTGAAGGGTGCCAGCAGGCCGTTGATGCTCTGCTTTAACACGATGACAAACGTCGCAATTAGCAATGTATTGAGCGATTTCTCTCTTCATCCTAGTCCACCAAAACCTCTGGCGTAGGTCTTGATACATTTTAGTACTACCAGGATGAATGGTGAGAGGGGATTCATGAGCTTCCTTAAGAATCAACTGGCGTAGATGTTGTTTCTTGGGAACCACCAAGCGGTTTTCGAAGAAGACAACACCTCGCTCATCCATGGAAAAACATTTAGCAACTCCGCTAGCAATGTTTTCCTTAATCCGGAATATGCCCTTATCACACTTTTGGGCAGCTATGATTTGATCCGTAAGGTTAGGCTTCGCCACCAGGGTGGATAGGAATCCTCGAGGAACAATGTGAAGATTAAGCTTACGAAATTCCTCACGGAGAAGTGGTTGACTTTGTTGTAACATTAGATTGTTACAATAGGACTTACGACTTAGTGCATCAGCCATGACATTGGCTTTGCCCGGGGTGTAAGTTATTCCTAAGTCGTAATCCGAGATTAACGCGACCCAATGTCGTTGCCTAAGATTCAAATCCGGTTGGGTGAAGATATATTTCAAACTTTGGTGATCGGTGAAGATTTCGCAACAATTACCGAGGAGGTAATGTCGCCAAGTTTTGAGTGCATGGACTACAGCTGCAAGCTCTAGATCATGTGTGGGATAGTTTTCCTCATGTGGGTGTAATTGCCGTGAAGCATAGGCAATTACCTGACGGTCTTGCATGAGTATGCAACCTAGTCCTTGTCGCGTGGCATCGCAATAGATAATAAAGTCCTTGAAGAAATCTGGTGGTACCAGTACGGGAGCAGATGTCAGGTGTCTTTTTAGTTCCTGAAAGCTGAACTCGCACTGTAGGGTCCACTCGAACTTTTTATCTTTCTTGAGGAGTTCAGTTAGAGGTTTAGCAACCTTGGAGAAATTCTCGACGAAGCGGTGGCAATAGCCCGCTAAGCCAAGGAAGCTCCGAACTTGCTTGACCGTCTCAGGTGGAGTCCAATCAAGGACAGCTTGAACTCGCTCGGGATTGACAGCAATACCCTTACCAGAGATTACATGGCCAAGATAGGTCACTTCTGGCAACCAAAATTCACACTTGGAGAATTTGGCATAAAGGCGATGCTCTCGAAGTTTCGTCAATACCAGCCTTAGATGTTCGGCATGTTCCTCTTCATTCTTGGAGTAGATGAGTATGTCATCGAGGTAAACTACGACGAATTTATCCAAATACTCCATGAAGACCGAGTTCATTAACCGTGAGAAGGTGGCTGGGGCATTGGTTAAACCGAAAGACATAACGGTGTACTCGTATTGGCCATAACGAGTAACAAAGGCTGTTTTGGGAATGTCCCCATTTCTGATTTTGATCTGATGGTAGCCCAACCTCAAATCCATCTTGGAAAAGACTGAGGATCCAGTGAGCTGGTCATACAGATCGTTGATCCTGGGAAGCGGATACTTGTTCTTGATGGTGACCAAGTTGAAAGGTCAGTAATCTACAACCATCCGATCCGTTCCATCCTTCTTCTTGACGAAGAGGACGGGGAAAGCCCAAGGAGAGGAACTAGGACGGATGAAACCCTTTTTCAAGGACTCATCGAGTTGGATCTTAAGCTCGGCTAGTTCTAAGGGTGCCATCTTATAGGGTCTTCTAGAAATTGGAACGGTTCCTGGAACAAGGTCTATCACAAACTTGACATCCCTGTCAGGTGGAACACCTGGCAGTTCTTCTGGAAAGACATCTGGAAAGTCTCGGACAACCGGAATATCCTCGAGGTCTAGAAGGGGGTTGGCATTTAGGGAGTAAAGCTGGCGCTTGGCCACCCGAGTTAATACATTGACTGTCTTGCCCGATGGGTGAGTAAGTTGAACGGTTCTAGTGGCACAATCAATCTTAGCGTAATGAGCTGGCATCCAGTCCATACCCAAGATGATGTTAATGTCCGAGGACCTTAGAGTTATTAAAGATGCAAGAAAGACAAGTCTATCAACAAGAATTTCGTTCCCATGGCTTACTCTAGAAGTTTGCCATTTGGAACCCGGAGTTTGAATTACCATGGAAGTGGGCATGTCACAGAATGTCGTGTTATGCTATCGAGCATAGTTCTCGGATATGAATGAATGAGATTCTCCAGTATCGAAAAGAACAGATGTCGGATGGCAATTAACAAGGAGCGTACCAAGGACGACGTTAGGATCCTCATGAGCATCCTCGGCTGAGACATAGTTGACATGGCCACGTGAAGTGGTGACCGGCTTGGCATAGAATGTCTTTCCCGCTGGCTTACCACGGCCAACGGACTTTCCAGACTGATTGGGGTTGTTGTTCTGGGGACACTCTCGGCTATAGTGACCCGGCTCTCCACACTTGAAACATGTCACAACATTGGGGCGTGGAGCGGCATTAGCAGCGGGGCCACCATAGGGCTTGGGCGGTGCAAACTGCTGGTTGGGACGAGGCGCCTCAAAGGATGGCCTCGGAATGAACCTGGGTGGCAGTGCCGTGCTTGGAATCGACACCCGGCGCTTCTGAGATCCAGAGCCGGATGAAGAGCCAAAATCACGTGAGTGCTTGCGTGAAGCATCATAGTCAGACTGGCCTGACTCAGCACTGATGGCTTTATTGACCAACTTCTGAAAGGAGGTGCACTCGTGCAGACGAAGATCGCGATGAAGCTCAGGGCTAAGTCCCTTGCGGAACCTTGCCTGCTTCTTAGCGTCTGTAGATACTTCTTCAGGAGCATATCGTGCCAGATTCCCAAATTCACGACTATATGCATCCACAGTCAGTATTCCTTGGGTGAAATTGCAGAACTCTTCCCTCTTGCGATCTATGAGACCTTTCGGAATGTGATGCTCATGGAAAGCCTCACTGAATTCAGCCCAAGTAGTGATTTGGCCGACCGGGCGCATAGCTTCAAAGTTTTCCACCAAAGGCTAGCAGGGCCTTCGAGGTGATAGGCAGCATAAGTAACCTTATCGGCTTCGGCTACGTTGGCAGAACGTAGCTTGTGGGTGATGCTACGAAGCCAGTCATCCGCGTCGAGGGGCTCGACGGAATGGTTAAACTTTGGTGGGTACAGCTTGATAAAGTCATTGATTGACACCAAGTCATTTCGCTGATGGCGTGCAGTGTTCTGCTCAATCCGCTCTAGCATACGGTTAGTCTCACGCTTGTTTCTTTCCGCCTCCAGCATCACTTCGGCCAGAGAAGGCGGGTGAGGCAGATTTTCACCCCTAGCTGCACTGGCTTCCCCCTGCTCCGGGGCAGCAGGGTTGCCGCAGGTGTTGACCATCCTAGGAGAAAACAAGACAAGGCTTAGATAAGGATGGCACAAACTTAGCAAGGAAGTGCAGAATGTAATGGATAACATGGAATGCTAAGATGTTCATTACACGACATGGTAATATAGAAACTGCCATATATATACCATTGGTCATACACACCGTACATAGTTCAAGCCCAGGCTAGAGTACAACTACGGTGAAAGACATTACATCTCATCGAAGGCATTCCAAGCTCCTATACATTATTTGTCTACACCTCCGGAATTGATTACTCCTAAGTCATATTCCACAAGTCATGCGGGACAGTGGAGATACAACTACTACAATACTAGTGAAACTACTACTAGCTCAGACGGCTCCGTAGTAATCCTCATAGAAGTCGCCACCAAAACCTGGAAGTGGAACATGATCATCTGGGAACAGACGGTCCTGCGGAACCTGCGGACCAAAGGGACTCAGATGTGGCCTTGGTCCCACAGGCGGTGGCAGACGGGGACCACGAGGAGGGGTGATGCCTCCCACATCGCACCACTCCATACAATCTGGCAATCCAGATCGTACAGGGTATAGATCCCTCAGATCCATGTATACTGCCTGTACCGCCGGTGCAAACCGAGTCAAAGTGGCCCAGTGATCAGCACGAGAGTTAAAAAGCTCCATATGCAAGTCTCGATTTTCACGGTCCTTATCCTCGAGCATCTCGGCAGTGGTGCGGAGTAGTGACTCCTCATGTGTGGGGTCAGCATAGATAGCCTGGAGATACCCTTGCGCTCCCGGAAGTGAAGCTGGCATATAACGGAAGTCGGTGTTCCGAAGCAGGCCAGTCCGGACTCGCATGATGGTCATCATGGAATAGGCAGCATCCTACACAGCCATCTCAACAGTAACCCCGGGTCGATAGGAACAGTGAAGGAGCTCAGTGGTTCCAGGATAAGAGGGATATATCCTGGCGGTACAGAGGTACTGGCTCTGGTTGAAGTCTCTGAACTGCTCTTCGACAGTGTATTCGGGATACCAACGGTAACCCGTCTCGATCATTACCCGGACTAACATAGCAGTATGACCGGGCACATCGAGGCACCGAGTCAGGCGAACCACTTGGTTTTGAGCACGAGTGGCCATCTGAAAGCACAACCACAATGCAAAGGCATTAGAATTTCTAGGGAAAATTGGACAGCATAACAGTTGTAAATGCTCAGAAAAAGATTTGAGACATCCACAACAGTTTGCAATACCACTCAACAACATCATATCAAGGTTCTGATTCAACTGGCAACATACTGAAAGTAGTAGAAACTGTACTAAGGCTTGTAACAACAATCCTATAGGCTACTACGGATTAGTAACACGTGAACCTGATAGAAGAAGAGAGACTAGTCCTTAACCCACGTTGAATGAGAAGAGAATGACTCAGATCAGAGGGCATAAGGTAAGGAGTAAAAGAGCCTTACGTTTCCTCCCACAATCAATTCCCCTACATATAACTAAAGCATTTCTAGACTCGACATCGACCAGTTTGGCTCAACGAACCTACAGGCAGTCCGGCTCTGATGCCAACGCTGTCAAGACCCCAATTCCAAGTCACATCGATCTAGCCGGTAACACCTCATATCACATTGCGGCCTCACGCACGATATCCCCATGGGTGTCGCCTTACCATGGCCTGGGACCGTTTGCTCCTTTTGGCTCACGTATATGATAGTGTCGCTAGCATCCATATGACATAGAACCCGGGCCGACATGGCTAGTCGTGAACCCAAAGCGGCGCAGACCTATGGAGATGGGCATACATGAATCACATCGAGCATGTCGGTCATCAGCGAGTGAATCCGGGCTGTAGCACTGGGCTAACAGGACTCCGAGGAACCCGGGCTGTAGTAGGCTAGGCTGGACTCCGGATGTCACCGCGTGACATTTCCCCGAAGGGACAGACACAGGAACGAAGTGAAACACATGAAGGCCAGTCAAGTGTCCTGAGCTGTAGTGCTGGGCTAGCAGGACTCCGGTGAACCGGGCTGTAGCGGACTACTATGGCTCGAGGAACATTAGACTACATTTCCCCATAAGAAAGGCTGCCAAGGATAAACAACTAGATTGTCGGATCCCACTCATACCAAGCATTTCAATTAGACACACAATATGCCCTATATGAGTACATACAACATGGCATCACAACAAAACTCTACAACTCAAGTACTTTATTTAAAGGCTCCAGAGAGCCATACATAACATGTTCATACAGGTAGGGGTCACATGACCCGACACTCAAGTCATACAAGCATACAAGCACATGCGGAAGCAAATAGTCTGAGTACAGACACTAGAAAGCAAGAAGTCTTCTCGAAGCCTGTCTATCTACATAGGGCCCTCCATGGCCAGGATCACCACCTGGGTGGCTAGTCACTCGTTGACATCAAGGTCTACATAAAACCCATCGGTGGGGGCGGTGTTGTCGTCTGAAATAGTAATTAAGCAAACATGATTACAAAGGTACTTAGCAAGTCTTACATCAGAACCTACTATACATGCTCGTTCCCAAGAAGGTGGTGGAGTTATTGCAGCAAGCCAGCTTTGACTCTTGGCTAAGCTATCCTACGAAAATCCACTAGTAAAAATAGTTTTCGCACACGAGTCCACTACTCACCAACACAATACTCCACCGGGGATCCTCCCTCGTCATCCTACGAGAGGGCCATCCTCGGTACTCGCACTTATCTTGAGTCTTTTATTAGTATCCATTAGCTTGTCTATGAACTGTATAGGCAACCAAGTAGTCCTTTACCGTGGACGCGGCTATTCGAATAGTTTTATACCCTGCAGGGGTGTACTTCGTCACACATGTTTCCACCACTTAGTGTCTGCACACGACATGTGCTCGGCAGACTTCAAGCGAAAGCCGACGTGGGTGTAGACCACGACCTGACTAACCTCACAAGTCTCTAGTCCAAGTTTATTCCCTATTCAGGTTCCATCCGCAAGGAGATCCGGCCGGGGTGTCCTCAACGGCCCCAAACGATGTGTGCAGGGTTCCCGAGACACCAAACGGGCGACTCGGTACACCGTGCCATGGTGGATATACCGCATCATAGCCCACCCCTAGGGTCAGCGCTACGCACGGCCGCCAACACATAACCTACAAACACCAGAAACTAGTTGCAACTCCTGGACAGAGGACGAGAGGGGTCCGTAAGTCGAACGGGGTCATATTTCAGGGCCCAATGTGTGGTAGTAGCTGAATCTTAAATCACACATACAAATCTCAGTTCTTATGGACGGTCTCAATGAAACAACCCACCATGTACTCCTACATGGCCTCTCATCGATACCTTTACCAGATCATGTTCAACACATCCCTCACATTACTGACATAATCATTTCACTCTAGCCCATCACCCAGATGAACCAGACCTGACACAACTCTAAGCATAGCAGGCATAGCAAGGTAGGAAACACATACATGGCTCAATCAACTCCTACACATCGCGTTGTCTTAATGTAGTAAACAAGAGCAGAAGCGAGAACATGGGTTGGTATCGGAATGATCAATGGGTTGCTTGCCTGATGTAGTGGTAGTAGGGTACTGCCCTTCAGACGGATACTCGGGGTTATCCTCGGAGGCAGAACCTACCACGAAAGACACACCGAACATAATCAACACATGACAATATGCAACAATATGATGCATGCTATGACATGGCAAAATGAAAGTGTCTTGGCCTAATGCAAGCTCAAACAGAAAGGAATGAACTCATTTGAATCAAAGATTCAAATGTTAGCTCATTTAACATAGCCTTATTAGTGCATTATCTTATTTTTCTTAAACAGCAAAGTTAACTTGTGTTTTCATTCATGAAACCATTACAGATGGATAGATTGAATTTTTCTGAATATTTTTCATATATAATTTGTTTGATTTGGAGCTATGGTTGATTCTCTATGATTTTTTGAAGTTTTGGCTATTTCCTGGAATTTCCTATTAAAGAATAAATCCAGAAAAGGATTTACTGCGTCAGCTTGACGTCAGTGTGACGTCAGCGGTCAACTGAGGCGGTCCAGGTCAACCCTGACTTGTGGGTCCCATCTATCAGTGTCAACTAACTAACTAAATTTAGTTAGTGTTAAACTAATACTAATCTAGTTTAATTAGTGGCCTCGGGCCCACACATCAGTGAGTCAGGGGAATTCAAACTGGGGTCAACCCGGGTCAAACTCGCCGGAGTTGACCCAGGGCTCGTCGCCGGCAGGGCCAGGGACAGCGGAGGGGTGCGGGTTTTGCACTCCGGCGACCAAAAGGACGGCAGAGACCATCTACGTGATGCGGGGAGTGAGCCGCGTCGAGTGGTGGCAATGGGTGGAGCTGGGGTGGCCGGAAATGTCGCTGGCGTCGACCTTGGCGGCGGCCAGAGCTCGAGTGAGCTCGGAACCGAGGCTGCGGGGCACGGCGAGGCGCCTGGTAAGGTGTGTTAGACTCCTGGAAACATGGTGAGGTTAGTGGACTAAGTGGCGTGGCCGTGGCGTGGCCGGAGCCTCGTCGACGATGAGCTCCGCGGCGGTGCGTTCGGGCGAACTCGAGGCGGCGCTTACCGTGCACGAGAGCTAGCACGGAGAGGGGGAGAAGGTCGGTAGCTCACTGCGATTGCACGGGAGCAAACGGCAAGCTCGGGGAAGAGCTGGAGCAAGCGGGGCGGCGAGGGGGATCTCCGGTGACCGAGGTTGAAGACGAGCTCGGTGCAGCGTCTCTGGGGCGAGTGAGCGCTCGGGGATGGGTCGAGGCGAAGCAGTGGACGACGGCAGAGCTTCTTGGCACGGCGAGGCAACGAGTGGACGGCGGTGGCTGTGGTGGAGCTTGTCGGCGGCGATGGCTACGCTCGGCAGGGAATGGGGAGAGAGCCAGAGAGGGGGAGAGGGCCACGGGGAGAGTGGGGAGAATGAGAGGGGGACATGGGGGAGTGTGTGGCACTCGTAGGCGCGTCCGGGGCGTTGGCGGAAGTAGGAGGTGGCCGGCGTGTGGCCGCGGGCGCCGGCCACGCACTTCTCGTCCTCCTGGCGAGAGGAAGAGGACGACTGACAGGAGCCAGTGGACTGGACCGAGCTGGTGGGCTAGGTGGGCTACGCCAGGTAAGTCTCTGTTCTCTCTCTCCTTTTCTGTTTTTCATTTATTCTATTATTTCTATAACTTCAGGGCTTTATTAAAAATGCCAGGGCATTTCCATAAATCATAAAATTAATCATGGCTACTGCTTAGAATATATCCAACAGCAAACATTTTAGTTTATGATTATTTGAGCATTTAAAATATTTTATAGCATTTAAATGCCCAAATGCAAATACTATAAGAATTAATCCAATGACCTTAAGATGTCCTAGAAAAATGTGCACCATTTTTGTCAAAGGTTTTAACCCAAAACAAAAAGGGTGGGCTTTTAGAAGGGCATTTTAGGTTCATTGGAAAAGTTTTTAGTAAACCCTAGTTGTTCCAGGGGGGTGCTGGGGGTTCTGTCATCCCCATTTCAAATTTAAGATAAATTTAAACATGATGCACACTCTAATGCTTGAACTAGCTAGGGTGTGACATAATAGGTCTAGAAAGAATTGGACCAAGAAACTTGATGATGCATTATGGGCCTATAGAACTGCATATAAAAATCATGTGGGTATGTCTCCGTATAAAATGGTCTATGGAAAAGCATGTCACTTACCTCTCGAACTAGAACACAAGGCTTATTGGGATATTAAAGAACTTAATTATGATTTTAAACTTGTCGGTGAGAAGAGGTTATTTGATATTAGCTCACTTGATGAATGGAGAACCCAAGCCTACGAAAATGCCAAGTTGTTTAAAGAAAAAGTTAAAAGATGGCATGACAAAAGGATACAAAAGCGTGAGTTTAATGTAGGTGATTATGTATAGCTATACAACTCTCATTTAAGATTTTTTGCAGGAAAACTTCTCTCTAAATGGGAAGGTCCTTACGTTATCTAGGAGGTCTATCGTTCGGGTGCCATAAAAATCAACAACTTCGAAGGCACAAATCCGAAGGTGGTGAACGGTCAAAGAATCAAACACTATATCTCAGGTAATCCCATAAATGTTGAAACCAATGTTATTGAAACCGTAACTCCGAAGGAATATATAAGGGACACTTTCTGGAACGTTTCAGACTCCGAAAAGGAATAGGTATGTGGTACGGTAAGTAAACCGACTCCAAAACAGTTTTTAAGGCAATATTTCTCCGTTTTGGAATATTTAGAAAAATAGAAAAATATGCAGCAGTGCGGGAAGGACACGAGGGCTCCACGAGGGTGGAGGGCGTGCCCCCTACCTCGTGGGCACCTCGTGTGCTCTCCGGACTCCGTTTTCATATACGACACGTATTTTTGTTGGTAAAAATTCATTATATAATCTCCTGGAGGTTTTGACTCCCGTATCACGCAATTATCTCCTATTTGTGTTTCGAGCTGTTGCTGCTGCAGATTAGAGCAGGATGTCTTCGCAAGAGTCAGTCGGGGAGAGCCGAGTGTCTCATCCGGCACCGAGATCAACGACAAACAATCATGTTGACCCCTTTGGGCCAGCAACGGAGGAAGAGATGGAGGCTGATTTGAAGAGGATAGATGCCATGGAAGAGGATCAAGAAGTCACTTCCCGCATCCAAGCTGGATTCACAATGGGGAACTGCAGAGCTCAGCTATTCCAAACTCGGTTATCCCTTCCAATTTTAGATTTCTTTCTTATGAGAATATGAAAAAGAGTTACACTGGTTCTCCCGCGGCGATGCAGCACCCTTGGGTGCAGGGAGCTTTGGCTGTTACAGGAAAACTCCGAAAGGAAATAATGGACCTCAAGCAGCAAGTCAACAAGCTTGAGGAGGAGAATCGTATCTTGAGGGGCATCATCGCCAAGAACATCACATCACCATCCCCGAAAAGAGAGACATAATCACATGGGTATGGGCACTCCACTTGGCAACTGCCAAGCTTGGGGGAGTGCCCCGGTATCGTATCACCATCACTTTATCTTTACCGTTTTTCTTAGTTCGATCATTTTGGTAATATCTTGATCTAGTAGAATAAAAGTTCTTAGTATGATCTAGTCGTGAGTTTTGCTTTATTATCCTTCTATGTAATCGAGTCTGTGAGCTATATAATAAAGATTAGTCTTGAGTCAAGGGCTTGATTATTTTGCCATGATCCTGAGTGAGTAAAAGAAAAGAGAAAGAAATAAAAAGAAACAAATAGATCATGTGAGTCTTATGGAGAGTAATGAGCTCACATAGAAAAGTATGATGAATAAAAGTTGTTGAGGGTTGACAAACATAGTTTTGGTCATCGTTGCAATTAATAGGAAGTAATAAAGAAAGAGAGGTCTTCACATATAAATATACTATCTTGGACATCTTTTATGATTGTGAGCACTCATTAAAATATGACATGCTAAAGAGTTGACATTTGACAAGGAAGACAACGTAATGGGTTATGTTTTCTTACATCTGAGATAAATTATATTGTCATGGATCTTCCAACATGATGAGCTTGCCTTTCCCCCTCATGCTAGCCAAATTCATTGCACCAAGTAGAGATACTACTTGTGCTTCCAAATACCCTCAAACCAGTCTTGCAATAAGAGTCCACCATATCTACCTATGGTTGAGTAAGATCTATCAAGTAAGTTGTCATCGGTGCAAGCAATAAAAATTGCTCTCTAAATATGTATGATTGATTGGTGTAGAGGAAATAAGCTTTATATGATCGTGTGATATGGAATTAATAAAAGCGAAAGACTGCATAATAAAGGTCCATATCACAAGGGGCAATATAAAGTGACGTTCTTTCGCATTAAGATTTTGTGCATCCAACCATAAAAGCGCATGACAACCTCTGCTTCCCTCTGTGAAGGGCCTATCTTTTACTTTTATCTCCTACATTGCATAAGAGTCATGGTGATTTTCATCCTTCCTTTTTACACTTTATCCTTTGGCAAGCACAATATGTTGGAAAGATTCTGGTATATATGGCAAATTGGATGTGAGTTTTCATGAACTATTACTGTTGACATTACCCTTGAGGTAAAACGTTGGGAGGCAAAACTATAAGCCCCTATCTTTCTCTATGTCTGATTAAAACTCCATACCCATAAGTATTGCGTGAGTGTCAGCAATTGTGAAATATTATATGATAGTTGAGTATGTGGACTTGCTGAAAAGCTCTTATACATTGACTCTTTCCTATGTTATGATAAATTGCAATTGCTTCAATGACTGAGATTGTAGTTTGTTAGTTTTCAATGAAGTTTATGATCCATACTTGATATTGTGATTGAATTATTACTCTAGCATTAGAGATTATATGACAAAGAATTATATGAGTTGCTGTTCTAAGAATGATCATGATGCCCTCATGTCCGTATTTTATTTTTATCGACACCTCTATCTCTAAACATGTGGACATATTTTTCGATTTCGGCTTTTCGCTTGAGGAAAAGCGAGGTCTAAGCTTGGGGGAGTTAATACGTCCATTTTGCATCATGCTTTTATGTCAATATTTATTGCATTATGGGCTATTATTACACATTATGTCACAATACTTATGCATATTCTCTCTTATTTTACAAGGTTTACATAAAGAGGGAGAATGCCGGCAGCTGGGATTCTGGGCTGGAAAAGGAGCAAATATTAGAGACCTATTCTGCACAGCTCCAATAGTCCTGAAACTTCACAGAAGATGTTCTCCAAATATATAAAAAATAATGAGAGAAAGAACTTCACCAGGGGGGCCACACCCTGCCCATGAGGGTGGGGGCATGTCCTACCCCCCTGGGCGCGCCCCGTACCTCGTGGGCCCCCTGGTGGCCCTCCGATGGCCATCTTCTGCTATATGGAGTCTTTCAATGGGAAAAAAATTATAAGCCATCTTCTCGGACGAAACTCCGCAGCCACGAGGCGGAACCAATCTAGGGCTCTGGCGGAGCTGTTCTGTCGGGGAAACTTCCCTCCCAGACGGGGAAATCATCGCCATCGTCATCACCAACGCTCCTCTCATTGGGAGAGGGAAATCTCCATCAACATCTTCATCACCACCATCTCATCTCAAAACCCTAGTTCATCTCTTGTATCCAATTCTTGTCTCCAAGTCCGGGATTGGTGCTAGTAGGTTAGTAGTGTTAATTACACCTTGTAGTTGATGCTAGTTGGTTTATTTGGTGGAAGATCATATGTTCAGATCCTATATGCATATTAATACCCCTCTGATTATGAACATGTTTATGCTTTGTGAGTAGTTACTTTTGTTCCTGAGGACATGGGAGAAGTCTTGCTATTAGTGGTCATGTGAATTTGGTATTCGTTCGATATTTTGATGAGATGTATGTTGTATCTCCTCTAGTGGTGTTATGTGAATGTCGACTACATGACACTTCACCATTATTTGGGCCTAGAGGAAGGCATTGGGAAGTAATAAGTAGATGATGGGTTGCTAGAGTGACAGAAGCTTAAACCCTAGTTTATGCGGTGCTTCGTAAGGGGCTGATTTGGATCCATATGTTTCATGCTATGGTTAGGTTTACCTTAATACTTTTGTTGTAGTTGCGGATGCTTGCAATAGAGGTTAATCATAAGTGGGATGCTTGTCCAAGTAACGGCAACACCCAAGCACCAGTCCAGCCACATACCAAATTATCAAAGTACCAAACGCGAATCATATGAATGTGATGAAAATTAGCTTGACGATATTCCCATGTGTCCTCGGGAGCGCTTTTCTCTATATAAGAGTTTGTCCAGGCTTGTCCTTTGCTACAAAAAGGATTGGGCCACCTTGCTGCACCTTATTTACTTTTGTTACTTGTTGTTCGTTACAAATTATCTTATCACAAAACTATCTGTTACCACATATTTCAGTACTTGCAGAGAATACCTTGCTGGAAACCGCTTATCATTTCCTTCTGCTCCTCGTTGGGTTCGACACTCTTACTTATCGAAAGGACTACGGTAGATCCCCTATACTTGTGGGTCATCACGGTGCGAGGCTGGTAGTAGATGGTGTAGGGGGGCAAATCTATGGCCATTTGGCCACTCGGCCCGAAGCATCTCGGCTTCCAATGATCTCAGCTAGTGGAGCTGTGCAGACCATAGTGATTGGGTGCTCTTGAAAATACATCTTCAATCTCTTGGCGGCAAAGTGCACGCCGTAGCACATCTTCTGGTAGTGGGGGTAGTTTTGCTTGGAGGTCGACAGTACTTTACTCAAATAATATACCGGTCTCTGGACTGGTAGTGCCTTGTCTTCCTCCTTGAGCTCTACCATGATGACTGTGCTGACCACTCGGCTGGTGGCGGCGATGTAGAGGAGCATGGGCTCCTTAGGAGTTAGAGCCGCCAGAACAGGTGGAGTAGTCAACATCTTTTTGAGTTGGAGAAAAGCTCCGTCCGCCTTGTCGTTCCACTCGAAAAAAGTGGTCTTCTTCATGAGTTGGTACAGGGGAAGGGCCTTCTCGCCCAACCGACTAATGAATCGACTGATGGATGCCAAACAGCTAGTGAACTTGTGCATATCCAGCAGTCGGGTGGGTGCTTCCATCCTCTCAATGGCCTTGATCTTCACAGGGTTGCACTCTATGCCGCGTTCTGAGACCAGGAATCCAAGAAGCTGGTCGGCTGGTACTCCAAAGACGCATTTCTCTGGTTTGAGCTTGATTTGAAACTGGCGTAGGTTCTCAAAGGTCTCCTTGAGGTCTTCTAGCAGCGTTCCACGCTTCTCCGTCTTCACCACCACATCGTCCACGTAGACGTGGGCGTTTCTGCCGAGTTGCTTGAGGAGGCACTTCTGCATGCAACGTTGAAACATGGCGCCGGCATTCCTCAAGCCGAACGTCATGGTTAAGTAGCAGAAGGCTCCAAACGGTGTGATGAAGGTGGTCTTCAGAATGTCGGCTGGGTTCAGCTTGATCTGGTGATATCTTGAATATGCATCCAAAAAACTCAGCAGCTCGCATCCGGCTGTGGAATCTATCACTTGGTCGATTCTCGGCAAAGCAAATAGGTCCTTGTGGCATGCTTTGTTGAGGCTGGTGTAATCAATACACATACGCCACTGCTTGTTTTTCTTCAGCACGAGGACTGGGTTGGCCAACCATTCTGGAAAGAACACCTCCATGATGAAGCTGGTTGCTAGCAGCCGGGCTATCTCTTCTCCAATGACTCTTCTCTTCTCTTCTGACAGGCGGCGCAAGGGCTGCCTGACTGGTTTGGCATCAGGACGGACATGTAACTTGTGCTCGGCGAAATCCATCGGGACACCCGACATGTCTTTGGGGGACCATGCAAAGATGTCCCGATTCTCACGGAGGAAATCGACGAGCTCGCCTTCCTATTTGCTGTCGAGGTTTGCACCTACGACAGCATACCTCTCCGGGTGCTCTGGGTCCAAGGGAATCTTCTTGGTCTCTTTGGCCGGCTTGAACGAGCCCTCAGCTTCCGACTCCTTGGGATCGGGCGACATCTCCGACCGCTTGCCTGCCATCGCCACAACCCGGTCAAGGAGCCGCTTCTCAGCTGCGATCATGAGGGACTCGGCCAACCGACTGCTCTCAGTTGCGTAGGCGGATGACTTCTTGTAGTCGCCGGCTATGGTCAGAATACCCTTGGAACTCGGCATCTTCATCTTGAGGTAGGCGTAGTGGGGGACCGCCATAAACTTGGCCAGAGCTGGTGGGCCAAGTAGCGCATGGTATGGGCTCTTGAGGTCCACCACTTCGAACCAGACTGGCTCTCGACGGAAGTGATCTTTGTCTCCAAAGAGGACGTCTATCTGGATCTTGCCGATTGGTGAGCAGGAAAGGCCAGGAACTATGCCATGGAATATAGTCCAGCTAGACTGGAGCTGCCTTTGTCCGATTCCTAACTTCTCCATGGTATCTTGGTACAGGATGTTGATGCTGCTGCCGCCATCTATCAGAACTCGGGAGAAACGAGCAGCTCGCCTGTCCATGGAAAAGGTGGCATACAAAACCAGGACATAGGAGCCGTGGGTTGGGCATCACCTCCGGGTGGTCGGCTCTGCTCCAGCTGATGGGCTTCTCGGACCAATGCATGAACTCGAGGGTCTCAGATGTTACTGCATTCACTTCTTGTTGTCGTTGTCGCCTGTTGTGCTTATCGTCGGCCACGCTGGTGAACCCGACATAAGCCGGTAGCCAATTGGACTTGCCGCCCTTCTGGCGTTTGGACGGAGGCTGCCCTTCCGGCTGCTGGTCTTCGACTGGTGCCACCTGTCGGCTGGTTAGAATCCGGTAGCGTGGCCTTGCGCTTGTGATCGTTCTACTGTTGACGTTGACTGGTGTCGCCAGCCGGGGTCCGGGGAGCCTGAGGGGCTACTTTGCCAGAGGCGTCAACTTGGATCTCTGCCTTCATGGAGGAGTCGGCTGTGGCATATTTATCTGCTATGATCAGCAGCTCGTCGAGGGTCGCCGGCTCGTCGTAGAGGAGTCGGTGCTTGAGGAGGGTGCCCTCTCGGCACCCGGCGGTGAAGTACTCGATGGCCTACACCTCGTGCATGCCCTCGCAAGAGCTGCGGAGCTCGGCCCAGAGCATGAGGTAGTCGCGAGTCGACTCGTTGGGGCCTTGCACACACAAGGAGAGCTGGCGAGGCTTGGGCGGCCGCTTGTACGTGCTGGTGAAATTGCGGATGAAGGCTTCGGTGAAGTCAACCCAACTGTTGATGCTACGGGGCTTCAGACTGTTCAGCCATGTCCGGGCTGTGCCCTGGAGCATGAGCGGAACATACTTTACAGCGACGCGCTTGTTGCCGTTTGCTATGCTGACGGTGGTGGAGTAGTCGACCAGCCAGTCCTCCGGCTTCACGGAGCCGGTGTATTTGGGTGTGTCTCTTGGGAGCGTGAACCCTTTGGGGAAGGGCTCATCTCGAATGCGGGGGCCGAAACATGGCAGGCCCAACTCATCTTCTTCTTCTAGCGCCAGGGATCGGTGGAGACGGTCGATCCGGTGGCGGGTATCGTTCTCTCCGACTCCCTCTCGACGGACAAGGCGGTCGCCGAGTGTCGGGTGCTCAACAGGTGGCGGGGTGACGCGCCTTTCCCTCCAAGGGGGAGGAGGCGGACAGTCATCCCGTTGTTCCACTCCTTTCGGGCGGCTGTCTTGGTCGCGCTCAATGGTGACGCGTGTCCGGCTGCGGCTAGAAGTCGGCTCCTTGTCTCCTCTCCCGCGGACGTCGCCAGTCGGCATCCGAGAGGTCGCGCCTTGGTCTCGGCGGGGAGGTGGATCATCGTTGTGCCGTTGCCGCGCCTCAGTGCAGCAGCCGGCCTCGTGCTGCTCAGCAGCCGCGTCAAGGAGCCGCTGGACACGCTCCGCCATCTGGCGACCTTCTTCGCCCTCGAATTTGTCCAGTTCTTCTGCTGCCGCCTGGGCAGCTCGGATGTTTTCTACGGGTGTGGCGTAGATGGGGCGATCTGCCTCGAACAGGTTGGCGATGGCCACGCCACGCTGCTGGACCGTGCCAAGGCGGCTGCCCAGCTAGAGCCGGCGTGCCGCCCACAGCATGGTCCATCTCGCGCTGATAGGCTTCCGATAGGCGTCTCATGCTGGCAAGCCTCTTGGTGCCCTCGATGAGCTGGATGCGGCGTGCCTCCAGCATCTCGGCGTCGGCATCTTCTGGGATGGGCGTCGTCAGGTCTTGAAGTGTCGCGTCGAGCGGGTCGCGACCACCTCCGCTGGAGTGCTCGCCGTGACCGATGACAAGCACTTCTGTGACGGTGCTTCCGCCGCTCTCCGCGTGAGGGAGCGGCTCGTCGTAGACCAACACGTTGGTGGGGAACACATTGAGCGACGCAGTGTCGGAGTCAACCAACATCGGGTCGGTGGAGCCTACAGACTCTAGGTCCACAGTTGGCTCGCTGGCGACGTGGAGTTGATCGAGGAGGCCCGCGAGGAGGTTCTCGGGGCCGTCTGTGCCCGCGTCGGACGCGGGCTCGCCGGAGAGGTGGACCTCGCCAATGAGATCAGCGAGGCAACTTGCCGCGCAGGCGACTTTCGCGCCATGCAGTGCGTCGGCGTAGACTCTGTCTGGCGTGTCGGGCTGGGTGCGCTCGCCAGGGAGAAAAAGGGTTTCCGTCCAGAACAGGTCTCCGGACGACGGTGCACCTCGCCCCATGGTGGGCACCAAATGTCGGGGGTTGGGTGCGACATATGCCAAGGGATGGCTTATCATGGTGGGAGCGAGTAGAACATCGCCGGTGCCCAGAAGCGGGATGAGGCATAGACACGTACGCCGGCAAACTTTACCCAGGTTCGGGGCTCTCCTAGGAGATAATACCCCTAGTGCTGCTCTGCGAGGTCTCCGCATGATCACTAAGGCACAAGTGAATACAAAGGCGCTCCTTGAGCTGTATGCTAGAGGTAGGAGAAGGTAGGGCTAGCTCTCTCCTTTATCTATGATCTGGTCTAGTTCTAACGGGTTCGGAACCCTTTGCATAGGTGCCCTGGGGGGTTTATATAGGCCTCGCCCCAGGGGTACAATGGTAATCCGGTCGGGCGCAGGGCCCGGCTGTCAGTCTCTCTGGTCGCCGGCTTCTCCGCTGACTGCTGGGGCCCGCCGCCGAGTGGGCCCCGCCGACTGGTCTGGTACGGAGCCGACAGGACGCCTCCGCCGCTCGCGGGTCCTGCCGGCTGTGGATCACTGTTGTCGCGTCTCTAATGATGCAGGCTTGGTCATGGGGTTGTGGCTACAGCTCCGCCGCCTGGCAGGCGATTACTGTAGCCACTCCACGTCTCGTCTGCTTAATGGCGAGTGGGTCCCGAGGAAGGGGCGGGCCGACTCCTGGGGGCCGACCTCCCTCGGGTCCGACTGGTGGGATCGTCGCCGTCTTCCGGGCTCTCGCTGACGGGTGGGGCCCATCATCCTTGGGCCATACCGACAGGCCGTCGTGGGAGAAGGACTCCGCCTGCCTGTGATGATGTCAGGGATGGCATGGCAACAGTGCTGCGATACGGCGTACTGTGACCACGCCAGCCCCTGGAAAGGGGGAGGGGATGGGTTACACTGTAGCCATTCCCAGTCCTGTCCCCAAATTCTTCGCTATCATTAAGGAACCTTTTGCTACAAATGAATTTCTTGATTTCTTGCCTAGGAGTTTGATCATTAATAAAAAGAAGGAAACTCCCAAGGGTTATAAGTGTTCTATTGAAGAATTGCCTACCAAAGATGACAATACCTAGATCTATTCTTGTTCTTATGCCTAGCTAGGGGCGTTAAACGATAGCGCTTGTTGGGAGGCAAGCCAATTTTATTTTTGTTTCTTGATTTTTGGTTCTGTTTAGTAATGAATAATTCATCTGGCTTCTGTTTAGATGTGGTTTTATGCTTTTAATTAGTGTTTGTGCCAAGTAGAACCTTTGGGAAGACTTGGGGGAGTTTTTGCGATCTTGCTGTAAAAAACAGAAACTTTTGCGCTCACGAGATTTGCTGCCATTGTTTACTGGAGAGTGTGATTAGGTTGATTCTTTTTGTAGATGATTAATAGACAAATTCCTCACGTGCACCAATTTATTTCAGAATTTTTTGGGGTTACAGAAGTATTCGAAACCTACAGATTACTACAGACTGTTCTGTTTTTGACAGATTCTGTTTTTCGTGTGTTTTTGTTGAATCTATGGCTAGTATCGGGGGGTATGAACCATGGAGAAGTTGGAATACAGTAGGTTTAACACCAATATAAATAAATAATGAGCTCATTACAGTACCTTAAGTGGTGGTTTGTTTTCTTATACTAACGGAGCTCATGAGATTTTCTGTTGAGTTTTGTGTTGTGAAGTTTTCAAGTTTTGGGTAAGATTTGATGGATTAAGGAATAAGGAGTGGCAAGAGCCTAATTGAAAGTGCTAGTGATCGACTAGAGGGGGGTGAATAGGCGATTTTTATGGAAGTCTTCAAAACATGGAAGTTTCGAAGACAAACGATAGAAATAAACCTATTACCATACAGCGGAAGGTAGACTACACTAGGCAAACCATAGTCAAGTATTCAATGAAGTGAAAGCATAATGACTAATAGCAGCTAGGCAGTAAAGATCAGGTAGGAAGATATTGTGAAGCCAATCAGAACAAGTAGTCACTCAGTGAAGACAAAAGATAATGCAATCATACAATGACTTCACAAGAACCAACAGTAAGCAAAGGGAAGGGAAGGATGAAACCAGTGACTCGTTGAAGACAATGATTTGTTGACCAGTTCCAGTTGCTGTGACAACTGTACGTCTGGTTAGGGAGGCTGAGATTCAACTCAGAAGACCTTGTCTTCACCTTATTCCCCTTGAGCTAAGGACACCCAGTCCTCGCCCAATCACTCTGGTAAGTCTTCAAGTTAGACTTCCAAACCTTCATAGACTTCGTTCACCAGCGATCCACAATGACTCTTGGATGCTCAGAATGCGACGCCTAACCGGTTGGAGGATTCACAGTCCTCAAGTGTAATAAGTCTTCAGATCACACAGACAGGAAGACTTAAGTGATGCCTAACACTCTTTGGCTCTGGGTGTTTAGGGCTTTATCCTCGCAAGGAATTCTCTCTCAAAGGCTTCGAGGTGGGTTGCTCTCAAACGACAAAAGCCGTACTCTAACTCTAAGCAGCCAACCGTTTATGGTTGTAGGGGGTGGGATATTTATAGCCACTAGGCAACCCGACCTGATTTGTCTGAAATGACCCTGGGTCACTAAGGAACTGACACGTGTTCCAACGGTCAGATTTCAAACACACACGACAACTTTACTTGGGCTACAAGCAAAGCTGACTTATCCAACTCTGGACAAGATTTGCTCTCATAGTCTTCACTCGAAGACATAGGATTTTGGTTAAGCATCACTTCAGTCATTCTGACTGGTTCTCTTGGACCCCACTTAACAGTACGGTGGTTCCTATGACTCAACAAAGAAGAAAAAGAACGACGAAAGAACTAAGTCTTCGCGCTCCATAGTCTTCATGCGATGTATTCTCTTGCCATAGTCTTCAATGTGAATGTCTTCACATACCACCTTTGTCTTCAATGTCTTCTTACAGTTTTAGGGGTCATCTCTGGTAGGAAAACCGAATCAATGAGGGACTTCTACCTGTGTTATCCTGCAATTCTCACAAACACATTAGTCCCTCAACTAGGTTTGTCGTCAATACTCCAAAACCAACTAGGGGTGGCACTAGATGCACTTACAATCTCCCCCTTTTTGGTGATTGATGACAAACTAGTTGAAGTTTTCAACGGGGAATATAATATGTGAAATTGTAAAGGATAGGGGATTGTCTTCATAAGTTGCAAGGGCTCCCCCTGAAGATGTGCATATAAGTAATTTGCTTTTGGAATGCAAATGCACATGGCAGGTTGTACTTGTGGAGATCCTCTTCAACTTATGATGACGATTCATCATGCATGAAAAGTATGTGAAGATAATGACATGCATAATGAAAAATGGACGTCTTCAAAATGATCTAAGTGCGGAATTTATCGTCGCACATGCGGAATTTATCATCGCATCACAGAATAGCAAATAAGTAGCAGACGACCATCGAGTTTAAGTGTTACAACTCAAAGAATCAAATGTATCAAAATGAGAGTTGTAAATAGTAGGCAAAATATAAAGCAACCGCCCATATGGACCCGCTTGAAGACTATCAAACTCATATGCTTCTCCCCCTTTTGTCAGTAAGGACCAAAAAGGTTTGAAGACATAGAGCGTCTACTAGTTCCCATGAGGAGTAGGTGAAGCAGCAAGGTCGTCGGTGTTGTTAGGCGGTGCAGACGACCTCGGGGCAGTGTCGATGCGTGCAGAAGTAGGGGCGGTGAAGTAGCATCGTCTTCGTCATCGATCACTCTGGCATTCACAGTTACCGCGGAGGAAGAGAACTTAGAGTCTTCAAGTGATGGAGTTCATCGCAGCACAGTCCTTCTTGGAGGTGTTGAGTCAAACTTGAAGCGTTCAGAGAAGCCATCCTCTTGAAGATCATCCTCAGAGCACATAAGCGTCAGCCCTTTCCATGTAAGCCGACAGGTTTCATGGGCAACAAAGGCATTCTTGGTGGCAAGATTGTGAATCCTGTTTACGTCCACCAAGAGGCTTTGCATTTGGCGCTTCAGCCAGTCATGATGCCTATCCTGTTTCTGATGAAGGGCAACTAGAAGCTCTCGGTCATTGAGAACACGGGATCGCTTCTTGGGCCGTTGGGCAATGGTGCTGTCAGTGGCTTCAGTGAGGGCACGGTGAGGTGCACGTGTAGTGCCAGACAGAGGATAAACACGAGAGACTGCTTGAACTCCTTCAATGTTTTGAGAGAAGCTTTGATTCTCAGCATTCTGAAGACTAAGAGGCTCCTTGGCAGGCTCTGGATAGATGGCTTCAACTGACATATCGACGTCAGGCAGAAAGATCCGATGATTGCGAGCAGAGGGCTGATAGGTGACAGCTGAGTGTAGTTTGATCAGCCGCATTATCCATGGAGCGTAAAACTTCAAGCCAAAAATGTCAGATCCTGATGCAGCAAGCTGGCGAATAAAGAAGTCTTGTGCATTGAAGCTTTTTCCATGAAGAATATGAAATACCAACGTCTTCATTGCGCCTTCTAGCTTGGCATGTGGAGAATGTCCTTTGATGGGCCAAAGAGTTCGCCTTATGATGTGATAGATGGTACGTGGCAGATACTCAAGGTCTTCAACATAGAACTCCTTAGGATATTCAGCATCTGGAGGCAAAGGCTTCATCATGCTAAGCATCTGAGTCATATTGGGCTCAGGCTTGTGGAAGATGCTTTCCATAGCAGCATTGTGAAGCTGACAACCAGGTTCATACAGATCTCCTAGAGTGGGCAGGCCAGTAAGCTCAATGATATCAAAGGCTTTGGCTTCATGATGAACATTGCCTGTCATCCACTCAAGGACCCAAGTCTTCGGATCCCTGTTGTAGCCACGGATATGAAGAGTGGCATAGAATTGGAGCAGTGGCTCTTCATTCCAGTGCTCCTTATCAGTGACGAACTGTAGCAAGCCTGACTCTCTGAAGCAATCCAGAGCTTCTTCCTAACAGGGCAGTCCAGTTATGGCTTCAGTGTCAAGATGCATATGTGGGAAAATGCGACCTTGATTGTACAGAATGCATGAGTAATAACTGCGCTGCTGATAACTCCAGAACCGATCAGAAGATATTCTTGCCTTGGTGTAGGGGTTCTTGGCGCTATCAAAGAAGGTGTTGTGTGCCTTGAAGCCATTGCTATTGAATGATCCGGGTGCAGATGCAGTTCCTAGAAACCTGGGCAACCTTGGTATTGGCTTCTGAACCTGAGGCCTGTGCTCAATGTGATAGTCAAACTGAGGACCAGCAGCAGGCGGAGGAGTTAGAAAAGGCCATTTGACAGTGACAAGTTGGCCATAGTTGAATGCTTGCTCGATAGTGTGTAGCCTTGGTGGTGGAACGGGAGCAGTGGCATCAACAGAGGCGTCAGGCTGCACATCTGTTGCAGTTGCATCATTGGCTTCATTGGCCTCTGGCATATTGGTTGGTGCAGGCTCCACATTTGCTTCCGCCATGACTACGTCATTGGCTTCATTTGTGTTGGTGGTGGCAGCCTTAAGATTCTCAACCTCCACTTGATGAGCTGGAGGGTAGGGCACAGACACGTTCACTTCAGGAATAGCTTCTTCAGAGTTTGGGGGTGTAGGGACACGATCTTCTTCTTGTTTGTCATCGGCTGATGTAGCCGGATTGTCTTCAACACCTTTGGCTTCAGACTCAGAGACATCACAGTAGGAGTGGCATCTGGAAACACTTGACGTGCAACAGATTGGTGGTGCACTTCTCCTTCTGGAACGCTCGAAAGAGGGACTTGAGACCTTGGTCCTTTGCGAAGCCTGTGTAGCGCCAGCGACGCCTGTGGAGATGGAGTTCGCTGGGCCTCAAAGTCATCCTCTTCTTGCACTAATGGGGTTGCTTGGGGAGAGCTTGGAGTGTCTTGTCTCTGTGGGTGATCAGCCCATGATGCATCCTGAGCAGTTGGCGTCAGAGGACGACCAATGCTGATGAGTTCGCTGTGCGTAAGCACAGGCGATGATACCAGTTGGTGCTCAATCTGAGGAAGGACTTCATCATCTTCAACATTGTCATGGTGACCAATGTCTTCAGCAGCGGTGGGGTCAACTGCTGGAATGTCTTCAGCATTGGGAGCCTCTGTGGAAGCAGGCTCATGAACAATCAGTTGGCGTTCATGGTGTTCAGATGCAGGGCGAACCATTGAGATAGGTTCAACAACTAAGGGCTTTGTGGAAGCAGCCCGATCCTTCTTGGTTTTGCACTTCTTCTTAGAGGGAGCGACATCAGAAGCTTCAGGATTTTTCCTTTTTCTGGCTTCAGCCTCGGCAGTCCTTGTCTTCTTCAGTTCTGAAGCGGTTGACTTGACCTTTGGCTTCGAGCCAGTCATGCTGCTTGGGAAGACTATGCGAGATTCTTCCTGCCTTGAAGGTGTAGATTGGTCAGTTGAGGGCTTCTTCTTTGCAGCCATTCTTGGGTCGATGCCAGGACGACCAAGAGCCTTGCGCTTCTCAGCCTCATTGTAGGCTTGCACACACTTGTCAGCCAGGCTCTTCATGCATTCACGAGAACCTTGAGCTTCTTCATGCTTCTTGACAAAGGCTTCTTTGAGCTCGTGCAGCATAATCTTGAAGTTTTTCACATCTTGCACGCTGAGCTTGGCCATGTGCTTCTTGAACTGAGCTTTATCAAAGTTGATCTTTTGCTTCAGTTCGACGATGCGCTGAGCTAGAGATAGCTCAGAAGCAATGGCGCAATGGAAGGCGACACTGAGGCCAATTGGAAGTTGCAGATCTTCAAAGCTGAGGTTGGGCGTGTCAAACCACTCATCAATTAAGGTATGGAGGATTGCCACATCAAAGAGAGGCAAATCATTGAAGATCTCTGCTTCTTCCTTGCTCTTGATCAGTTTCTCAAGAGCGTCATCTGCAAGATCTTCATCGCTGGAAAGATCAATGGCGTCATTGCGCAGAATAGCAGCAGCAGTCAGTGCCTGATCAGTACTCTTTCTCATCTTAGTCTTCTTAGAGATACGTGATAGATCTTCAGACTACACACTGTCTTCAGGAGGTGCAGTAGCCAGTGGCTTCGCCCGTAAGATTTTTGGTGCTGAGGCAGACTTTGAAGCTTTAGCCTTCTTCTGCTTCTGCGGCTTCGGTGGTGCAGGTGCTTCGTCAGATTCATCATCATCTGCAGGTTGAGCCACGACTGCCCCTTGAACCATAATATGAGTGATGAGACCTTCTAGGTTGTAGAAGGGCCCAACCAGATTGGGTTCAGCTTCTCGTGTGCCATCAGCACGTGGCGCAGAGGGGCCTGGGTTGAAGTCTAATCCCAATGACTTCTTGTTTTCCTCGGCAGAGTTCTGTGCAAACTGATAGTTGCGCTTGAAGAGATTGTCTTCGCGACACCATAACAGAGAGGATGGGTCGGCATTAGTAGGCTGAGGTCCACGAAGCATGCATGGGTAAAAGCCTTGAGAAATAGCTTCGGACTGTGATTTGGGCTGAAGAACTTTGTATGTGATATCTCCCCATGGTCCCTTGATGGCACTCTTCTCAGCATATTCGTCGGCGATGAATCTGTACTTGAACCATTCCTCTGCCCAATGTCTTCGAATCCATTGGATTCGGTTCTTGCGTTCTCCATAGGTTTCTTCTGGATCTAACTTGTATTGCTCATATAGATCTGGTGGCAGGTCCTTAGCAGTGTTTCCACGACGCTGTCTGCCTCCCTTCCTTGTAGATTTATCTGTAGCCATGAACTTCAAACTAAATGGCTTCAACACGTTCAAAGGTTTCAAAGGCTTCCGCCTGCGGGTCAAACAGGAACTGGCTTCGGGAGAATTTATATGATGTTGTAACAATTCTGCAAATGCATGCAGACTATGAGAACCAAGGGATTCTCCCATGGACATGTACCTGTGACAGCATTAAGGCGCGAGGGAAGGGGAAGAGGTCATATGCATTCTCAGAAGATTTTGAAGATAAATCAGTTTAGAAGACATTGACCTCATCGTGCGAAGACATTCACTCATAGATAAAGAGTTGGTTCTAGATTTGTACGAATCCACGGATCAGTACAAGTGAGGAATCTAACTACTTTGTGAAGCATAAGTGAACATACTAGGCATATTATGAGATGCAGTATGAAATAGATCCAACTTGTGTGAATAGAAACTTCTTGTGGCAGAAAGTGATGAATCTATTGTTGGGTAACGTGGTAATTTCAAAAAATTTCCTACGCACATGCAAGATCATGGTGATGCATAGCAACGAGAGGGGAGAGTGTGATCTACGTACCCTTGTAGATCGACAACGGAAGCGTTAGCACAACCTGGTTGATGTAGTCGTACGTCTTCACGGCCCGACCGATCAAGCACCGAAACTACGGCACCTCCGAGTTCTAGCACACGTTCAGCTCGATGACGATCCCCGGAATCCGATCCAACAAAGTGTCGGGGAAGAGTTCCGTCAGCACGACGGCGTGGTGACGATCTTGATGTACTACCGTCGCAGGGCTTCGCCTAAGCACCGCTACAATATTATCGAGGACTATGGTGGAAGGGGGCACCGCACACGGCTAAGAATATGATCACGTGGATCAACTTGTGTCTATAGGGGTGCCCCCTGCCTCCGTATATAAAGGATAAAAAGGGGGGTGCGGCCGGCCAGGAGAGGGCGTGCCAGGAGGAGTCCTACTCCCTTCGGGAGTAGGATTCCCCCCCTTTCCTAGTTGGAATAGGATTCGGGAGGGGGGAAAGAGGAGAGAGAGAAGGAAGGGGGGCGCCGCCCCCTCTCCTTGTCCTATTCGGACTAGGGGGAGGGGCGCGCGGCCCAGCCCTGGCCACCTCTCCTCTCTTCCACTAAGGCCCATATACCTCCCGGGGGGTTCCGGTAACCTCCCGGTACTCCGGTAAAATCCCGATTTCACCCGGAACACTTCCGATATCCAAATATAGGCTTCCAATATATCAATCTTTATGTCTCGACCATTTCAAGACTCCTCGTCATGTCCCTGATCCCATCCGGGATTCCGAACTCCTTCGGTACATCAAAACTCATAAACTCATAATATAACTGTCATCGAAACCTTAAGCGTGCGGACCCTACAGGTTCGAGAACAATGTAGACATGACCGAGACACGTCTCCGGTCAATAACCAATAGCGGAACCTGGATGCTCATATTGGCTCCTACATATTCTACGAAGATCTTTATCGGTCAGACCGCATAACAACATACGCTGTTCCCTTTGTCATCGGTATGTTACTTGCCCGAGATTCGATCGTCGGTATCTTAATACCTAGTTCAATCTCGTTACCGGCAAGTCTCTTTACTCGTTCCGTAATACATCATCTCACAACTAACTCATTAGTTGCAATGCTTGCAAGGCTTATGTGATGTGTATTACCGAGAGGGCCTAGAGATACCTCTCCGACAATCAGAGTGACAAATCCTAATCTCGAAATACGCCAACCCAACATGTACCTTTGGAGACACCTGTAGAGCACCTTTATAATCACCCAGTTACGTTGTGACGTTTGGTAGCACACAAAGTGTTCCTCCGGTAAACGGGAGTTGCATAATCTCATAGTCATAGGAACATGTATAAGTCATGAAGAAAGCAATAGCAACATACTAAACGATTGGGTGCTAAGCTAATGGAATGGGTCATGTCAATCAGATCATTCACCTAATGATGTGATCCCGTTAATCAAATAACAACTCTTTGTCCATGGTTAGGAAACATAACCATCTTTGATTAACGAGCTAGTCTAGTAGAGGCATACTAGTGACACTCTGTTTGTCTATGTATTCACACATGTATTATGTTTCCGGTTAATACAATTCTAGCATGAATAATAAACATTTATCATGATATAAGGAAATAAATAATAACTTTATTATTGCCTCTAGGGCATATTTCCTTCAGTCTCCCACTTGCACTAGAGTCAATAATCTAGTTCACATCGCCATGTGATTCAACACTAAGAGTTCACATCACCATGTGATTAACACCCATAGTTCACATCCTCATGTGACCTATACCCAAAGGGTTTACTAGAGTCAGTAATCTAGTTCACATCATTTATGTGATTAACACCCAAAGATTACCAAGGTGTGATCATGTTTTGCTTGTGAGATAATTTTAGTCAACGGGTCTGTCACATACAGATCCGTAAGTATTTTGCAAATTCTATGTCTACAATGCTCTACACGGAGCTACTCTAGCTAATTGCTCCCACTTTCAATATGTATCTAGATCAAGACTTGCATCGACGTAACTTTTTACGACGAACCTTTTGTCACCTCCATAATCGAGAAATATTTCCTTATTCCACTAAGGTTAATTTTGACCAATGTCCAGTGATCTACTCTTAGATCACTATTGTACTCCCTTGCTTAACATAGTGTAGGGTATACAATAGATCTGGTACACATCATGGCAAACTTTATAGAACCTATGGCTGAGGCATACGGAATGACTTTCATTCTCTTTCTATCTTCTGCCGTGGTCGAGCTTTGAGTCTTACTCAATTTCATACCTTGTAACACAGCCAAGAACTCTTTCTTTGACTGTTCCATTTTTGAACTACTTCAAAATATTGTCAAGGTATGTACTCATTGAAAAAACTTATCAAGCGTCTTGATCTATCTCTATAGATTTTGATGCTTAATATATAAGCAGCTTCACCGAGGTCTTTCTTTGAAAAACTTCTTTAAAAACACTCCTTTATGCTTTGCAGAATAATTCTACATTATTTCCGATCAACAATATGTCATTCACATATACTTATCAGAAATGCTGTAGTGCTCCCACTCACTTTCTTGTAAATACAGGCTTCACTACAAGTCTGTATAAAACTATATGCTTTGATCATACTATCAAAGCGTTTATTCCAACTCCGAGAGGCTTGCACCAGTCCATAAATGGATCGCTGGAGCTTGCACACTTTGTTAGCTCCTTTTGGATCGACAAAACCTTCCGGCTGCATCATATACAACTCTTCTTCCAGAAATCCATTCAGGAATGCAGTTTTGACATCCATTTGCTGGATTTCATAAAATGCGGCAATTGCTAACATGATTCGGACAGACTTAAGCATAGATACGAGTGAGAAACTCTCATCATAGTCAACACCTTGAACTTGTCGAAAACCTTTTTGCGACAATTCTAGCTTTGTAGATAGTAACACTACTATCAGCGTCCGTCTTCCTCTTGAAGATCCATTTAATCTCAATGGCTCGCCGATCATTGGGCAAGTCAATCAATGTCCATACTTTGTTCTCATACATGGATCTCATCTCAGATTTCATGGTCTCAAGCCATTTCGCGGAATCTAGGCTCATCATCGCTTCCTCATAGTTCGCAAGTTCATCATGGTCTAGTAACATGACTTCCAGAACAGGATTACCGTACCACTTTGGTGCGGATCTCACTCTGGTTTACCTACGAGATTCGGTATTAACTTGATCTGAAGTTACATGATCATCATCATTAGTCTTCCTCACCAATTGGTGTAGTAGTCACAGGAACAGATTTCTTGTGATGAACTACTTTTCAATAAGGGAGAAGGTACAATTACCTTATCAAGTTCTACTTTCCTCCCACTCACTTCTTTCAAGAGAAACTCCTTCTCTAGAAAGGATCCATTCTTAGCAACGAATGTCTTGCCTTCGGATCTGTGATAGAAGGTGTACCCAATAGTCTCCTTTGGGTATCCTATGAAGACATATTTCTCCGATTTGGGTTTGAGCTTATCAGGATGAAACTTTTTCATATAAGCATCACAATCCCAAACTTTAAGAAACGACAACTTTGGTTTCTTGCCAAACCACAGTTCAGATTGTGTCGTCTCAACGGACTTAGATGGTGCCCTTTTAAACATGAATGCAGCTGTCTTTAATGCATAACCCCAAAACGATAGTGGTAGATCGGTAAGAGACATCATAGATCGCACCATATCTAATAAAGTACGGTTATGATGTTCGGACACACCATTATGCTGTGGTGTTCCAGGTGGCGTGAGTAGTGAAACTTTTTCACATTGTTTTAACTGAAGGCCAGACTCGTAACTCAAATATTTTACCTCTGCGATCATATCGTATAAACTTTTATTTTTCTTGTTACGATGATTCTCCACTTCACTCTGAAATTCTTTGAACTTTTCAAATATTTCAGACTTGTGTTTCATTAAGTAGATATACCCATATCTGCTCAAATCATCTGTGAAGGTCAGAAAATAATGATACCCGCCACGAGCCTTAACACTCATCGGATCTCATACATCAGTATGTATTATTTCCAATAAGTCAGTTGCTCGCTCCATAGTTCCGGAGAATGGCATTTTAGTCATCTTGCCCATGAGGCATGGTTCGCAAGCATCAACTGATTCATAATCAAGTGATTCCAAAAACCCATTAGCATGGAGTTTCTTCATGCGCTTTACACCAATATGACCTAAACGGCGGTGCCACAAATAAGTTGCACTATCATTATTAACTTTGCATCTTTTGGTTTCAATATTATGATTATGTGTATCACTACGATCGAGATCCAATGAACTATTTTCATTGGGTGTGTAACCATATAAGGTTTTATTCATGTAAACAGAACAACAATTTATTCTCTTACTTAAATGAATAACCGTATTACCATAAACATGATCAAATCATATTCATGCTCAATGCGAACACCAAATAACACTTATTCAGGTTCAACACTAATCCCGAAAGTATAGGGAGTGTGCGATGATGATCATATCAATCTTGGAACCACTTCCAACACACATCGTCACTTCACCCTTAACTAGTCTCTGTTTATTCTGCAACTCCCGTTTCGAGTTACTAATCTTAGCAACTGAACTAGTATCAAATACTGAGGGGTTGCTATAAACACTAGTAAAGTACACATCAATAACATGTATATCAAATATACTTATGTTCACTTTGCCATCCTTCTTATCTGCCAATCACTTGGGGTAGTTCCGCTTCCAGTGACCAGTCCCTTTGCAGTAGAAACACTTAGTCTTAGGCTTAGGACCAGACTTGGGCTTCTTCACTTGAGCAGCAACTTGCTTGCTGTTCTTCTTGAAGTCCCCTTCTTCCCTCTGCCCTTTTCTTGAAACTAGTGGCCTTGTCTACCATCAACACTTGATGTTTTTCTTGATTTCTACCTTCGTCAATTTCCGCATTACGAAGAGCTTGGGAATCGTTTCCGTTATCCCTTGCATATCATAGTTCATCACGAAGTTCTACTAACTTGGTGATGGTGACTAGAGAATTCTGTCAATCACTATCTTATCTGGAAGATTAACTCCCACTTGATTCAAGCGATTGTAGTACTCAGACAATCTGAGCACATGCTCACTAGTTGAGCAATTCTCCTCCATCTTTTAGCTATAGAACTTGTTGGAGACTTCATATCTCTCAACTCGGGTATTTGCTTGAAATATTAACTTCAACTCCTAGAACATCTCATATGCTCCATGACGTTCAAAACGTCTTTGAAGTCCCGATTCTAAGCCATTAAGCATGGTGCACTAAACTATCAAGTAGTCATCATATTTAGCTAGCCAAACGTTCATAACGTCTGCATCTACTCCTGCAATAGGTCCGTCACCTAGCGGTGCATTAAGGACATAATTCTTCTGTGCAGCAATGAGGATAAACCTCAGATCACGGATCCAATCCGCATCATTGCTACTAACATCTTTCAACACAATTTTCTCTAGGAACATATCAAAATAAACACAGGAAAGCAACAACGCGAGCTATTGATCTACAACATAATTTGCAAAATACTACCAGGACTAAGTTCATGATAAATTTAAGTTCAATTAATCATATTACTTAAGAACTCCCACTTAGATAGACATCCCTCTAATCCTCTAAGTGATTACGTGATCCAAATCAACTAAACCATGTCCGATCATCACGTGAGATGGAGTAGTTTCATTGGTGAACATCGCTATGTTGATCATATCTGCTATATGATTCACGCTCGACCTTTCGGTCTCCGTGTTCTGAGGCCATATCTGTATATGCTTGGCTCGTCAAGTATAACCTGAGTATTCTGCGTGTGCAACTATTTTGCACCCGTTGTATTTGAACGTAGAGCCTATCACACCCGATCATCACGTGGTGTCTCAGCACGAAGAACTTTGGCAACGGTGCATACTCAGGGAGAACACTTCTTGATAATTTAGTGAGAGATCATCTTATAATGCTACCGTCAATCAAAGCAAGATAAGATGCATAAAAGATAAACATCACATGCAATCAATATAAGTGATATGATATGGCCACCATCATCTTGTGCTTGTGATCTCCATATTCGAAGCATCGTCATGATCACCATCATAACCGGCGCGACACCTTGATCTCCATCATAGCATCGTTGTCGTCTCGCCAATCTTATGCTTCAACGACTATCGCTACTGCTTAGTGATAAAGTAAAGCATTACAGCGTGATTGCATTGCATACAATAAAGCGACAACCATATGGCTCCTGCCAGTTGCCGATAACTCGGTTACAAAACATGATCATCTCATACAATAAAATTTAGCATCATGTCTTGACCATATTGTTGGGGAACGTAGTAATTTCAAAAAAATTCCTACGCACATGCAAGATCATGGTGATGCATAGCAACGAGGGGAGAGTATGATCTATGTACCCTTGTAGATCGCAACGGAAGCGTTGACACAACATAGAGGAAGTAGTCGTACGTCTTCTTCCCGATCCGACCGATCCAAGCACCGTTACTCCGGCACCTCCGAGTTCTTAGCACACGTACAGCTCGATGACGATCCCCGGGCAACGATCCAGCAAAGCGTCGGGGAAGAGTTCCGTCAGCACGACGGCGTGGTGACGATCTTGATGTTCTACCGACGCAGGGCTTCACCTAAGCACTACAACGATATGATCGAGGTGGAATATGGTGGCAGGGGGCACCGCACACGGCTAAGGAACAATCTCAATGATCAACTTGTGTGTCTAGAGGTGCCCCCTGCCTCCGTATATAAAGGAGCCAAGGGGCAGGGGTGCGGCCAGCCCTATGGAGGCGCAGGAGGAGTCCTACTCCTACCGGGAGTAGGACTCCCCCCCAATCCTATTCCAAATAGGACTCCCAAGGGGGAAAGAGGGAGAGGGGTGGCCGGCCACCTCTCCTAGTCCTAATAGGACTAGGGGAGGGGGGAGGCGCGCAGCCCTTATGGGCAGCCCTTTCACCTTTCCACTAAGGCCCACTAAGGCCCATATGATTCCCGGGGGGTTCCGGTAACCTCCCGGTACTCCGGTAAAATCCCGATTTCACCCGGAACACTTCCGATGTCCAAACATAGGCTTCCAATATATCAATCTTTATGTCTCGACCATTTCGAGACTCCTCGTCATGTCCGTGATCACATCCGGGACTCCGAACAACCTTCGGTACATCAAAATGCATAAACTCATAATAACTGTCATCGTAACGTTAAGTGTGCGGACCCTACGGTTCGAGAACAATGTAGACATGACTGAGACACATCTCTGGTCAATAACCAATAGCGGGACCTGGATGCCCATATTGGTTCCTACATATTATACGAAGATCTTTTATCGGTCAGACCACATAACAACATACGTTGTTCCCTTTGTCATCGGTATGTTACTTGCCCGAGATTCGATCGTCGGTATCCAATACCTAGTTCAATCTCATTACCGGCAAGTCTCTTTACTCGTTTCGTAATACATCATCCCGCAACTAACTCATTAGTTGCAATGCTTTCAAGGCTTATGTGATGTGCATTACCGAGAGGGCCCAGAGATACCTCTCCGACAATCGGAGTGACAAATCCTAATCTCGAAATACGCCAACCCAACATCTACCTTTGGAGACACCTGTAGTACTCCTTTATTATCACCCAGTTACGTTGTGACGTTTGGTAGCACCCAAAGTGTTCCTCCGGCAAACGGGAGTTGCATAATCTCATAGTCATAGGAACATGTATAAGTCATGAAGAAAGCAAATAGCAACATACTAAACGATCGGGTGCTAAGCTAATGGAATGGGTCATGTCAATCAGATCATTCAACTAATGATGTGACCTCGTTAATCAAATAACAACTCTTTGTTTATGGTTAGGAAACATAACCATCTTTGATTAACGAACTAGTCTAGTAGAGGCATACTAGTGACACTCTGTTTGTCTATGTATTCACACATGTATTATGTTTCCGGTTAATACAATTCTAGCATGAATAATAAACATTTATCATGATATAAGGAAATAAACAATAACTTTATTATTACCTCTAGGGCATATTTCCTTCAGTCTCCCACTTGCACTAGAGTCAATAATCTAGATTAAACTGTAATGATTCTAACACCCATGGAGTCTTGGTGCTGATCATGTTTTGCTCGTGGAAGAGGATTAGTCAACGGGTCTGCAACATTCAGATCTGTATGTATCTTACAAATCTCTATGTCTCCCACCTGGACTAGATCCCGGATGGAATTGAAGCGTCTCTTGAAGTGCTTGGGCCTTTTGTGAAATCTGGATTCCTTTGCCAAGGCAATTGCACCAGTATTGTCACAAAAGATTTTCATTGGACCCGATGCACTGGGTATGACACCTAGATCGGATATGAACTCCTTCATCCAGACTCCTTCGTTCGCTGCTTCCGAAGCAGCTATGTATTCCGCTTCACATGTAGATCCCGCTACGACGCTTTGTTTAGAACTGCACCAACTGACAGCTCCACCGTTCAATGTAAACACATATCCGGTTTGCGATTTAGAATCGTCCGGATCAGTGTCAAAGCTTGCATCAACGTAACCTTTTACGGTGAGCTCTTTGTCACCTCCATATACGAGAAACATATCCTTAGTCCTTTTCAGGTATTTCAGGATGTTCTTGACCGCTGTCCAGTGATCCACTCCTGGATTACTTTGGTACCTCCCTGCTAAACTTATAGCAAGGCACACATCAGGTCTGGTACACAGCATTGCATACATGATAGAGCCTATTGCTGAAGCATAGGGAACATCTTTCATTTTCTCTCTATCTTCTGCAGTGGTCGGGCATTGAGTCTGACTCAACTTCACACCTTGTAACACAGGCAAGAACCCTTTCTTTGCTTGATCCATTTTGAACTTCTTCAAAATCTTGTCAAGGTATGTGCTTTGTGAAAGTCCAATTAAGCGTCTTGATCTATCTCTATAGATCTTTATGCCTAATATGTAAGCAGCTTCACCGAGGTCTTTCATTGAAAAACTCTTATTCAAGTATCCCTTTATGCTATCCAGAAATTCTATATCATTTCCAATCAATAATATGTCATCCACATATAATATCAGAAATGCTACAGAGCTCCCACTCACTTTCTTGTAAATACAGGCTTCTCCAAAAGTCTGTATAAACCCAAATGCTTTGATCACACTATCAAAGCGTTTATTCCAACTCAGAGAGGCTTGCACTAGTCCATAAATGGATCGCTGGAGCTTGCACACTTTGTTAGCTCCCTTTGGATCAACAAAACCTTCTGGTTGCATCATATACAACTCTTCTTCCAGAAATCCATTCAGGAATGCAGTTTTGACATCCATCTGCCAAATTTCATAATTATAAAATGCGGCAATTGCTAACATGATTCGGACAGACTTAAGCATCGCTACGGGTGAGAAGGTCTCATCGTAGTCAACCCCTTGAACTTGTCGAAAACCTTTTGCGACAAGTCGAGCTTTATAGACAGTAACATTACCGTCAGCGTCAGTCTTTTTCTTGAAGATCCATTTATTCTCAATTGCTTGCCGATCATCGGGCAAGTCAATCAAAGTCCATACTTTGTTCTCATACATGGATCCCATCTCAGATTTCATGGCTTCAAGCCACTTTGCGGAATCTGGGCTCACCATCGCTTCTTCATAGTTCGTAGGTTCATCATGATCTAGTAGCATGACTTCCAGAACTGGATTATCGTACCACTCTGGTGCGGATCTTACTCTGGTTGATCTACGAGGTTCAGTAGTATCTTGTTCTGAAGTTTCATGATCATTATCATTAACTTACTCACTTATTGGTGTAGGTGTCACAGAAACAGTTTTCTGTGATGTACTACTTTCCAACAAGGGAGCAGGTACAGTTACCTCGTCAAGTTCTACTTTCCTCCCACTCACTTCTTTCGAGAGAAACTCCTTCTCAAGAAAGTTTCCGAATTTAGCAACAAAAGTCTTGCCTTCGGATCTGTGATAGAAGGTGTATCCAATAGTTTCCTTTGGATATCCTATGAAGACACATTTCTCCGATTTGGGTTCGAGCTTATCAGGTTGAAGCTTTTTCACATAAGCATCGCAGCCCCAAACTTTCATAAACGACAACTTTGGTTTCTTGCCAAACAATAGTTCATAAGGCGTCGTCTCAACGGATTTTGATGGTGCCCTGTTTAACGTGAATGCGGCCGTCTCTAGAGCGTATCCCCAAAATGATAGCGGTAAATCAGTAAGAGACATCATAGATCGCACCGTATCTAGTAAAGTACGATTACGACGTTCGGACACACCATTACGCTGTGGTGTTCCGGGTGGCGTGAGTTGCGAAACTATTCCACAATTTTTCAAATGTACACCAAACTCGTAACTCAAATATTCTCCTCCACGATCAGATCGTAGAAACTTTATTTTCTTGTTACGATCATTTTCCACTTCACTCTGAAATTCTTTAAACTTTTCAAATGTTTCAGACTTATGTTTCATTAAGTAGATATAACCATATCTGCTTAAATCATCTGTGAAGGTGAGAAAATAACGATATCCGCCACGAGCCTCAATATTCATCGGACCACATACATCTGTATGTATGATTTCCAACAAATCTGTTGTTCTCTCCATAGTACCGGAGAACGGTGTTTTAGTCATCTTGCCCATGAGGCACGGTTCGCAAGTACCAAGCGATTCATAATCAAGTGGTTCCAAAAGTCCATCAGTATGGAGTTTCTTCATGCGCTTTACACCGATATGACCTAAACGGCAGTGCCACAAATAAGTTGCACCATCATTATCAACTCTGCATCTTTTGGCTTCAACATTATGAATATGTGTATCACTACTCTCGGGATTCAATAAGAATAGACCATTCTTCAAGGGTGCGTGACCATAAAAGATATTACTCATATAAATAGAACAACCATTATTCTCTGATTTAAATGAATAACCGTCTCGCATCAAACAAGATCCAGATATAATGTTCATGCTTAACGCTGGCACCAAATAACAATTATTTAGGTCTAATACTAATCCCGAAGGTAGATGTAGAGGTAGCATGCCGACCGCGATCACATCGACTTTGGAACCGTTTCCCACGCGCATCGTCACCTCGTCCTTAGCCAATCTTCGCTTAATCCGTAGCCCCTGTTTCGAGTTGCAAATATTAGCAACAGAACCAGTATCAAATACCCAGGTGCTACTGCGAGCATTAGTAAGGTACACATCAATAACATGTATATCATATATACCTTTGTTCACCTTGCCATCCTTCTTGTCCGCCAAATACTTTGGGCAGTTCCGCTTCCAGTGACCAGTCTGCTTGCAGTAGAAGCACTCAGTTTCAGGCTTAGGTCCAGACTTGGGTTTCTTATCTTGAGCAGCAACTTGCTTGCTATTCTTCTTGAAGTTCCCCTTCTTCTTCCCTTTGCCCTTTTTCTTGAAACTAGTGGTTTTGTTAACCATCAACACTTGATGCTTCTTTTTGATTTCTACCTCCGCAGCTTTCAGCATTGCGAAGAGCTCGGGAATAGTCTTGTTCATCCCTTGCATATTATAGTTCATCACGAAGCTCTTGTAGCTTGGTGGCAGTGATTGGAGAATTCTGTCAATGACGCAATCATCTGGAAGATTAACTCCCAATTGAATCAAGTGATTATTATACCTAGACATTTTGAGTATATGCTCACTGACAGAACTGTTCTCTTCCATCTTGCAGCTATAAAATTTATTGGAGACTTCATATCTCTCAATCCGGGCATTTGCTTGAAATATTAACTTCAACTCCTGAAACATCTCATATGCTCCATGACGTTCAAAACGTCGTTGAAGTCCCGATTCTAAGCCGTAAAGCATGGCACACTGAACTATCGAGTAGTCATCAGCTTTGCTCTGCGAGACGTTCATAACATCTGGTGTTGCTCCAGCAGCAGGCCTGGCACCCAGCGGTGCTTCCAGGACGTAATTCTTCTGTGCAGCAATGAGGATAATCCTCAAGTTACGGACCCAGTCCGTGTAATTGCTACCATCATCTTTCAACTTTGCTTTCTCAAGGAACGCATTAAAATTCAACGGAACAACAGCACGAGCCATCTATCTACAATCAACATAAACAAGCAAGATACTATCAGGTACTAAGTTCATGATAAATTTAAGTTCAATTAATCATATTACTTAAGAATTCCCACTTGGATAGACATCCCTCTAATCCTTTAAGTGATCACGTGATCCAAATCAACTAAACCATGTCCGATCATCACGTGAGATGGAGTAGTTTCATCGGTGAACATCATTATGTTGATCATATCTACTATATGATTCACGCTCGACCTTTCGATCTCCGTGTTCCGAGGCCATATCTGTATATGCTTGGCTCGTCAAGTATAACCTGAGTATTCCGCGTGTGCAACTGTTTTGCACCCGTTGTATTTAAATGTAGAGCCTATCACACCCGATCATCACGTGGTGTCTCAGCACGAAGAACTTTCGCAACGGTGCATACTCAGGGAGAACACTTCTTGATAATTTAGTGAGAGATCATCTTATAATGCTACCGTCAATCAAAGCAAGATAAGATGCATAAAAAGATAAACATCACATGCAATCAATATAAGTGATATGATATGGCCATCATCATCTTGTGCCTGTGATCTCCATCTCCGAAGCACCGTCATGATCACCATCGTCACCAGCGCGACACCTTGATCTCCATCGTAGCATCGTTGTCGTCTCGCCAATCTTATGCTTTCACGACTATCGCTACCGTTTAGTGATAAAGTAAAGCATTACATCGCGATTGCATTGCATACAATAAAGCGACAACCATATGGCTCCTGCCAGTTGCCGATAACTCGGTTACAAAACATGATCATCTCATACAATAAAATTTAGCATCATGCCTTGACCATATCACATCACAACATGCCCTGCAAAAACAAGTTAGACGTCCTCTACTTTGTTGTTGCAAGTTTTACGTGGCTGCTACGGGCTTTAAGCAAGAACCAATCTCACCTACACATCAAAACCACAACGATAGTTTGTCAAATAGACTCCGTTTTAACCTTCGCAAGGACCGGGCGTAGCCACACTTGGTTCAACTAAAGTTGGAGAGACAGTCGCCCGCAAGCCATCTATGTGCAAAGCACGTCGACGGAACCGGTCTCGCGTAAGCGTACGTGTAAGGTTGGTCCGGGTCGTCTCGTCCAACAATACCGCCAAACCAAAGTATGACATGCTGGTAGGTAGTATGACTTGTATCGTCCACAACTCACTTGTGTTCTAATCGTGCAAATAACATCAAACCATAAAACCTGGCTCGGATGCCACTGTAGGGGAACGTAGTAATTTCAAAAAAATTCCAACGCACACGCAAGATCATGGTGATGCATAGCAACGAGGGGAGAGTATGATCTACGTACCCTTGTAGATCGCAACGGAAGCGTTGACACAACGTAGAGGAAGTAGTCGTACGTCTTCTTCCCGATCCGACCGATCCAAGCACCGTTACTCCGGCACTTCCGAGTTCTTAGCACACGTACAGCTCGATGACGATCCCCGGGCTCCGATCCAGCAAAGCGTCGGGGAAGAGTTCCGTCAGCACGACGGCGTGGTGATGATCTTGATGTTCTACCGACGCAGGGCTTCGCCTAAGCACTACAACGATATGATCGAGGTGGAATATGGTGGCAGGGGGCACCGCACACGGCTAAGGAACGATCTCAATGATCAACTTGTGTGTCTAGAGGTGCCCCCTGCCTCCGTATATAAAGGAGCCAAGGGGGAGGGGTGCAGCCAGCCCTATGGAGGCGCAGGAGGAGTCCTACTCCTACCGGGAGTAGGACTCCCCCCCCAATCCTATTCCAAATAGGACTCCCAAGGGGGGAAGAGGGAGAGGGGTGGCCGGCCACCTCTCCTAGTCCTAATAGGACTAGGGGAGGGGGGAGGCGCGCAGCCCTTATGGGCAGCCCTTTCACTTTTCCACTAAGGCCCACTAAGGCCCATATGATTCCCGGGGGGGGTTCCGGTAACCTCCCGGTACTCCGGTAAAATCCCGATTTCACCCGGAACACTTCCGATGTCCAAACATAGGCTTCCAATATATCAATCTTTATGTCTCGACCATTTCGAGACTCATCGTCATGTCCGTGATCACATCCGGGACTCCGAACAACCTTCGGTACATCAAAATGCATAAACTCATAATAACTGTCATCGTAACGTTAAGTGTGCGGACCCTACGGTTTGAGAACAATGTAGACATGACTGGAGACACATCTCTGGTCAATAACCAATAGCGGGACCTGGATGCCCATATTGGTTCCTACATATTCTATGAAGATCTTTTATCGGTCAGACCGCATAACAGCATACGTTGTTCCCTTTGTCATCGGTATGTTACTTGCCCGAGATTCGATCGTAGGTATCCAATACCTAGTTCAATCTCGGTACTGGCAAGTCTCTTTACTCGTTCCGTAATACATCATCCCGCAACTAACTCATTAGTTGCAATGCTTGCAAGGCTTATGTGATGTGCATTACCGAGAGGGCCCAGAGATACCTCTCCGACAATCGGAGTGACAAATCCTAATCTCGAAATACGCCAACCCAACATCTACCTTTGGAGACACCTGTAGTACTCCTTTATTATCACCCAGTTACGTTGTGACATTTGGTAGCACCCAAAGTGTTCCTCTGGCAAACGGGAGTTGCATAATCTCATAGTCATAGGAACATGTATAAGTCATGAAGAAAGCAAATAGCAACATACTAAACGATCGGGTGCTAAGCTAATGGAATGGGTCATGTCAATCAGATCATTCAACTAATGATGTGACCTTGTTAATCAAATAAAAACTCTTTGTTTATGGTTAGGAAACATAACCATCTTTGATTAACGAGCTAGTCTAGTAGAGGCATACTAGTGACACTCTGTTTGTCTATGTATTCACACATGTATTATGTTTCCGGTTAATACAATTCTAGCATGAATAATAAACATTTATCATGATATAAGGAAATAAATAATAACTTTACTATTGCCTCTAGGGCATATTTCCTTCAACTCGCAGGCCGCCATTCAAGCTATCGAGGCCGACCGCGAGGAGCGGAAGGCGGGTGGCGCGGAGATCGCCGCTGATGCCCCTCGGACTCTTGACGAGCACATTCTGAGCATTGGGGCTCGCCTGCAGCCGGCCCACCAGATGCTGCGCCAGCTTCAACGTGTCGGCGCCCAAGCGATCGCCGCCCTGTGGCCAGACGTGTAGGCTCCGCGCACCCCCAGTCGGACTGCTGACTGGCTGGAGGTCGTGGCTGGCCGTCTTGAGGCCTGGAAGGGTTCCTCGGCCCGGGCCGGAGTGCGCCGAGCTTGGAATTCGTCAAGGCGTGGTATCCGGGGCTGGACCTAGACCGGCTAGCCACACTCCGGTCAGAGGGCCAGCCGGAGCTGGCAGCCGCAGAAGATGCCCTTGTCAAGCGTGCGGCGGCGATCGCCGAGTACACCGACACCAGCATCTTTGTCCCCGAGCGGGCTGAAGACGGCGAGGAGGTGCTGCTAGAGTGGTTTGGGCTGAACCCCGACTACGGCAAGGACTCGGCAGAGGTGATCGGCTCCAGCGTCGAGGAGGAAGACGAGGTGGAGGACGGAAGCGAGACGGAGGCACCAGAAGACAGAGCGGACGGCCAGCCTCAGCTCGACCGTGCCTCCAGCAACGAGCCGTGCCCGCCCAAGCTGACTGCTGCCGAAGGTGATCAAGCCGAGACCGCCCAGTCGGCCGCCCCAACATCCAACACCGCCGTCTCCTCCGATCCTCCAGACCCGTCTGCCGCCCCTTAGGCTGCCACCTTGTCTTTGTTTTATCTGTTCTAATAGTTTTTGAAGAACTTGTTAATCCGCACAATTCCACCTGCGGGGTGTATTTTGAAATTCTGCTCAAAGATTCGTCCAAGGGCCTTTGTTATGTAATTATTCATCCGACTTCTATCTTTCTTGCTCATTGTTCTTTTGGCTTTTTCCTTTGCCGTCTTCCCTCAGTTGCCGTCTTTGTCAGTCAGACAGCCGCTCCGCGGACTGCTGCTGGATCAAATTCTTGGTCACTTTGGGAAGGCAAGTACTTAGACGTTTTTAGGGTTGTTTAACAAGTCGGATAGAAGGCGGCAAGCCGACTATTCAAGAGTCAGTTTGCGAAAAAAGGCTGGAAGCCGGCCTTAAGCTATGTTTGTGCTTTGAGTCCTTAGCCATTTTTCATGTGGACGCCCATTCTTCCTTACTCCTTCCCACCAGACAGTCGCTCTGCGAGCTGCGGCTTCTGGCAGGAGACGGTTTAGACGCCACACACTACTTGTCCGGCTGCAGGAAGCATTTCATAGCACAGGTCGGCAAGTCCCCGGGCCGACTAGTCGAACCCGGTGCCAAACGGCATAAGAAAGAGTAATATACTCGAAGGAATATTTCTTATCATATAGATAAAAGAGGGCAGTCCCCGAGCTCTTCTCGGCGGGCCCGAAGTCTTGGTACTTTTAATACAAAGGTAGCGTGATACATACTGCGTTTAACTATAATATTTTCGGAGGAGATTTGCATTCCATGGCCACTCTGTCTCTTTGCCAGAGTCGTCCCTCTTGCATGCTCGGGGCTTCTGAGCGTCGATCAGGTAGTAGGAGTCATTTCCCAGCACTTTGCTGATGATGAAGGGGCCTTCCCAAGGTGTCGAAAGCTTGTGCTGGCCGGTTGTTCGCTGGATTAATCGGAGCACGAGGTCGCCCTCCTGGAAAGATCTCGGCCTGACCTTCCTGTTGTAGTATCTGCGCAAGCTCTTGTGGTAGATGCTGGACCGGCTGAGTGCCGGCAGCCGGCCCTCTTCTAGTAGGTCGACGTCGTCTTGTCGTGCTTCTTCTACTTCTTCCTCGGTGTACATGGTGACTCGCGGGGAATCGAATTCTATGTCCGTTGGGATGACGGCTTCAGCACCATAGACGAGGAAGAAAGGCGTGAAGCTGGTTGACTTGTTTGGAGTCGTGCGCAGACTCCAGAGGACAGCTGGCAACTCGTCGAGCCAGCAGCCAGCCGAGCACTCCAGAGGCTCGATCAGTCGGGGCTTGATGCCGGACAGGATGAGGCCATTTGCTTGCTCCACCTGGCCGTTTGACTGTGGATGGGCGACGGATGCTAGGTCCAGTCGGATGCCCTGTGTCGCACAGAAACGGGCCAAAGCGCCTTTGGCAAAATTTGTGCCGTTGTCGGTGATGATGCTGTGTAGTATGCTGTACCGAATTGTGATATCGGAGATGAAAGTCACGGCAGTCGGACCGTTCAGTTTCTTGATTGGCTTCGCTTCTATCCACTTGGTGAACTTGTCCACCGCGACAAGTAAGTGTGTTAAGCCACCTCGTGCCGTCTTGAATGGTCCCACCATGTCTAGACCCCAAACTGCGAAAGGCCAGACAATGGGGATGGTCTTGAGTGCAGAAGCCGGCTGATGCGGCTTGGAGCGGAACTTCTGGCACCCTTTGCATTTTTGGACCAATTCCTTGGCCTCTTCTAAGGCCGTTGGCCAAAAGAAACCGTGTCGGAAAGCTTTGGCGACGAGTGCTCTTGAAGCCGCATGGTGGCCGCACTCGCCTTGATGGATGTCTTTGAGAATTGCTTGGCCTTGCTCTGGCTCTACGCAGCGCTGGTAGACACCAGTGACGCTGCACCTGATCAGCTCTCTGTTGACTATGGTGTAGGCTGCCGCTCGGCGTTGTACTTGCTGAGCTAAGGTCTCATCAGTCGGCAGCTCTTTGCTCACCAGAAATTTGAGGATGGGCTGGGCCCATGAGGGTGCTCCTATTTCTTCGACCGCCAGAACTGTGACTTGGACGAGGGCGGCTGGGCTGGGAGGTGGCGGGCTGGAGTCAACAACCGCTTGCTGGATTAATGAAGTCCCCGGGCCAACTGGCGCAGCTCTTGGGCCGAGTTCTGGAGTCTTCGGGCTGGCCGTCGCAGTCCCCGGGCTGGGTTCTGCAGTCCCTGGGTCGGCCTCGACTGTGGCGGCTTTGGAGCCATCTGCCAAAATCCCCGTACCATCTGCCAGGGCTCTGGAGTCGGATCCGACTTCTTCGGGAGGAGCCAGCACAAAGATGGAGTCTGATTCTGGTGAAGGCTTGACAGACGGCTTGAGGAGGCATTGAAGGGCGACGCCGGATGGTATTGCTTGGCGGGTAGAGCCGATTCGTGCCAAGGCATCTGCTTGGTCGTTGTCGTTTCTTGGCACATGGAGGAACTTGCACCCCTCGAAATACCCACTGAGTTGCTGCACGAGGAAACGGTAACTCGGCATGTTTGCATCCTTGGCGTCCCAGTCGCCAGACGACTGCTGGACCACTAAGTCCGAGTCGCCATAACACAGGATCCGGCGAATGCCAAGTTCTTTGGCAAGCCGGAGCCCGTGAATGAGCGCCTCGTACTCGGTGACGTTGTTGGAGGCAGCAAAATGGATTTGCAGTGCGTCTTTGAGCTTGTCGCCTTAGGAGAAGTGAGGACAACACCGGCTCCCAAGCCGGTGCGCATCTTGGAGCCATCGAAATGCATCCGCCAATGGGTGGAGTCGGGCGCTGGAGGTAGGTACTGGGTCTCAGCCCAGTCGACGAGAAAGTCGGCCAGTGCTTGTGACTTGATGGCGGTGCGGGGCTGGTAGTGGATGGTGTAGGGAGCCAGCTCTATGGCCCATTTGGCCACTCGGCCAGAAGCATCTCAGCTTCCGATGATCTCGGCAAGTGGGGCCGTGCAGACCACAGTGATTGGATGCGCTTGAAAGTAAGGCTTCAATTTCTTGGCAGCAAAGTGCACGCCATAGCACATCTTCTGGTAGTGGGGGTAGTTCTGCTTGGAGGCCGATAGTACTTCGCTCAGGTAATATACCAGTCTCTGGACAGGTAGTGCCTTGCCTTCCTCCTTGCGTTCCACTACAATGACTGTGCTGACTACCCGGCTGGTGGCGGCGATGTACATGAGCATAGGTTCCTTAGGAGTCGGAGCCGCCAGAACGGGTGGAGTAGTCAACATCTTCTTCAACTGGAGAAAAGCTTCATCCGCCTTGTGGTTCCACTTGAAAAAAGTGGTCTTCTTCATGAGCTGGTATAAGGGGAGAGCTTTCTCGCCCAGCCGACTGATGAATCGGCTGATGGATGCCAAGCAGCCGGTTAACTTTTGCATGTCCAGCAGTCGGCTGGTACCTCCATCCTCTCAATGGCCTTGATCTTTACAGGGTTGCACTCTATGCCGCGTTCAGAGACCAGGAAGCCAAGGAGTTGGCTGGCTGGTACTCCGAAGACGCACTTCTCAGGGTTGAGCTTGATCTGGAATCGGCGCAGGTTCTCAAAGGTCTCCTTGAGGTCTTCCAGCAGTGTTCCATGCTTTTCCATCTTCACCACCACATCGTCCACGTAGACGTGGGCGTTTCTGCCGAGTTTCTTAAGGAGGCACTGAAAGGTGGCGCCGGCATTCCTCAAGCCGAACGTCATGGTGAGGTAGCAGAAGGCTCCAAACGGCGTGATGAAGGCAGTCTTCAGTCTATCAGCCGGGTTCAGCTTGATCTGCTGATATCCTGAATATGCATCCAAAAAGCTCAACAGCTCGCATCCGCCTGTGGAGTCTATCACCTGATCAATTCTTGGTAAAGCGAACGGGTCTTTGGGGCAGGCCTTGTTGAGGCTTGTGTAGTCAATACACATTCGCCACTGCTTGTTCTTCTTCAGTACCAGGACCGGGTTGGCTAGCCACTCTGGAAAGAATACTTCCATAATGAAGCCGACTGCTAGGAGTCGGGCTATCTCTTCTCGGACAACTCTTCTCTTTTCTTCTGATAGGCGGCACAAGGGCTGCCTGACCGGCTTTGCATCAGATCGGACATGTAACTTGTGCTCGGCGAATTCCGTCGGTACACCTGGCATGTCTTTGGGGGACCATGCGAAGATGTCCTGATTCTCATGGAGGAAATCGACGAGCTCGCATTCCTATTTGCTGTCGAGGTTTGCGCCTATGACAGCGTACCTCTCTGGGTGCTCTGGATCCAAGGGTATCTTCTTTGTCTCTTTGGTCGGCTTGAACGAACCCTCAGCCTCCGACTCCTTTGGGTTAGGCGACACCTCTAGCTGCTTGTCGGCCATCGCCACAACCCGGTCAAGGAGCCGCTTCTCGGCCGCGATCACCAGGGACTCGGCCAGCCGACTACTCTCAGCCGCGCAGGCAGACGACTTCCGGTAGTTGCCGGCTACAGTCAGAATCCCCCTGGAACTGGGCATCTTCATTTTGAGGTAGGCGTAGTGGGGGACCGCCATGAACTTGGCCAGGACGGGTCGGCCAAGTAATGCATGGTATGGGCTCTCAAGGTCCACCACCTCAAACCAAACTGACTCTCGGTGGAAGTGATCTTTGTCTCCAAAGAGGACGTCCATCAGGATCTTGCCGATTGGTGAGTAGGAAAGACCAGGAACAATGCCATGGAACACAGTCCGGCTGTTCTGAAGCTGTCTTTGCTTGATTCCTAACTTCTCCATGGTTTCCTTGTACAGGATGTTGATGCTGCTGCCTCCGTCTATCAAAACTCGCGAGAAACGAGCAGCTCGTCTATCCGTGGCAAAGGTGGCATCCAAGACCAAGGCATAAGAGCCCGGACTCGGCATCACCTCTGGGTGATCAGCCCTGCTCCAGCTGATAGGCTTCTCAGACCAGTGCATGAACTCTGGTGTCTCTGACGCTACTGCATTCACCTCTTGTCGCTGCAGCCGCCTGCTGCGTCGATCATCAGCCACGTTGGTAAATATCACGTAGGCTCCGTGCTCTTCGGGGTACTCGTCTTGTACTGCACCGACTGGCCTGACAGCCGGCTGCTGGGGCGGAGGTGGAGGCTGCTGCCCAGCAAGCGGGGGAGGTAGGAGGCTGTCTCCTTTGGCGATCCTGGTGAGCCAGTGGCACTTGCGGGTGGTGTGGTTCGACGGCTTCGCGCCACTATGGAACTTGCAAGGACCATCCAGAGTTTGCTCGTATGAGAAAGCCGGCAACCAGTTGGGCTTGCCACCTTTCTGTCGCTTGGGTGGAGGCTGCCCATCCGGCTGCTGGTCTTCAACTGTCGCGACCTGCCGGCTGCTAGAAGCCGGCTGCGGGGCCTTGCGCTTGTGGTCGTTCTGCTGTTGCCGCCGACTGGTGTCTCCTGCCGGAGTTCTTGGAGCCTGAGGGGCCACTATGCCAGTCGCGCTAACTTGAATCTCTGCCTTCATGGAGGAGTCGGCCGTGGCATACTTGTCTGCTATGATCAGCAGCTCGTCGAGGGTTTCTGGCTCATCGCAGAGGAGCTTGTGCTTGAGGAGGGTGCCTTCTCTGCACCCGGTGGTGAAGTACTCGATAGCCTGCACCTCATGCACGCCCTCACAGGAGTTCCGAAGCTCGGCCCAACGCGTGAGGTAGTCGCGAGTCGACTTGTTGGGGCCTTGCATGCACAAGGAAAGCTGACGAGGCTTGGGAGGATGCTTGTACGTGCTTGTGAAGTTGCGGACGAATGCTTCGGTGAAGTCGACCCAGCTGTTGATGCTACGGGGCTTCAGGCTATTCATCCATGTCCGGGCCGTGCCCTGGAGCATGAGCGGAACGTATTTTACGGCGACACGCTTGTTGCCGTTCGCTATGTTGACAGCCGTGGAGTAGTCAACCAGCCAGTCCTCCGGCTTCACGGAGCCGGTGTACTTGGGCGTGTCTCTTGGGAGCGTGAACCCTTTGGGAAAGGGCTCGTCTCGAATGCGGGGCCTGAAACAAGGCGGACCCAACTCGTCTTCTTCCAGCGCCAGGGATCGGTGAAGTCGGTCGATCCGGTGGCGGGCGTCATTTTCTCCAACTCCCTCTCGGCGGCCAAGGCGGTCACCGAGAGTCGGATGGTCAACAGGCGGCGGGGAGACTCGCCTTTCCTTGCGAGGAGGAGGAGGCGGACAATCGTCCCGTCATTCCACTGCTCTCGGGCGGCCGTCTTGGTCGCGCTCTATGGTAATGTGAGTCCGACTATGGCTGACAGCCGGATCCTTGTCTTTCCTTCCTCGGGCGCCGCCAGTCGGCGTCCGAGATGTCGCGCCTTGATCTCGGCAAAGGTCGTTGTCTTGCCGCTGCGGCGCCTCCATGCGGCAGCCGGCCTCGTTCTGCGCGGCAGCCGCGTCGAGGAGCCGCTGGACTTGCTCCATCATCAGGCGGCGCTCTTCGCCCTCGAAGTTGTCCAGCTCGTCCGCCACCGCCTGGGCGGCTCGAATGTTCTCCGCAGGCGTGGCGTACACAGGGCGACTTGCCCCGAACAGGTTGGCGATGGCCACACCGCGCTGCTGGACCACGCCAAGGCGGCTGGGCCCAGCCGGGGCTGGCGAGCCACCCACAGCGTGATCCATCTCACGCTGGTAGGCTTCTGACAAGCGTCTCATGCTAGCCAGCTTCTTCGCGCCTTCGACGAGCTGAAGGCGGCGCGCCTCCAACATCTCCGTGTCAGCATCTTCCGGAATGGGCGCAGTCAGGTCTTGTAGTGCCGCACCAAGTGGGTCATGCGCTCCTCCGCCGGGAGGCTCATCATGACCGATGACGAGCACCTCGGTGACGGTGCTTCCGTCGCTCTCCGCGCGAGGGAGAGGCTCGTCGTAGACCACCATGTTGGTGGGGAACGCGTCGAGCGACGCGGTGTCGAAGTCGACCAGCATCGGGTCGATGGAGCCTATAGACTCCAAGTCCATGGCAGGCTCGCCGGTGACGTGGAGTTGGTCGAGGAGGCCCGCGAGGAGGCTCTCAGGGCCGCCTGTGCCTGCATTGGATGCAGGTTTGTCGGAGAGGTGAACCTCGCCGACAAGATCAGCGAGGCAGCTGGCTGCACAGGCGATCTCAACACCGTGCAGCGAGTCAGCGCAAACTCTGTCTGGCGTGCCGGGCTGGCTGCGCTCGCCAAGGAGAAAAAGGGTTCCCGTCCAGAGCAGGTATTAGGAAGACGGTGCACCATGCCCCACGGTGGGCACCAAATGTATGGGGTTGGGTGCGACATATGCCAAAGGATGGCTTATCATGGTGGGGGCGAGTAGAACGTCGCCGGTGCCTGGAAACGGGATAAGGCGAAGACATGCATGCCGGCGAATCTTACCCAGCTTCAGGGCTCTCCGGGGAGATAATACCCCTACTGCTGCTCAACAGGATCTCCGCATGATCACTATGGCAAAGTGTTTACACGGTTGCTCCTTGAGCTGTTTCCTGGAGGTAGGAGAAGGCAAGGCTAGTTCTCTCCTTCCTATATGATCCGGTCTAGTGCTAATGGATTCCAACCCTTTGCATGGATGCCCTGGGGGGTTTATATAGGCCTACCCCCCATGGGTATAATGGTAATCCGGCTGGGCGCGGGCCTAGCCATCAGTCTCTCTAGCCGCCGTCTTATCCGCCGACTCCTGGGGCCCGCCGACTGGTGGGCCCCGCCAACTGGCTTGGTGTGGAGCCGACAGGCCGCGTCCGCCGCGGGCGGGTCTTTGCCGGCTGCAGATTACTATAGCCGTGCCTCTAATGACACAGGCTCGGTCATGAGGTCGTGGCGACAGCCCCGCCGTCTGGCGGGCGATCACTGTGGCCACTACTTGTCGTGTCTGATTAATGGCGTGTGGGGCCCGTGGGAGGGGCCAGCCGACTTCTGGTGGCCGACTCCCATCCAGGCCGACTGGTGGTGCTTTCGCCGTCTTTCGTACGCCCGCCGACTTGTGGGACCCATCATCCCTGGGTCGTACCAGCAGGTTGCCGTGGGGACAGGGCTCCGCCCCCTGGGGCTGATGTCAGGGCTGACATGGCAACAGTGTCGCGCCGCGCGGAGATCTCCGTGGGTACGGTGTACTGTAGCCACGCCTGCCCTTGGAAAAGGGGTGGGAGTGGACCTTACCGTGGCCACTCCCTGTCCCGTCCCTCTTTATTAGGGCATGGGGGTTGTTGGCGTCGCGGGCCGACTCCCCAAGGCCGGCTTCTCTAGAAGTCGCCAGTCAGGAGTCGGCTCATCCTGAAGTCGTCCCCAGGACTCGACCGCGAGTGGGCAGCCGACCGCCTCGCCGCCGACTCTCAGAAGGCGGCTCTTCGTCCTGGGATCTCGAGGGGCGCAATCTGCCTCAATGTCTTGAAAGGTTCTGGGCCTGGGTTAGCCTACCTGTGGCCCATTACTCCGACATCCTCGCTAGGGAGCCGCCGCGACTGGTGGAGGAAGCCGATGTGGTCGTCATGGACCTCGGAGCCATCCCATGCTCCGGAGCGCACCGCAGGGGGAGTGGCGGTGGAGGAGGAGCTCATCAAGAACGAATCACCGCGGCGCTCAGCATAGCTTGGGGCGCAGCGGTGAGAGGAAGAAGAAAGAGGAAGCGGTGAGGAGGAGGGGCGCACTTGCGCTGCCGCTCCCCCTCCTCCACCTACTTATAGGCCCATGGGCTGCGAAGCCGAGGGGGCGGTCGTGGGATTTACTGCGCCCACTACCCCACGCCCCACGATTTATCGCGCAAGTTATAGTGCGTAGTAACTTCGCAGGAACCTCAACCGCCCGCCGCGGCCATAGTGGATCCGCTCGCGTGCCAAGGCGTGGTAGTGGCGGGCCCCGCCTGCAGGCGCGCCCCGTCGGGCGCGTGGGTGGGCGGACTGGCCTAGCCGCTCGTCGCCACATGACAGGCCCGAAGCGGGCGGCGGCCTAGAAGCCTAGATAGCACGCCACGTTGATCCCGCTGAGGCATTCGAAAATTATGGACAAGTCAGATTGGCGAGTCCGACTCCTACTAGTCGGCCCGGCAGAAGTCGAACAAGGTTCCGCCACAAGCACTCGGAGAAAGAAACTGCTGAGGCCCCTCAGTTGATCATCCACGGTGCCTCACCAGCTTCGAGGGCTACTGTCAGAGTAATGGGCCACGGGTAGGCTAACCCGAGGCCAAGAACCTTTCAAGACATCGGGGCAGACTGCGCCCCTCAAGATGCCAAGGTGAAGAGCCGTCTTCTGGGGGCCGGCTGGAGGAACAGCCGGCTGCCCGTATACGGCCGAGTCCTAGAGGCAAGGCCAAGATGGGCCGACTCCTACTCGGGGGCTTCCAGAGAAGTCCGCCCCGAGGAGTCGGCCCACGGCACCAGCGAAGCCCGTGCCCTCATCGAGAGGGACATGACTAGGAATGGCTACAGTGTAGCCCATCCCCTCCCCCTTTCCAGGGGCTAGCGTGGTCACAGTACACTGTACGGCGGAGATCTCCGCCTGGCACATCACTGTTGCCATGCCATCCCTAACATCATCACAGGCAGGCGGAGTCCTGCTCCCACGACGGCCTGTCGGTACGGCCCAAGGACGACGGGCCCCACCCATCAGCAAGAGACCGGAAGACGACAACGATCCCACCAGTCGGACCCGAGGGAGGTCGGGCCCTAGGAGTCGGCCCGCCCCTTCCTCGGGACCCACTCGCCATTAACTAGACGAGACGCGGAGTGGCTACAGTAATCGCCCGCCAGGCGGCGGAGCTGTAGCCACAACCCCATGACCAATCCTGCATCATTAGAGACGCGACAATAGTGATCCACAGCCGGCAGGACCCTCGAGTGGCGGAGGCGTCCTGTCGGCTCCGTACCAGACCAGTCGGCGAGGCCCACTCGGCGGCGGGCCCCAGCAGTCAGCGGAGAAGCCGGCGACCAGAGAGACTGACAGCCGGGCCCTGCGCCCGATCGGATTACCATTGTACCCCTGGGGGGAGGCCTATATAAACCCCCAGGGCACCCATGCAAAGGGTTCTGAACCCGTTAGAACTAGACCAGATCATAGAGGAAGGAGAGAGCTAGCCCTGCCTTCTCCTACCTCTAGCATACAGCTCAAGGAGCGCCTTTGTATTCACTTGTGCCTTAGTGATCATGCGGAGACCCCGAAGAGCAGGACTAGGGGTATTATCTCCTAGGAGAGCCCCGAACCTGGGTAAAGTTCGCCGGCGTACGTGTCTACGCCTCATCCCGCTTCCGGGCACCGGCGACGTTCTACTCGCTCCCACCATGATAAGCCATCCCTTGGCATATGTCGCACCCAACCCTCGACAAATATATCTGTTCGAAGGAGTGATCCTACATAAAAATTGCAAAGAAGAATGGAAGTGGATTGCTTCCTACTAGATCTATTCTGAGCATTGCAAATTCTATGCCAACAATCTTCTATATTTTCTCCCTCCCTTTGTTTAAAATTAAGAACTTCATGATCCGGAGTACTAACAATGATAGAAGGACTAGCCATGATGACACACGGCGACACAAGAAGAAAGCAGAAAGGAGGTAAACGGAAAAAGAGGGCGAATGGAAAAGAGGGCGAATAAAACGGCAAGGGTGAAGTGGGGGAGAGGAAAACAATAGGCAAACAACAAATAATGTAATGCGAGGGATAAGAGTTTGTGATGGGTACTTGGTCTGTCTTGACTTCACTTGACTTGGCATAGATCTCCCCGGCAATGGCGCCAGAAATCCTTCTTGCTACCTCTTGAGCACTGCGTTGGTTTTCCCTTGAAGAGGAAATGGTGATGCAGCAAAGTAGCGTAAGTATTTCCCTCAGTTTTTTAGAACCAAGGTATCAATCCAGTAGGAGACTACACGCAAGTCGCCTCGCACCTATACAAACAAATAAGAACCTTGCAACCAACGCGATAAAGGGGTTGTCAATCCCTTCACGGCCATTTGCAAAAGTGAGATCCGATAGAGATAATAAGATAAATATTTTTGGTATTTTTATGATATAGATTGAAAGTAAAGATTGCAAAGTAAAATATATTGGAAACTTATATGATGGAATATAGACCCGGGGGCCATAGGTTTCACTAGTGTCTTCTCTCAAGATAGCATACGTATTACGGTGGATAAACAAATTACTGTCGAGCAATTGATAGAAAAGTGCATAATTATGAGAATATCTAGGCATGATCATGTATATAGGCATCACGTCCGCGACAAGTAGACCGAAACGATTCTGCATCTACTACTATTACTCCACACATTGACCGCTATCCAGCATGCATCTAGAGTATTTAGTTCATAAGAACTGAGTAACGCATTAGGCAAGATGACATGATGTACAGGGATAAACTCAAGCAATATGATATAAACCCCATATTTTTATCCTTGATGGCAACAATACAATACGTGCCTTGCTGCCCCTGCTGTCACTGGGAAAGGACACCGCAAGATTGAACCCAAAGCTAAGCACTTCTCCCATTGCAATAAAGATCAATCTAGTAGGCCAAACCAAACTGATAATTCGAAGAGATTTGTAATGATAACAAATCACACATAAAAGAATTCAGAGAAGAACCAAATATTGTTCATAGATAATCTTGATCATAAACCCACAATTCATCGGATCCCGACAGACACACCGCAAAAAGAATTACATCGAATAGATCTCCAAGAAGATCGAGGAGAACTTTGTATTGAGATCCAAAGATAGAGAGGAAGCCATCTAGATAATAACTATGGACCCGAAGGTCTGTGGTAAACTACTCACACATCATCGGAGAGGCTATGGTGTTGGTGTAGAAGCCCTCCGTGATTGATTCCCCCTCCGGCGGAGCTCCGGAAAAGGCCCCAATATGGGATCTCTTGGGTACAGAAGGTTGCGGCGGTGGAAATAGGATTTCGTGGTACTCTCGGATGTTTTCGGGGTATATGAGTATATATAGGCGAAAGAAGTCGGTCAGGGGAGCCACGAGGGGCCCACGAGGGTGGGGCGCACCTCCCTACCTCCTGGCCTCCTTGATGCTTCCTTTACGTCCACTCCAAGTATCCTAGATTGTGTTTGTTCCAAAAATCATTCTCCCGAAGGTTTCATTCCGTTTGGATTCCGTTTGATATTCCTTTTCTGCGAAACACTGAAATAGGCAAAAAATAGCTATTTGCACTGGGCCTTTGGTTAGTAGGTTAGTCCCAAAAATAATATAAAAGTGTATAATAAAGCCCATTAAACATCCAAAACAGATAATATAATAGCATGTAACAATAAAAAATTATAGATACGTTGGAGATGTATCAAGCATCCCCAAGCTTAATGATAAAAACAGAATTTTTGATGTGGAATGCTACCTAGCATAATTTTCTATGTAATTTTCTTTATTGTGGCATGAATGTTCAAATCCGAAAGATTCAAGACAAAAGTTTAATATTGACATAAAAATAATAATACTTCAAGCATACTAACTAAGCAATTATGCCTTCTCAAAATAACATGGCCAAAGAAAGTTCATCCCTACAAAATCATATAGTTTGGTCATGCTCCATTTTCGTCACACAAGAATGCTCTCATCATGCACAACCCCGATGACAAGCCAATCAATTGTTTCATACTTTAGTAATCTCAAACTTTTTTCAACTTTCACACAATACATGAGCATGAGCCATGGATATAGCACTATGGGTGGAATAGAGTATAATGATGGGGGTTATGTGGAGAAAAAAAGAGAAAGTCTCACATCGATGCGGCTAATCAATGGGCTAGGGAGATGCCCATCAATTGATGTCAATGCAAGGAGTAGGGATTGCCATGCAACGGATGCACTAGAGCTATAAATGTATGAAAGCTCAATAAAAGAAACTAAGTGGGTGTGCATCCAACTTGCCTGCTCATGAAGACCTAGGGCATTTGAGGAAACCCATTGTTGGAATATACAAGCCAAGTTCTATAATGAAAAATTCCCACTAGTATATGAAAGTGACAAAACAAGAGACTCTCTATCATAAAGATCATGGTGCTACTTTGAACCACAAGTGTGGAAAAAAGGATAGTAGCATGCTCCCTTTTTATTTCTTTTTTTCTCTTTTTTTGGGCCTTTCCCTTTTTTATTTGGCCTTTCTCCCTTCTTTTTTTATTTTTTTATTTGGGACAATGCTCTATTAATGATGATCATCACACTTCTATTTATTTACAACTCGATACTAGAACAAAATATGACTCTATATGAATGCCTCCGGCGGTGTACCGTGATGGGCAATGAATCAAGAGTGACATGTATGATAAATTATGCATGGTGGCTTTGCCGCAAATACGATGTCAACTACCTGATCATGCAAAGCAACATGAGAATGATGAAGCGTGTCATAATAAATGAAATGATGGAAAGTTGCATGGCAATATATCTCAGAATGGCTATGGAAATGCCATAATAGGTAGGTATGGTGGCTGTTTTGAGGAAGATATAATGAGGTTTATGTGTGATAGAGCGTAGCATATCACGGGGTTTGGATGCACCGGCGAAGTTTGCACCAACTCTCAAGGTGAGAAAGGGCAATGCACGGTACCGAAGAGGCTAGCAATGATGGAAAGGTGAGAGTGCGTATAATCCATGGACTCAACATTAGTCATAAAGAACTCACATACTTATTGAAAAAATATACAAGTCATCAAAAACCAAGCATTACGGGGATGCTCCTAGGGGGATAGATTGGTAGGAAAAGACCATCGCTCGTCCCCGACCGACACTCATAAGGATGACAATCAAAGAACACCTCCTATTTCAAATTTGTTACACAACGGTTACCATACGTGCATGCTACGGGACTTGCAAGATTCAACACAAGTATTTCTCAAATTAACAACTACTCAACTAGCACGACTCTAATATTACCATCTTCATATCTCAAAACAATCATCAAGTATCAAACTTCTCATAGTATTCAATGCGCTTTTATGAAAGTTTTTATTATACCAATCTTGGATGCCTATCATATTAGGACTAATTTTATAGCCAAAGCAAACTACCATGCTGTTCTAAAGGATTCCAAAAATTATATAAGTGAAGCATGAGAGATCAATAATTTCTATAAAATAAAACTACCACTGTGCTCTAAAAGATATAAGTGAAGCACTAGAGCAAAATTATCTAGCTCAAAAGATATAAGTGAAGCACATAGAGTATTCTAATAAATTTTGATTCATGTGTGTCTCTCCCAAAAGGTGTGTACAGCAAGGATGATTGTGGTAAACTAGAAAGAAAAGACTCAAATCATAAAAGACGCTCCAAGCAAAACACATATCATGTGGTGAATAAAAATATAGCATCAAGTAAAGTTACCGATGGACGAAGACGAAAGAGGGGATGCCTTCTGGGGCATCCCCAAGCTTAGGATTTTGGTTGTCCTTGAATTTTGCCTTGGGGTGCCTTGGGAATCCCCAAGCTTAGGCTCTTGCCACTCCTTATTTCATAATCCATCAAATCTTTACCCAAAACTTGAAAACTTCACAACACAAAACTCAACAAAAAATCTCATGAGCTCCGTTAGTATAATAAAACAAACCACCACTTAAGGTACTGTAATGAACTCATTCTTTATTTATATTGGTGTTAAACCTACTGCATTCCAACTTCTGCATGGTTCATACCCCCGATACTAGCCATAGATTCAACAAAATAAGCAAACAACACACGAAAAACAGAATCTGTCAAAAACAGAACAGTCTGTAGTAATCTGTAGGTTTCGAATACTTATGTAACCCAAAAAATTCTGAAATAACTTGGTGGACGTGAGGAATTTGTCTATTAATCATCTGCAAAAAGAATCAACCTAATCACACTCTCCAGTAAAAAATGGCAGCAAATCTCAGGAGCGCCAAAGTTTCTGTTTTTTACAGCAAGATCGCAAAAACTTCCCCCAAGTCTTCCCAAAGGTTCTACTTGGCACAAACACTAATTAAAAGCATAAAACCACATCTAAAAAAAAGCTAGATGAATTATTTATTACTAAACAGAACCAAAAAGAAAGAAACAAAAATAAAATTGGCTTGCCTCCCAACAAGTGCTATCGTTTAACGCCCCTAGCTAGCTAGGCATAAGAACACTAATAGATCTAGGTATTGTCATCTTTGGTAGAAAATTCTTCAATAGAACACTTATAACCCTTGGGAGTTTCCTTATTTTTATTAATGTTCAAACTCCTAGGCAAGAAAGCAAGAAATTCATTTGGAGCAAAAGGTTCCTTAATGATAGCGAAGAAGTTGAGGCAAACACTTATTGAATTGATATCCACATTTTCCTTACTAGAAGATTCACCCTTATTTTTAGGAACATACATTAATTTGGCAACCTTCGTAGTAGGAGGATTTGGAATATTTTTCATGGATGAAAAGGCAGACCCAAAATTGCTAATAATATCCTCAAGTTTACCAATTCTTGTGGAATCTTGATCTATTCTTTCGTTAACTATAGGTTCTTTTTCTTTAAAAAAATTCAGAGTAACTCCTACCTTAGATCCATATTGGGTGATTTGGTTGTCGATATTTTTATCCAAATTTTCAATCAACTCTACAGAGGCAACTTTATTTTCAATAATTTCAAGCCTTTGCATCACATGTTCCAAGGTTAAAATAGTTCCATTAACCAAAAGAGGTGGTGGGCCAAACAAATCTATCATAGCATTATAAGAATCAAAAGTATGACTACCCAAGTGATTCCCTCCGGTAATGGTATCAAGAATATATCTATTCCAAGGAGTGATGCCTACATAAAAATTGCGAAGAAGAACGGAAGTGGATTGCTTCCTAGTAGATCTATTCTAAGCATTGCAAATTCTATGCCAAGAATCTTTTAGATTTTCTCCCTCCCTTTGTTTAAAATTAAGAACTTCATGATCGGGAGTACTAACAATGATAGAAGGACTAGCCATGACGACACACGGCGACACAAGAAGAAAGCGAAAAGGAGGCGAACGGAAAAAGAGGGCGAATGGAAAAGAGGGCGAATAAAACGGCAAGGGTGAAGTGGGGGAGAGGAAAACGAGAGGCAAACGACAAATAATGTAATGCGAGGGATAAGAGTTAATTTGTGATGGGTACTTGGTATGTCTTGACTTGACTTGGCGTAGATCTCCCCGGCAACGGCGCCAGAAATCCTTCTTGCTACCTCTTGAGCACTGCATTGGTTTTCCCTTGAAGAGAAAAGGGTGATGCATCAAAGTAGCGTAAATATTTCCCTCAGTTCTTGAGAACCAAGGTATCAATCTAGTAGGAGACTACACACAAGTCGCCTCACACCTACACAAACAAATAAGAACCTTGAAACCAACGCGATAAAGGGGTTGTCAATCCCTTCACAGCCAGTTGCAAAAGTGAGATCTGATAGAGATAATAAGATAAATATTTTTGGTATTTTTATGATATTGATTGAAAGTAAAGATTGCAAAGTAAAACAGATTGGAAACTTATATGATGGAAAATAGACCCGGGGGCCATAGGTTTCACTAGTGGCTTCTCTCAAGATAGCATAAGTATTAGGGTGGGTAAACAAATTACTATCGAGCAATTGATAGAAAAGTGCATAATTATGAGAATATATAGGCATGATCATGTATATAGGCATCACGTCCGCGACAAGTAGACCGAAACGATTCTACATCTACTACTATTACTCGACACATCGACCGCTATCCAGCATGCATCTAGAGTATTAAGTTCATAAGAACAGAGTAACGCATTAGGCAAGATGACATGATGTACATGGATAAACTCAAGCACTATGATATAAACCCCATCTTTTTATCCTCGATGGCAACAATACAATACGTGCCTTGCTGCCCCTGCTGTCACTTGGAAAGGACACCGCAAGATTGAACCCAAAGCTAAGCACTTCCCCCATTGCAAGAAAGATCAATCTAGTAGGCCAAACCAAACTAATAATTCGAAGAGACTTGCAAAGATAAAAAATCATAAATAAAAGAATTCGGAGAAGAACCAAATATTGTTCATAGATAATCTTGATCATAAACCCACAAGTCATTGGATCCCGACAAACACACCGCAAAAAGAATTACATCGAATAGATCTCCAAAAAGATCGAGGAGAACTTTGTATTGAGATCCAAAGAGAGAGAAGAAGTCATCTAGATAATAACTATGGACCCGAAGGTCTGTGGTAAACTACTCACACATCATCAGAGAGGCTATGGTGTTGATGTAGAAGCCCTCCGTTATTGATTCCCCCTCCGGCGGAGCTCCAGAAAAGGACCCAAGCTGGGATCTCTTGGGTACAGAAGGGTTGCGGTGGTGGAAATAGAGTTTCTTGGTACTCTCGGATGTTTTCGGGGTATATGAGTATATATAGGCGAAAGAAGTCGGTCAGGGGAGCCACGAGGGCCCATGAGGGTGGGGGCACGCCTCCCTGCCTTGTGGCCTCCTCGATGCTTCCTTGACGTCCACTCCAAGTCTCCTGGATTGCGTTTGTTCCAAAAATCACTCTCCCAAAGGTTTCATTCTGTTTGGATTCCATTTGATATTCCTTTTCTGCGAAACACTGAAATAGGCAAAAAAAACAGCAATTTGCACTGGGCCTTTGGTTAGTAGGTTAGTCCCAAAAATAATATAAAAGTGTATAATAAATCCCATTAAACATCCAAAACAAATAATATAATAGCATGGAACAATCAAAAATTATAGATACGTTGGAGACATATCAGTTCCCATACCTGATACTCAATTTTCTTTTGGTGATGAAGAAGGAGGCGTGGTGATGAAGTGGTAGCGATCTTATCCTCGGGTTTCCATGGAAGAGTATCACCATCATAAGAAGAGGAGTGAGTCTCGCGGGTCCTGCAACTGGCAGCCAAACTCATACCTTTAAACCTTGCCTCATATTCAAAGACTTGGTTTTGAAGGTCATAGATCTGGCTCTGGAGGAAGTTGAATTGCTCGTTGAAGGAGAAGATGATGTCCTTCATGGACTTTCCATCCACCTTGAGATCACGGGTGTAATCCGCGATCCAGAAGACTTCCTGCTTCATAGCTTCAAGCCTAGCCTCCATGGATCCAGGCCCCTTGGGGCCTTGCACATCGTGGATGTGGAGCACCCCCTCACGCATATGGATAGCTTGAGGGTGCTGCATCACCTCCCGCGGATATGGGTTGATGACGTTCTCGAAGAACTTGTCCTTGGAGGATCTTGAAGCGGCCATGGTGGATTAGATCTGACAGAAAACAACAAGGAAAAGAAAACATGATATTTCTCCGCGATACGGTGGTCAATAGGTTCGGGGGGTATATAAAGATTTTTTTTATCTTGGGAAACAAGCAAACGGAAGAAAAACGAAGTCCGGAAGGTACCCGAGGTGGGCACAACCCACCTGGGCGTGCCTGGCAAGCCAGGCACGTCCTGGTGTCTTATGCCCACCAGGGTCACCTTCCTGGTAGTTTCTTATTTTTCCTATTTTTAAATATTCCAAAACTGACAAAAAATATTTTTGCGGATTTTTCGGAGTCCGTTTACTTACCGTATCATGTACCTCCTCTTTTTCACGATTCTAGAGTGTTCCGGAAGGTTTCTTTTATGTGTTCTTCCGGTTTCATAGTTTGGATAATATTGTTAGAGAACGCAGTATTTCAAACTTTTCCTACGATCACGCAAAATCTATCTAGGATATGCGTACCAACGAGAGGGGGGTGTGTCCACGTACCCTCGTAGACCAAAAGCGGAAGCATTTAGTAACGCGGTTGATGTAGTCGAAAATCTTCGCGATCCAATCGATCCAAGTACCGAATGTACGACACCTCCGTGATCAGCACACATTCAGCTCGGTGACGTCCCTCAAACTCTTGATCCAGTTGAGGCCGAGGGAGAGTTCCATTAGCACGATGGCGTGGCGACGGTGATGATGAAGTTTACCGGCGCAGGGCTTCGCCTAAGCACTACGACGATATGACCAAGGTGTGTAACTGTGGAGGGGGTCACCGCACACGGCTAAGAGAAACTTGTGTGTCCTTTGGGGTGACCCCTTACCACCTATATAAAGGGGGAGGAGGAGGCTGGCCTAGAGGGGGCACGCGCCATCGGGAGTCCAACTAGGATTCCCAATCCTAGTTGGAGTCCCCTTCCATCCAAGAGAGGGAGAAGGAGGGAAGGAGGAAGAGGGGAGAAGGAAAGAGGGGGTGCCGGCACCCTCCCTAGTACAATTCGGACTGGCCATGGGGGGGCCTCCCTTGTGGCCCTCCTCTCGTTTCCTCTAGGGCCCATGAAGGCCCATGAACTTCCTAGGGGGGGGGTCCGGTAACCCCCGATACTTCGAAACTTATCCGAAACGACTCAAACCATTCCGGTGTACGAATGTAACCTTCCAATATATGAGTCTTTATGTATCGACCATTCCGAGACTCCTCGTCATGTCCACGATCTCATCCGGGACTCCGAACAAACTTCGGTTCATCAAAACACGAAACTCATAATACAAATCGTCATCGAACGTTAAGCGTGCGGACCCTATGGGTTCGAGAACTATGTAGACATGACCGAGACACATCTCCGGTCAATAACCAATAGCGGAACCTCGATGCTCATATTTGCTCCTACATATTCTATGAAGATCTTTATCGATCAAACCGCATAACAACATACGTTGTTCCCTTTATCATCGGTATGTTACTTGCCCGAGATTCGATCGTTGGTATCATCATACCAAGTTCAATCTCGTTACCGGCAAGTCTCTTTACTCATTCTGTAATGCGTCATCCCGTGGCTAACTAATTAGACACATTGCTTGCAACGCTCATAGTGATGTGCATTACCGAGAGGGCCCAGAGATACCTCTCAGACACATGGAGTGACAAATCCTAATCTTGATCTATGACAACTCAACAAACACCATCAGAGACACCTGCAGAGCATCTTTATAATCACCCAGTTACGTTGTGGCATTTGATACCACACAAGGTGTTCCTCCGGCATTCGGGAGTTGCATACTCTCATAGGCTGAGGAACATGTATAAGTCATGAAGAAAGCAATAGCAGAAAAAACTAAATGATCATTATGCTAAGATAACAGATGGGGCTTGTCCATCAGATCATTCTCTAATGATGTGATCCCATTGATCAAATGACAACACATGTCTATGGCTAGGAAACATAACCATCTTTGATTAACGATCTAGTCAAGTAGAGGCATACTAGGGACACTCTGTTTGTCTATGTATTCACACATGTACTAAGTTTCCGGTTAATACAATTCTAGCCCGAATAATAAACATTTATCATGATATAAGGAAATATAAATAACAAATTTATTATTGCCTCTAGGGCATATTTCCTTCAGTCTCCCACTTGCACTAGAGTCAATAATCTAGATTACATAGTAATGATTCTAACACCCATGGAGTCTTGGTGTCGATCATGTTTTGCTCGTGAGAGAGGCTTAGTCAATGGGTCTACAACATTCAGATCCGTATGTATCTTGCAAATCTCTATGTCTCCCTCCTTGACTTGATCACAGATGGAATTGAAGCGTCTCTTGATGTGTTTGGTTCTCTTGTGAAATCTAGATTCCTTTGCCAAGGCAATTGCACCAGTAGTGTCACAAATGATTTTCATTGGACCCGATGCACTAGGTATTACACATAGATCTGATATGAACTCCTTCATCCAGACTCCTTCATTTGCTGCTTCCGAAGCAGCTATGTACTTCGCTTCACACGTAGATCCCGCCACGATGCTCTGGATGGAAATGCGCCAACTGACAGCTCCACCATTCAATATAAATACGTATCCGGTTTGCGACTTAGAGTCATCCGGATTAGTGTCAAAGCTTGCATCGACGTAACCGTTTACGACGAGCTCTTTGTCACCTCCATAAATGAGAAACATATCCTTAGTCATTTTCAGGTATTTCAGGATGTTCTTGACCGCCATCCAGTGATCCACTCCTAGATTACTTTGGTACCTCCCTGCTAAACTAATAGCTAGGCACACATCAGGTCTGGTACACAGCATTGCATACATGATAGAACCTATGGCTGAGGCATAGGGAATGACTTTCATTTTCTCTCTATCTTCTGCAGTGGTCGGGCATTGAGTCTGACTCAACTTCACACCCTGCAACACATGCAAGAACCCTTTCTTAGACTAATCCATTTTGAACTTCTTCAAAACTTTTTCAAGGTATGTACTTTGTGAAAGTCCAATTAAGTGTCTTGATCTATCTCTATAGATCTTGATGCCCAATATATAAGCAGCTTCACCGAGGTCTTTCATTGACAAATTCTTATTCAAGTATCCTTTTATGACATTCAGAAATTCAGTATCATTTCTGATCAACAATATGTCATCCACATATAATATCAGAAACACTATAGAGCTCCCACTCACTTTCTTGTAAATACAGGCTTCACCAAAAGTCTGTATAAAACCATATGCTTTGATCACACTATCAAAGCTTATATTCCAACCCCAAGAGGCTTGCACCAGTCCATAAATGGATTGCTAGAGCTTGCACACTTTGTTAGCACCTTTCGGGTCAATAAAACCTTCTGGTTGCATCATATACAACTCTTCTTTAAGATATCCATTAAGGAATGCAGTTTTGACATCCATTTGCCAAATTTCATAATCATAAAATGCAGCAATTGCTAACATGATTCGGACAGACTTAAGCAATGCTACGGGTGAGAAGGTCTCATCATAGTCAACTCCTTGAACTTGTCAAAAACCTTTCGCAACAAGTCGAGCTTTGTAGACAGTAACATTACCGTCAGCGTCAGTCTTCTTCCTGAAGATCCATTTATTCTCTATGGCTTGCCGATCATCGGGAAAGTCAACCAAAGTCCATACTTTCTTCTCATACATGGATCCCATCTCATATTTCATTGCCTCAAGCCATTTTGCGGAATCTGGGCTCATCATCGCTTCCGCATAGTTCATAGGTTCGTCATAGTCAAGTAACATGACCTCCAAAACAGGATTATCGTATCACTCTAGTGCGGATCTTACTCTGGTTGACCCACGAGGTTCGGTAGTGACTTGATCAGAAGTTTCATGATCATCATCATTAGCTTCCTCACTGATTGGTGTAGGAATCACTGGAACTGATTTCTGTGATGAACTACTTTCCAACAAGGGAGAAGGTACAGTTACCTCATCAAGTTCTACTTTCCTCCCACTCACTTCTTTCAATAGAAACTCCTTCTCTAGAAAGGATCCATTCTTAGCAACAAATCTCTTGCCTTCAGATCTGTGATAGAAGGTGTACCCAACAGTCTCCTTTGGGTATCCTATGAAGACACATTTCTTCGATTTGGGTTCGACCTTATCAGGTTGAAACTTTTTCACATAAGCATCGCAGCCCCAAACTTTAAGAAATGACAACTTGGGTTTCTTGCCAAACTACAGTTCATATGGTGTCGTCTGAAAGAACTTCGATGGTGTCCTATTTAACGTGAATGCAGCCGTCTCTAAAGCATAACCCCAAAATGACAGCGGTAAATCAGTAAGAGACATCATAGATCACACCATATCTAATAAAGTGCGGTTATGACATTCAGACACACCATTACGCTATGGTGTTCCAGGTGGCGTGAGTTGCGAAACTATTCTGCATTGTTTCAAATGAAGACCAAACTCATAACTCAAATATTCACCTCCACGATCAGATTGCAGAAACTTTATTTTCTTATTATGATGATTTTCCACTTCACTCTGAAATTCTTTGAACTTTTCAAATGTTTCGGACTTATGTTTCATTAAGTAGATATTCCCGTATCTGCTCAAATCATCTATGAAGGTCAGAAAATAACGATACCCGCCGCGAGCGTCAACACTCATTGGACCATATACATTAGTATGTATTATTTCCAATAAGTCTATTGCTCGCTCCATTGCTCCGGAGAATGGAGTCTTAGTCATCTTGCCCATGAGGCATGGTGTGGCACGCCGGCTCAGAGAAATCGGAACGCCCTGTATTCTAGCCCAGAGATCAAGGAGAAGTCTTCTGGAATACGTCACTACTTATCATAGAACAAATCAGCTCTTTATTGCAATCTATTGGGGTACAAGGGGATTACATCGGCATGGCAATGCTACGCCTACCAGGGTTGCTCCATGCAAGCAGCAGAACAACACGATGCAGCGAAAGGACTACTGGTAGCAGAGAAGCAACAACGGTGGTGAACTCCACTCCACAGGGACTTTTACTGGAACGCTTATCCTAGCGCGCAAACAAGGGATCCACGGCAAACAAGCAATCATATCCCGCATGACCTGCAAACTGGCATGACACGCCAGGTCAGTACATTGAATGTACTTGCAAGCTCACAGCAACCAAAGCAATCAAGACAAACAATAGCATGGCAATTATAGGTTAACAAGGACTAACATGATTCTATCAGATCAATCATAGCATGAACAAGATGATACAACTAGAACAATACGAGCATGGCATAAACATATGAACATGATGAGACTAGCATGCAACATGATGAAACTATCATGCACCAACTTACTCTGTTCGGGTTACCTCGTAACCATCACCTGTATCACTTACCATCATGGATATCACACAATCATCTCAGTATCCAATCAAGCTTGGTATTAACAATACCGTAGTAATCATTTATGACCACAAGGAGCTTGATCTTTACCCTTGACTCTCGCATAACATCACAAATACCCAACAAGTCGGTATCCACGATACCAGAGTGATCCTCTCATGATCACATAAGTATCAACCAACTTCTTTCATCATCGAACCAGGGTTGTTATTAAGAAAATTATTATTACTATTGACCCATAGTGTGACCGACACGAACTGGGCCCTTATCCGCGGGCACGGCTATCGATAGATTGAACACACACTCTGCAGAGGTTAGCACACTATACCCACACAATGGAACCCATGGTCTCGCACTCCCATACGTGCGGACCCGGTGTTCCGACAAAAACGATCTACTGCCATGACACTCCCCGGCCACTCCGACCAACTCCCCTTTGGGCTAAGTCCTGGGTGGCCCTGTGCCTACCAAAGGCACCAACGGCCACCGTCGTGGCAAAACGGTCCCAAACCGGGACATGAGCTCAAAACCAAACATGGGCACACAAGGCTTATGCCGTCCTACCAGGCAAAGGTAGCGCCCGCACATAACCTTCCCTCGCGGGAGGCACCGGTGAGAGGCATGACAATAGACCCAGTTAGGACCTCCCATAGGGTAAGCGTGGTTGCACTGGTCAGATCGATATGGTGGCACCATGACTCAGCCAACAGTTGTTCAAGTTCAATTTAATCCGGTTAAACTTGAATGCAATATGCTGAGCCATGATAAATTAACATGATGCAACTACAATGCATGAACATGATATCAAAATAAGCATGGAGGTGCAACATAATCAATGAGCAGAACAACAACATTTAAATCATTTATCCAGATGAGCATGGCATACTGACGAGCATGAATATCACAACTAGAACACTACTCACAGCATAACATGACCACTAGCATCAACAATAAATATCATGCAAGAACATACCGATAAAACTACCATGTAAGTATTTAATCAACTAGATGCAAAGGAACATGCTTAACAACAGTACTCGGAACCGATGATAGTCAGGCACCAAAGACCATCACCAACATGTACTATTACCAAACATGGTCCATAAGAAAGTAATACTAGAATGAAAAGCATAATAATAGAGCACAAGAAAACATAGCATGACGGTAAACATCGATCCATAAGCATAACCGAAATACCAACAGCAGTAGCAAAACAAACAGACATTTATTAAAGATTTAAGTTGAAACCAATGCTTCTGCATGGCTATCATGCAAATGGTGGCTGTGGCTTGCCTGGGGATGGAGAAGGCTCCGGGAAGAAGCGTGGAATGACCGCGGAAGGAATCGCCGGAAAGGGTACTCTCTCGGAGGGGGTTGATTGGGGTAAGGGCAAAATGGTCATTTTCAGAATGTTGAAACATATGGAAAATGGTGGGAACAGAACGGGCTCGACGAGACGAAGACATGGGCGTTGGATTCACCTCGATTGGAGCTACGGATAAAAAGTTAGGAGGAGTTTTCTTCCAGGGACCTATCTACAAGAAAAATATTTTCAAACAGGGCCTGGACAGAAAAACTGAAAGCGTATTCAAGTGAATACGTTTCCTGTAAAGGAAAGCACACTTTCAGCCGCAGGAAACACAGAATACGCTTTCCAAATACGAAAACGTCTTCTGGAAAATGTGCTTCTACTTAATTGACGTGGCAGTGCGGGGCCGGGCTTATCCCGCTGACGTGCGGGTCCCACGGGGCGGGGCCCGTCACTTATCCATGTGGGCAGGTGGGTCAACGCGGGGCCGGTGGCTGGCTCACTGACGCGCGGGCCCGCGGCCAGCTGGAAGGGAGGGACGTGGGCGTCGTCTCCTTCCCTCGTCGTTCGCCCGACGGAGCAGAGGACAGGGCCGGCGCCGGCGGCCGTTCTCCCAGCTCCGGCCATCCCCGGCGACGCTCCAGTCACCGGAGTGATCAGGACGACTAGGCGCTCCTGCTCGACCTACTCTCACGCGCTGAGATGCACCAAAGCGGGCACGACCTTGGCCGCGACGGACGACGATGTCGGCCAAAACTGGACACGGCGCCCCGGTGGTGTAGGTGAGGGGAGGATCTACGGGGAGAGGTCTAGGACGATGGTGTAGGCCTCTGGTGGTGGCTAGGAGGAGGGGAAAGGCTCCGGTTGACCGAATTTAAGAGGAGAAGGCCGGCGGCCGAGGCGTCCATGGCGACCACACAGAGCTCCTCGAGCTCGAGGGGCTGGCTAGGCGGGGTCCTGGGAGTGGGGTGAGGCCGCTGGACGCTCGGGAGGGGCTCCGGGTGAGCTTATATAGGCACGGCAAGGCGGTTGGGCTCGGGTGCCGTTGCGGACATGTGTCCGGCACTGCGGACGCATGTACACGCGGCCAAGCTCGAACGACGACGAGGGGGAAGTGGACGAGGGCCACGGAGACGAGAGGAGCTCCGGGACAGGAGAGGGAACAAGCCACGGCGCCATTAATGCCTTGTCGGCACTGTGCGCCCGTGGACGCGCGGCGTCTAGCTCCGGCGAGGAGGCTTGGAGAGGGGGCAAGAGGTCGAGGGCGATGTGAGAGGGAGGGGAGTCAGGTCGCCACCAGCGGACACGCGAGCTCCGTCGATGCTGAGCTGGCCGATGCGTCCCGACGCCCAGAGCGCGTCCAACGCTGCCAGCGCGCGTGCAAACAACGCGGTCACCACTGTGACCGGCAAGGAGGGGACGCAATAGGCAGGGAAACATTGTCTAGTGATGAGTCCCTTCATCATATATAAGCTGAGGGATTGGATGGATCAAGAGGAGGAGACAACGAGAGGAGTGTGGCATCGCTGAAACTTTGCTGTATCAGTTTTGGATGAGCACTGGTGATCAACAGGGAGCTGATTGGGTCAAATGGAGTTGTCTAGGGTGTTTATCTACGGGAGGACTACGATCCTGTGAATTTTGGATGAAAATGGACCAATAATTAATGTAGTTGCTTTACAACTAAGTAATCTGGTCCAAAATGAAGATCATGATGGTGCACTTAAATGGAGAAGCCACTTGAGCTGAAATTTGGCAAGGCAGGGTTATTTGGCCATATGAAGATGCTGCAAAAGGTTTCATACCAATTGGATAAACCAAAATGGTACTTCCTTCTCAAACATTTCCATTGACAAGAAACTTGCAAAAATTCTAGAGGAAAAATGGCTAGATGAAATATGCCCAAATTGTGTGGAGATAGGTTATATGGATAAGAGAAGGCCTAGGAAAATTTACAACCATAATGGAGCAAGATAAAATATACTTGCTTCATTAACTGAAAATTTGGACAGAACCAAAGAATTGATGCTCAGCTCACATGGATACATTGCATGAGCTCAACTTTGGTGGAGGGCTATGATATGATGATATTGAGGTCATGCATAAATTTCAACTCATTTGGATATGCCTAGCTAGTACTTCCTTCACAACCAATTCCCTCAGACAGGAACTTTGAAAAATTGCTCAGGAATTTTTACTAGGCAAATTAAGTTGAAATTTGTCATGAGACAATTATTTGGACATGAAAAGGTGTCCAAGAAGTTTGGGGTCAATTGGGCAAAGGTAGATGGCACTTGCTTCAGTATCTGCCATCTAGGACAGAATAGGAAAGGAATTTATTGAGCATGATGGGAAACATGGCAAATGAAATATTTTGCCATATTTGAGGAAGATATGACCCAAAAAAATTATGAGAATTATTTGGGAACTTAGGAGTGATGGAAATATAGGTTGCTTCACAACCTAGGGCAAATTGAGTTATTCCTTTAATAGAAAAGGAATATTCCCAATAAAAAGAATATTGGGATTTGGGCTAGGATGAAAATGGAAAGTTCTAGGGAAGGATTTGGGTATGACAAGCCACTCTGGAAGCAAAGAAGAGTTCATCTTCTTCAGTTTCCAGACCACAAAGCCACGGAAAAAGAAAACTCAAGCAAAACTCTCAGAAAAACAAATGAAAAAGAAAGGGCCAAAAATCAGGCTGTGACACATGGTTCGCAAGCATCAAGTGATTCATAATCAAGTGATTCCAAAAGCCCATCAACATGGAGTTTCTTCGTGCGCTTTACACCAATATGACCTAAATGGTAGTGCCACAAATAAGTTGCACTATCATTATTAAACTTGTATGGTTTGGCTTCAATACTATGAATATGTGTATCACTACTATCGAGATTCAACAAAAATAGACCACTCATCAAGGGTGCATGACCATAAAAGATATTACTCATACAAATAGAACAACCATTATTCTCTGATTTAAATGAATAACCATCTCACATCAAACAAGACCCAGATATAATGTTCATGCTTAACGCTGGCACCAAATAACAATTATTCAGGTCTAAAACTAATCCCGAAGTTATATGTAGAGGTAGCGTGCTGACGGTGATCACATCGACTTGGAACCATTTCCCACGCGCATCATCACCTCATCCTTAGCCAATCTCCGTTTAATCCATAGCCCCTGTTTCGAGTTGCAAATATGAGCAACAGAACCAGTATCAAATACCCAGGCGCTACTATGAGCATTAGTAAGGTACACATCAATAACATGTATATCAAATATACCTTTCACTTTTCCATCCTTCTTATCCGCCAAATTCTTGGTGCATACTCAGGGAGAGCACTTATACCTTGAACTAAGAAAAATAAGACGCATAAAGGATAAACATCACATGCAATCAATATAAGTGATATGATATGGTCATCATCATCTTGTGCCTTTGATCTCCATCTCCAAAGCATCGTCATGATCACCATCGTCACCGGCTTGACACCTTGATCTCCATCGAAGCATCGTTGTTGTCTCGCCAACTATTGCTTCCACGACTATCGAAACCACTTAGTGACAACGTAAAGCAATTACATGGCGATTGAATTTCATACAATAAAGCGACAACCATATGGCTCCTGCCAGTTGCCAATAACTATGTTACAAAACATGATCATCTCATACAACAATTTATATAATCACGTCTTGACCATATCACATCACAACATGCCCTGCAAAAATAAGTTAGACGTCCTCTACTTTGTTGTTGCAAGTTTTACATGGCTGCTACGGGCTTCTAGCAAGAAACATTCTTACCTACGCATCAAAATCACAATGATTTTTCGTCAAGTGTGTTGTTTTAAACTTCAACAAGGACGGAGTGTAGTCAAACTCGATTCAACTAATGTTGGAGAAACAGACACCCACTAGCCACCTGTGTGCGAAGCACGTCGGTAGAAACAGTCTCATGAACACGGTCATGTAATGTCGGTCTGGGCCGCTTCATCCAACAATACCGCCGAATCAAAGTAAGAGATTGCTGGTAAGCAGTATGACTATTATCGCCCACAGCTCTTTGTGTTCTACTCGTACATATAACATCTACGCATAAACCTGGCTCGGATGCCAATGTTATGGAATGCAGTATTTCAAAATTTTCACACGATCACGCAAGATCTATCTAGGAGATACATAGCAACAAGAGGGGAGAGTGTGTCCACGTACCCTCGTAGACCGAAAGCGGAAGCGTTTAGTAACGTGGTTGATGTAGTCGAACGTCTTCCTGATCCAACCGATCCAAGTACCGAACGTACGGCACCTCCGCGATCAGCACACATTCAGCTTGGTGACATCCCTCGAACTCTTGATCCAGTTGAGGCCGAGGGGGAGTTCCGTCAGCACGATGGCATGGCGACAGTGATGATGAAGTTTACCGGTGGAGGGCTTCGCCTAAGCACTATGACGATATGACCGAGGTGTGTAACTATGGAGGGGGGCACCGCACATGGCTAAGAGAAACTTGTGTGTCCTTTGGGGTGCCCCCTATCCACGTATATAAAGGGGGGGAGGAGGAGGCCGGACTAGAGGGGGCGCGTGCCATGGGGATCCAACTAGGATTCCCAATCCTAGTTGGAGTCCCCTTCCATCCAAGAGAGAGAGAAGGAGGGAAGGAGGAAGAGGGGAGAAGGAAAGAGGGGGCGCCACCCCCTCCCTAGTACAATTCGGACTAGCCATGGGGGGGCCCTACCTTGTGGCCCTCCTCTCCTTTCCTCTAGGGCCCATGAAGGCCCATGAACTTCCGGGGGGGTTCCGGTAACCCACGGTACTCTGAAACTTATCCGAAACAACCCGAACCATTCCGGTGTCCGAATGTAACCTTCCAATATATAAATCTTTATGTATTGATTATTTCGAGACTCCTCGTCGTGTCCGTGATCTCATCCGGGACTCCGAACAAACTTCGGTTCATCAAAACACGAAACTCATAATACAAATCATCATCGAACGTTAAGCGTGTGACCCTACGGGTTCGAGAACTATGTAGACATGACCTAGACATATCTCTGGTCAATAACCAATAGCGGAGCCTGGATGCTCATATTGGCTGCTACATATTATATGAAGATCTTTATCGGTCAAACCGCATAACAACATACGTCACTACTAGGAAAAGGCCTACTAATGGCGCACCAGTTTTGCCTACTAATGGCGCATCACTGGTGCGCCATTAGTATCACGCCACTAGTATTTATTACTAATGGCGCACCACAGGTGCGCCATTAGTATGCCTCCCAGGGCCATATTTAACCATGTGCTTTGGCACACTAATGGCGCACTGCGGATGGATGCGCCATTAGTATACTTGGCATACTAATGGCGCACTCTGTAGTGATGCGCCATTAGTATGAATATTAGGTTTTTTTTTACTTTTCTGATTTTTGCACAGGTCACAAAATATATTATTTGACTGAATATAGACGGTAGCACACAGCAACAGCAGATTCATCGAATACAATAGAAGATTAGTCTCCGAATACAATTCATCATATTAGTCTTCGAATTCAAAAGACTGAACAAAGATAAAACATTACAAGTCTCGAGACCGCGAGTATCGATTTTGTCGGAAGTAATACTAATCCTAAGAAGTCCTACTAATCATCATCATACAACTTCTACTCGTTATTCATAACAAGTCATACAATCATCATCTTGATAGTCATCGAACCAACCCTACTTAATTGTTCTTAGCACATGATCATCAGTATTAGGCAGGACCTAAATACCCTATTTAAGCTAAAATAGCATAAAACAATATAGACCCTGACTCTCCATTATGGAGAATGGAGAACATCATGTCTCCAATTCTTGCGCTTCGCTTCCTTTTGCTTCCAAGAAGCTCCTTACGACTATCCATACATTTTTTCCATCCTTTGATTTTCATGTCTCCACTTCTTTTAGAAATCTCGTATGGACAGTTGAGATTCGTAGGACGACCTGGCTGTATGTTCAAAACATTAACACTACCTTTCTGATACATCATATGAGGCACACAATTCTCTGGGATCATCTATTGAAAAACATAGTAATAACTTCATAGTTAGCAATGATGTACTAGTTTTAGAAGTATGCAAAAGATGCACGGATGTCGTAATAGTAAAAATCTTACCAGGGTATCTCCATGGTAGTTACCGTAGTTGAACACATGCACTAGTGGCACGTATTTACCATAATGTTGAGGAGTTTGATTGTGGATAGTGTAATTCTCAATGTCAGTACAAAATCCGACCAGATGATTTTTCTCCTTGTAAGTTGTTAATTCGGAGCCATCGGTGTAGTGGGTTTTGTCTACCATCTCCCGCACATTCTTTGAACAATAAAAATAAGCTGTCAATGGAAATAAGCTGTCAACTATTTTGAAATAAACAATATAAATTAGCTAATAACTATGTTTGAGAAACTCACATAGCGGTAGAACTGGAGGCGTATCAACAAGGACCCAAATGTCCATATTGTCTTGGTTGATGTCAGGATTACCAAGATCCATGGTGATAAGTATACCCTCATCAAAACCATACATCTTGCAAAATGCTTCCCAATTTTTTCAACCAAAATGGGTTACGCTCTCAGAATTATATAGATTTACTTCAAAGTCCACATCGTGATGAGTCCTTAGGTGAATTTTCTTTGTTTCAGAAATTTCATGGTCTTCAAAATCCATCCTCTCCAAGACATAGCGTCTTGCATGGCATGGGATAAGCTATACTCGAATTGTAAAAGATGAAAATTACACGTTGAAATAGTTGAAGTCATGCTTAATTATGAAAATAACACTTGTCGTCGTTGTGTACCGTTTCAACTTCGAAGGTCTCCTCGAGCTTAATGCTGAAGCGCCGATCATCGTCCAGGTGAGGCATGTCGCACAGACCTCGATTGTCGTGGCACCAGTCGCACTCCGCCGGGAGACTTTCGTCGTCCGATGATGATGACGACATATCCTACGTTCATAATTCAAAACTACATCATTTAGGGTTTGTCGACACCGAGGCATCCTAAAAGCTAAGCTTTTATCATTTAGGGTTTGTCGACGCTGAGGCACCCTAAAAGCCTAAGCTTTCATCATTTAGGTTCTTATCGACACCGAGGCACCCTAAAAGCCAAGCTTTTATCATTTAGGGTTTGTCGACGTCGAGGCACCCTAGAAGCCTAAGCTTTCATCATTTAGGTTTTGTCAACGCCGATGCATGCATTAGTCGCAAGTACCCTATATGTCCTATTTTTAGCAAAGTCATGCTAAAATTCACGGAAAATTTCGGCATGGCCTTTGCTAAAAATAGGACATATGGAGTACCCGAATTTGTCGGAACAGAAGTTAATCGACATTATGGCAAACTCAAGGGCCTCTCGGGGTACCTGCAAATTCATCACGACACAATGGTCGGAGACAAAACCCAGCAAACTAGCAAGATGATCATCATCTTTAAAAGTCATTACTTGTCTAATACAGAAGAAGGAACAATTTATTTGTGACATAGTTGGCCCATACAGAAGAAGCAACACCCTGCACTAGCCTAAAAACAAGTGAAGTTTCACCCATATAAGAACAACTTTATAAAAACAGAGAAGTTGCTATGTTTTTTCTACTGCTAGGAAAAACATCACTCATTCGAAATGAAAATCTCAGTACCAGCATTTTGAACTTTGAAATGAAATACAGTAGTAGTATTAGTAGTATATGGAGTAGTATCTTGTCTAGTAGTAGTATTAGTTGTATATGGAGTAGCAAGTTTTGCCTCAGAGACCGCAAAAGCTATGTTTTTTCTCAATTTAGATAGCTAAGTGGAAAACCACGTCAAGTCCTGTTTTAATACTCTATTTCTCAATGCATGCAATTGGTTTCATCTAGACTACATCATAGAACCACCAATAAAGGACACTGAAAAAAAAATATAGAGATGCCTACGGTTCCTATCCTTGAGTAGCATGATTAGAGATGAGTAGATCTCCTAAAGGTGTCATAAGCACCTGCTGTTACTCTTGGAAGCAATGCAAACATGTAAAAGTTATTACTGTTGACAATACTACTCAAATATCCAACTATTAGGACACAAGGCATGATAATCCATCAAATCTAATGAAATCTGAACTCAACTTGATCATGGTTCATGCCCTCAGACACATCATCACCTCAAGAATGCCATGAAAAAAATGAAAAGGACCAAGACAATCACCACACAAGTGAAGAGAGAACTCGGAGCCTCTTTGACAAAAATGAAAAGGACCAATACAATGAAAAGGACCAGTGAGATGAAAAAACTAAGGTAAGGGGGGACATCAAAACGCAGAAGTGCATAACACAAGCTCACCGACATAGACACACATAACAGCCGCACAACAGCATAGACATTAAACATGTGCAGAGATCACAATCAATAGAGGCATAATAGTACAAATTACAGGTGTAGATTGCTCTGTTCAACAAACTTCCTATCAGTCCAACAATGTTTATGAATCTAAACTTTTTCAGTTAACAGAACTTAAACCAGACAATGTTCAGTTAACAGAAGGGGGGGGAGGGGAACCGGTGCAGCTCACCGAGAGGAAGACGATGGTGAGCTCGTGCGGGGATCGACGGTGAGGCCGCGGTGGCCGGAGGTGGAAGAAGGCGCAGACGCCCTAGACGGTGGAGGCGTCGGTGTCGTAGAGGTGCCGGAGACCTTGCCCTGCGAGACAGAGAAGGGGCCGTCAGCCCCAGCGGCGCAGGCGGGGGGCAAGGGGAGGAGGGGAGGGGAAGGGGAGGAGGAGGGTCGGGGGGGCGTACGGTGCTGCGTCGCTGCTCGGCGCCAACGGCGAGGAGGAAGGCAAAGACGTTGAGGGTTGGGGCGGCGGGGGTGGGGGCGCGGGGGCAGTGGGGGCGGCGGGGGTGGGGGCGCGTGGGCGGCGGGGGTGGAGTCCGGCGGGGGTCGGGGCGGCAGCAGCGTGGGTCTGGCGAGGGAGAGAGGGACGAAAGGGGATCTTTGGCGAGGGAGAGGGAGGACTTAGCTATAGGGGGAAGCTTACTAATGGCACACCACCCGTCGGTGCGCCATTAGAAATCTTTTTTAGATAGCAATGGCGCACCCACCGCCGGTGCGCCATTAGAAATCTTTTTTTAGATAGCAATGGCGCACCACCAGGCCGGTGCGCCATTAGTATATTTATTATTATTATTTTAATAAATCAATATGAATATGAAACAGTAATTTTTTTTATAAAAATAGTAATAATTGTTGTTTAACAACAATTGTAGTCTACAATTTTTTATAATTATTTTTTAGAAAATGAATATGAATATGAAACAGTAATAATTTTTTATAAAAACAGTAATAATTTTTAAAAAAATATCATCAAATTTGTTATTTGAAAATATCATCGGCGGCGGCGGTGGAGCGAGGGAGGGTGCGGGGGGTCGTCAGCGGCGGTGGAGCGGGGGAGGGTGCGGTGGGTCATCGGCGGCGGTCGAGCGGGGGAGGGTGCGGGGGGTCGTCGATGGTGGTGGAGCGGGGGGAGGGTGCGGGGGGGTGCTCGGCGGCGAGGGGGATCTGGCGAGGGGGATAGCTATCGAGAGGGAGGGGGATCGAGATCGAGTGTCCTCATGAATATTCAATATTTTTTCATATGGAATATGAAAAAATATCATCAAATTTGAAAAAATATTCATGAATTCAAAAAGTGCCCATGAAATTTAAAAATACTCATGATATCAAAAAGTAAGAAAAAAGTGCCCATTACTAGTTTAAACTAGTAATGGCGCACTATGCAACGGTGCGCCATTAGTAGTTTTGCAAAAAAGTAAAAAAAAAATTACAGTAGTGGCGCACTCTACGGCTGGTGCACCATTAGTAGTTCTAACTACTAATGGCGCACTCTGCCCGGATGCGCCATTAGTATGTTTGAAAAAATGAAAAAAACATTTTGTTACTAGTGGCGCACCGTGTGCCTGGTGCGCCATTAATGTCTTCCACACTAATGGCGCACCAACAGATGGTGCGCCATTAGTATATAGTAATGGCACACCACATGTCTGGTGCGCCATTAGTGTCATTTCCATCTATAGCCCTTTTCCTACTAGTGCATTGTTCCCTTTGTCATCATACCTAGTTCAATCTCGTTACCAGCAAGTCTCTTTACTCATTCCGTAATGCATCATCCTGTGGCTAACTCATTAGACACATTGCTTGCAAGGCTCATAGTGATGTGCACTACCGAGAGGGCCCTGAGATACCTCTTCGATATACAGAGTGACAAATCCTAATCTTGATCTATGCCAACTCAACAAACACCATCGGAGACACCTGTAGAGCATCTTTATAATCACCTAGTTACGTTGTGACATTTGATAGCACACACGGTGTTCCTCCGGTATTCGGGAGTTGCATAATCTCATAGTCTGAGGAACATGTATAAGTCATGAAGAAACTAAACGATCATTATGCTAAGCTAACGGATGGGTCTTGTCCATCACATCATTCTCTAATGATGTGATCATGTTCATCAAATGACAACACATGTCTATGGCTAGGAAACATAACCATCTTTGATTAACGAGCTAGTCAAGTAGAGGCATACTAGGGACACTCTGTTTTTCTATGTATTCACACATGTACTAAGTTTCCGGTTAATACAATTCTAGCTCGAATAATAAACATTTATCATGATATAAGGGAATATAAATAACAACTTTATTATTGCCTCTAGGGCATATTTCCTTCAAATATTGCTTTCAACATTAATGGGCAAACCTGAGATATAATGTTTTATTCGTTACCCATTAACAACCTTCGGGTTAGTACCTTCGGCATTATTTATTTTGATAGCTCCAGATCGATAAACCTCCTCGATAACATAGGGTCCTTCGCATTTGGAGAGGAGTTTTCCTGCAAAGAATCTGAAACGAGAGTTGTACAAAAGAACATATTCTCCAACCTCAAACTCACGCTTTTGGATTCTTTTATCATGCCATCTTTTAACTTTTTCTTTAAATAAATTAGCATTTTCATAAGCTTGGGTTCTTCATTCATCTAATGAGCTAATATCAAATAACCTCTTCTCACCAGCAAGTTTGAACATAGTTGAGTTCTTTAATTTCCCAATAAGCTTTATGTTCTAACTCAAGAGGCAAATGACAAGCTTTTCCATAAACCATTTTATAAGGAGACATACCCATAGGATTTTTATATGTTGTTCTATAAGCCCAAAGTGCATCATCTAATTTCTTAGACCAATTCTTCCAGGACCTATTGACGGTCTTTTGTAAAATTGATTTTATTCCTCTATTGCTAAGTTCAACTTGTCCGCTAGACCGAGGATGACAGGGTGATGCAATTCTATGGTTAACATCATACTTTGCAAGCATTTTATGGAAAGCACCATGCATAAAGTGTGAACCACCATGAGTCATTAAATATCTAGGGACTCCAAACCTTGGGAAAATAAATTCCTTAAACATTTTAATAGAGGTGTTGTGATCAGCACTACTAGTTGGAATAGCTTCTACCCACTTAGTAGCATAATCAACATCAACCAAAAAATGAGTATACCCATTAGAGGAAGGAAAAGGTCCCATGTAATCAAATCCCCAAAAATCAAATGGTTCGATAGCAAGTGAATAATTCATAGGCATTTCTTGACGCTTACTGATATTACCTATTCTTTGACATTCATCGCAAGATAAGACAAACTTACGAGCATCCTTGAAAAGAGTAGGCCAATAAATCCCAGATTGCAATACCTTGTGAGTAGTTCTGTCTCGCGCATGATGCCCTCCATAAGCTTCGGAGTGACATTTCCGTAGGATTTGTCCCTGTTCATGCTCAGGTACACAATGTCTAATAATACCATCTACTCCTTATTTATAAAGATGTGGGTCATCCCAAAAGTAGTGTCTTAAATCATATAAGAACTTTTTCTTTTGTTGGTAAGTAAAGCTAGGGGGTATCTATTTAGCAACAATGTAATTAGCATAGTCAGCATACCAAGGAGTGTTGTGAGAGACATTTATTGCAGCTAATTGCTCTTCAGGAAAACTATCATTAATATGTTGTGGGTCATCAAGAGTGTTTTCAAGTCTAAACAAGTTATCAGCCACGGGGTTCTCCGCTCATTTTCTATTAGTGATATTGTGACAGCCTGGATTTTGCCTTCTCTCTGTTTCCGGACTTGCTTTCTCTCTATTTTCGAACTTGGTTTTTGCCTTGCATTGATTTGGATTTTGGAATCATTTCAAATGGACTTGTCACTTGGGCATGTCCTTGACATTCACCAAAGTGACCTATCTACTTACCATTCAACCTTATTTCTCTAATAAATCCCCAAAATAATCAAATGAATATTTTTCATAAAAGAAAAATATTCATTTTCCTCTCTAAAACTCTTTTTAGAAACTTGTGCTCCAACGCAACATCCATTTTTCTTGCTCCAAAAATTCTAAAATAATTCCTGAATATTCTTTGGACCTTGGTACACCTTCCCAAGCAAAAATATTGCATGACTTTTTGTATTATTTTTTCCATAGAAAATCATTTCTATTCTGGACCCGAAATGCACTTTGTACAGCAAGTGCATTTTTCCTTGATCTTTTGGCCCTGATCTTTCTTGAGTTTAATTACCCTCCTAAGAAAACCTAAACAACAGGAGATCAGCCCAAATGGCCATCTATAAGCCAGCTTAACTTGGCGACCAAGTTTCTGGTCAGAAACTTGCCAACTTGGTTGCGTCAAGTCTGGTCGGCCTGGCTATGTGTTCTCAACGTTCCTAGACTAAACACTGCGTGGACTCGAGCGTAGACAAGGTTTGGCAGCACTTGGACGTCGTTTTGACCATGCCAGGGCGGTGAGTGCGTGAGGACACGGTGCTTGGCATACGTTTGACGCGCTCTGGGTAGCGCAAACACTTATGTTTGGCGCGTGCTAGAGCCAGAGCTCGCCGACGACTGCCGCGCCTCGCCACCAGCCCCGACCCATCATCCTTGACCCCTCCCTGGCGCTCCCCGATGTTGGAGACGCCGCAACGAGCACGGGCACGACGCGACCAAACGCCATAGTGCACTCATGCCCTTGTCCTCTTCCCCCTGCTTCCTATGCTCGTCCGCGAGCGTGGACAACCTCCGCCTAGACACTGAAGCCTTGCCCCATCGCACTGGAGCGTTTCGTCGGCTTCCAGAGAACTCCGGCGGCGATACGATACCCCCATCGCTCCAGCTATATATAGAGCCTCTCTCCTTGCTTCCAAGCCACGCACCACTCCTCACCACCTCCACGAACACGTAGAAGGGCCACAGCCCGGTCGGGCAGGCCTCTGGCCATCTGCCCCGACCAGAGAACTCCGGCGAACTCCGCAGCTCGTCCACCTCTCTCCGATGCCTCTCGAGCTCGACCAACTGCTCGGGCGTGGCATCGGAGGTCCCTTGGTGCTGCCTAGATGCTGCAGAGCCCCCGGAGCCGCCTCTAGCCATTGTCTTCTTCCTCTCTAGCAAGTCCCGTTCGCCACCGTAGCTTGCGAGCTTGACTGCGAGCAGCTCCGGCCATCCCACGGCAAGCCATGGGTACGGGCAGGTGCGCTGTGAACCCAGCTTCATTTTTATCCCTCTCATCTAGCCCCAAACCCCCTCCTCGACGGCATGAGCTCCAGCGAAGCGCCGTCGCGCTCGGATCTTACTCCCCCCTCTCTCTCTCCTGACGGGTGGGTCCCGTACGTCAGCCTCACCACTCGCGCCCAAAGCAGTACGAGTGGAGGCGTATTTCTCCTTTACGCCTTCGACGTCACCCCCAGGAATTTCTGTTTAATTCAAATTTAATCAGAAATTGACCCAAACTTTGACCAGCCACCATTTCTAAACCATAAGTCCAAATGATTTGATTCTTTTTGCATTGTCTTTGTTTCAGAAAGCTCTAGCAGCACAACAAAATGTGAATTTTTCCTTGCTTCCTAGAATTTCTAGTGATATTCAGATTGTTTTTTGATATTTGTTTTTGTGGTTTTTAAATATTTTTAGAAGGTGAGACTTGTCTTGAAGCCAACCAGGAGGAGTGTGATCCTCCTCTGCACTAAGGCAAGCCACACCAGCATTTGGATGGTGTTATCTCAATATCTACGATTTTCTACTTGAATATTAGTTCTTATTTGCATTTAAAATTTGCAAAGTAAATTTTGTTGAGTGCTAGTTACTTCATCATGCTTGAAATACTTGTTTAAGTCTCTAGTTGAATGCATGGACGAGATTAGTCAAGTAGAACAAAATCTTGCTTAGTTATTTTGCTATGATAAATAATGATGGTTCTTTTAGTAAGTGATATATTCATATGAATTATGAGTTAATCAAAATATTGCATGATATTAAAAATGAGGTAGAACCAGTAGAGTTTTTGATCCTGAGTAGTGCAAGATAATTATGTTGGTCCGTATGTATGAGTCTCTAGCTTTACATGTCGACTAGTTGCATGACCATGGCATAGTATGATTTTTGTATAAAGTTTTTATTTCAAAATTAAACCTGATTAAGTCCAACTTGAATATGTTGTTGATCCCATGGTGCCACTGAATCAGGTTTTACTCAGTGCGACCACATTGGGTCTTGATTCGGTCCTTTGTTGTGCCTCTCACCGGTGCCTCCCGCGAGGGAAGGTTATGGGCGTGCATACCCTGGCCCGGTAAGCAGACATAACCTTGTGTGCTCATTTTTGTTTTTATGGTACCTTGTCCCCATTTGGGACCGTTTTGCCACGATGGTGGCCGTTGGTGCCTTCGGCAGGCACAGGGCCACCCAAGACCTAGCCCTGAGAGGGAGTTGGTCGGAGTGGCCGGAGAGTGTCATGACAAGGGGAGGGTTTCGTCGGAACGCCGTTGGTCCACCCGAATGGGAGTGCGAGGCCATGGGTTCCGCGGTGTGGGTAAAGTGCGCTACCTCTGCAGAGTGTATTTAATCTATCGATAGCCGCGTCCTTGGTTATGGGCATAGCTCGGAAGTAGGTCACACCATGGTTCAACTTTTATAATTAATTTTGCACCCTAAATAATTGTTATTGGTATTGGTTTCGTGATGATGTATGAACTCATGAGTTGCATCATGAGTGATTGGTTTCAATTGTGACCCAGGTATGGTCACCGTTTGGTTACGAGGTAACTCGGCGGGTAAGCGAGTCTGTGAGACTCGGTGCACATGTTGGTTTCACCGCATTACTAGTTTTTATTGTATTTCATTAACCTGACTAATTGTCATGATATTGTTTGTCATTGTGCTTATGTTTGTTGTGAGCTTGCAAGTACATTCAATGTACTGACCTGGCGTGTCATGCCAGCTTTCAGGCAAGTTAGTCCGCATCAGAGCGCATCTCGCGTCTAGGCCGTGTCCACATTGGTGTCCCTGTGCTATGGAGTTCCACTTCATCGTGCTTCTGCTGCCGCATAGTTCGTGTGATCGAGGCCCTCGTCATGTTCATTAAATAATGTACATACTGTTCAGCCGCACCGAGTGTGCCGCTTGGCCTTGTATCTTGATGTAATACCAGACTTATGTAATCCGCTAGCATCAATAAAGCGGTTGTTTCTGTGCCATGTTGTTGTGTGTTGCCAGAAGACTTGATCTCTGGGCTGGCAATGCAAGGTAAACCGGTTGCTCTGGGCCGGGGTGCCACAGATATGCAAATCAAATTCTCGTAGCAAGAGAATCCACCTAACAAGTCTAGGTTTACGATCTTTCTTTTCCATAAGATTCTTTATTGCAGCATGATCAGTGTGAACAATTAAGAATCAACAATATAAGATCTAAATTTATCACAAGCAAACAACACTGCTAAAAATTCCTTTTCAGTAGTAGCATAATTTCTTTATGCACTATCTAGAGTTTTACTAGCATAATGAATAACATTCAGTTTCTTATCAATTCTTTGTCCTAGAACATCACGAACAACATAATCACTAGCATCACTAAGATTTGTAAGAGGCCTAGAAATTTTAGAAAAGTCTTTGATAAATCTCCTATAGAAACCAGCATGACCAAGGAAACTACGAATACCTTTGATATCTTTAGGACATGGCATTTTCTCAATTGCATCAACCTTAGCTTTGTCCACCTCAATACCTCTTTCAGAAATTTTGTGGCCCAAAACAATACCTTCGTTAACCATAAAGTGGCACTTCTCCTAATTCAAGACAAGATTTGTTTGCTCACATCTCCATCTACTATCAGCTATAGGATAGTTTATACCTGCTTCCAGAAGTTTTAATATTTCCGTTCTTACCGCTTCTTTCATTTTCGGATTTAACCGACATTGGTGATCAACAATGGGTTTAGCATCAGGTTCCATATTGATCTTGTGCTGACATAGAGTGGGACTGATGCCCTTAAGATCATCAAGAGTATATCCAATAGCAACTCGGTGCTTCCTTAGAACTTTCAATAATCTTTCTTCTTCATGTTTTGAAAGGTTAGCACTAATAATAACAGGATAAATCTTTTTCTCATCGAGATAAGCATATTTCAATGTGTCAGGCAACTGTTTAATTCAAACACAGGGTAACCTTTAGGTGGAGGAGGACCTCCTAGAGTTTCAATAGGCAAATTTTGTTTAAGCAGAGGACGTTGTTCAAAGAAAATCTTATCTATTTCATTTCTTTCATGAATATGCATATCATTTTCATGGTCTAGAAAATATTGTTCTAAAGGATCAGTAGGAGGTACAACAATAAAAGCAAGACCAATAATTTCATCCTTACTAGGAAATTCTTTTTTATGAGATTTTCTACTAAACTTCTAGAAATTAAATTCATGAGACTCATCACCAAAGCTAACACCGACAGTTTGTTTCTCACAATCTATTTTAGCATTAACGGTGTTCAGGAAAGGTCTACCAAAGATAATGGGGAAAAAGTCATCTTTTGGGGAACCAAGAACAAGAAAATCCGTAGGGTATTTTGTTTTCCCACACAAGACTTCAACATCTCTAACAATCCAAAGTGGTGTGATGGTGTCTCTATTAGCAAGTTTAATAGTGACATATATGTCTTCTATTTCAGCGGGTGCTATGTCATTCATAATTTCTTGATATAAGGTAAAAGGAATAGTACTCATGCTAGCACCTATGTCACATAAACCATGATAACAGTGGTCTCCTATTTTAACTGAGACAACATGCATGCGAACAACAGGTCTATGTTTATTTTTTATCGGGTTTGGCAATTCTAGCAGTTTCATCACAGAAGTAAATAGCATGCCCATCTATATTTTCAACAAGGAGATCCTTAACCATAGCAACACTAGGTTCTACTTTGATTTGTTCAGCTGGTTTAGGTGTTCTAATATAACTTTTATTGACCACAGTTGAAACTTTAGCATGTTCCTTTATCCTAACAGGAAAATGTGGGTTTTCAATATAAGAAGTAGGAACAACTGGATCAACATTATAGATAATAGTTTCATCTTTAGCTATTACTGGTTCTTTAATTTCTTCTTTAATAGGTGGCTGATATTTAAACCACTTCCCTTTAGGGAGATCAACATGAGTAGCAAACAATGTTCAAAATTGCCGGCTATTGAAAAAAGCGGCATCCTCCCAGCTATAGCTGTCGCTATGCCAAATAGCGGTTTTGCAGAATACATGCAAGCATTCCGAAAATAAGTGCAAGATGTACATGTCAAACTATAGAAATTCAGCATCGATTAAATAGTTGACACAAGCATGAACATAATAACTGAACCATAAGGTCATCCATTAATCCAACATTCAGCAATCGTCTCAACTCTCAAGCGACAAAGCAAATAGTTCGGTAGACACTAGACACAGACAGACAGACTATATAACAGAGCACTGACTACCTCACAAAGATGAACTAGGAAGTTTTACAGATAAATAATCCATAAAGGTAATGGTGCACTCTCTTCTATTCATCTCTAGAATAAGAAGGAGACTTATCAGACTCCGATTCAGAAGAAGAAGTAGCTTGCGGCATTGTTTCAACACACATAGCCATCAAGGACTATAGGCTCACAATCTTGATTTTCTTCCTAGGCCGAGAAATCCTCTTCCTTTTGGCTTGTCCCTGTGATGATGTTGCCCTGTTTGGTGCCTCTTCCGATGCATCTTCATGAGCTTTCTCTTGTTCTTGATCTACTTCTACAGTTGGTTCTTTCCCAGTGATGAACTTATTGTCATAATCAGCAAGAACATCATCTACTTCTTTCTCTATGGGATCTCTGTTTTTGTTCTCTCTCTTGTTCCTTAGTTTAGAGTTGAATTTCACAAACACAAGATCCCTCATCCTGTCATGCAATAGCCTATTGCGCTTCTTTGTACGAACCTAAGAGTTCATAAAATTAAATACTTAACAAATGTAGAAAACAGAAAACCCAATTGTATAAACTACAAAAATATTTTTTTACCTGTTCGAATACTGACTAGTTCCTCTCACAAGTTGATGAGCTGCATGTCAAATTAATAATCCTAGATGCCAAAGTTCTCAAATTTGGTGTATTGGTGCCATGGTTCAGCCACCATTTTACTGCACATTATACAAGTTAATAGTTAAAGAAATGAAAACATAAGCATTTTATTCATCAATCATATTAGCTTCACTAACTAACCTGGATTAAAATTCTTGTTTCTCCTTTTCCTTATAGCAATCTCACGGCCGAAAGATCTTTGCTGATCTTGATACATGTTGAGTTCTTCAATTGCAGTGTCTTGGGTTTCTTCGTCCTTAATCATCTTGCAGATGCATGTAATAACAGCAGCTCTAAATGATCCATCGTGCTCAATCTCTGACTTGCTTGGGTAATAATAGTGAGGATTCAAATAATAGCCAGCCAAGTGGAGAGGAGTCTTGAGCTTGCTATCCCAACTTTTATCAATGATGTCCCAGCAACTTCGTACTTACTCTCATCATTATCAAACCTCACAGCATTATCTTTCTTTGCCTCAAGCATTAATCCATGGAAGAATCCCATTGCAGGAACATCACTGTCCATTTTGCAAAGCACATTAGCCATTGGCTCAAAGAAATTAATAGCCATGTCAACATGTTTCCAAAAAACTTCAGATCGCACCACATTGAGTGCTTTTCCCCCTTTGCCTTTGTCAAGTATGAACCTAGTTCATTCATCTCATCTGATCTGAAGAGCCTTGTCAACTCCTTCTTGTTGTCTAGCAAACTTTTCAGATTTAAGTAAGTAGTGGCAAACCGAGTAACACCAGAGCAAACCAAGTCCATCCCAAGAAATTTCCTCATCAAATTGAATACCCTTGTATCAGCATATAAGAAGCTAGTCACTTCTCTTGCAGTTGAAATAGTTTTTTCAACTGGTCCAAGCTTCCCAAGATCCTCCTGAAGGAAATATGCCCAAGAGGCAATAATAAATTTGTTATTTATATTTCCTTATATCGTGATAAATGTTTATTATTCATGCTAGAATTGTATTAACTGGAAACTTAGTACATGTGTGAATACATAGACAAACAGAGTATCACTAGTATGCCTCTACTAGACTAGATCGTTAATCAAAGATGGCTAAGTTTCCTAGCCATGGACAAGAGTTGTCATTTGATGAAAGGGATCACATCATTAGAGAATGATGTGATTGACTTGACCCATCACTACTAGGAAAAGGGCTATCGATGATATGGCCACTAATGGCGCACTAGACATGTGGTGCGCCATTAGTATATACCAATGGCGCACCATGTGTTGGTGCAACATTAGTTTCCAAATACTAATGGCGCACCACATCCACGGTGCACCATTAGTAACAATTTTTTTTCATTTTTTTCAAAACTAGTAATAGCGCACCAGTGGATAGTGCGCCATTACTAGTTAAACTAGTAATGGCGCACCACATCCACGGTGCGCCACTAGTAATTTTTTTCAAATTTTTTTTCAAATTTTTTTATTTTTTCAAAACTAGTAATGGCGCACCAGTGGACAGTGCGCCATTACTAGTTAAAACTAGTAATGGCGCACTGTCAACTGGTGCGCCATTACTAAGTTTTTTTCAAAACTTTTTTCAGAATTTGTTTTATTTTTTTTCAAAACTAGTAATGGCGCACCGTGGGCGTGGTGCGCCATTACTAGTTTCATTAGTAATGGCGCACCACTCCCACGGTGCGCCATTACTAACTTTTACCAAAAATTCCACTGAATGCACCCCCCCCGTGGACTGCCTTTTCAGTTAAAAAAATAAAATAAAATAAGTTCCCCATGTTGTATGTGGTCTACTTGTTGGGAAAATTTACAAATATGAATTTCGTTTATTTGCAAAATCTCTCTGGAATTTGTAAAATGGGCATAACTTTTGCATACGAACTCGGATTAAAAAGTTTTATATATGAAAAATCATCTACTCGAAAATTTACGGGGCTTTTAAGATGTAGAGGGAAAAAATGGAAAAAAATTCAAACTTACTAGTGGCGCGCCGTTTGCTAGGTGCGCCACTAGTAACAGAAAAAAAATTGTTTTCGAAAAAAATTGAATTATTTTTCAAAATATGATACGTAATATGACCGGGAAGTTTGAAATATTTTTTCAAAATTTCATCATACTCATGAACATGAACAAAGTCCTAGACATCAGCAAGGTTTAATAGGATTGATATGATACATATATCAACAAGTGCATGTGAAGTGAGGTGGTGCTGGGGTTGGATAGAACTACGAAGTTAAGCATGCTCTGGTTGGAGTAGTGTGAGAATGGGTGACCTTCCGGGAAGTTTGACCACAGAGTGTGATTTGACCCGAGATTAAGCCATAGTGACCCGAGATTAAGAAAAAAAATAAAAAAATTGATTTTTTTAAATACAAATTTGAAAAAAATTGCAAAAAAAATTATTACTAATGGCGCACTTCTATGTGGTGCGCCATTACTAAGTCAGATAGTAATGGCGCACCTCTAGGCATACTAATGGCGCACTACTGGTGCGTCATTAGTAGGCCTTTTCCTAGTAGTTGTAGCGACCTGACCCGAATGGATCACGTCTACTGTGCTACGGTGTCATCCCTGGATCAGTAATGCTGACACCACACAGTACATCGAGGTTTTATAGCAGAGTTGCAATCACACACTTATTACATCGATGGCTCAAAAAGAACTTATTACAATAAATATGGCAGAAGGCCATATAATATCGATAACAGCGGAAGACTCGGAAGATAAATGGGTCCATCAACTCCAGCGGCATCACTGAGTATAGGTCCACGACCTAAACGCACCTCAATCGTCGTCTGAAAAGTCTGCAACATTAACGTTGCAGCCCAAAAACGGGTCAGCACATGGAATATGCTGGCAAAGTAACACATAGAGAGTAATGGAATGAAACAAGCTATACTACATGCATATATGGCTGGTGGAAAGCTCTATGGTTACAGTTTTGCGTAAAGCCAATTTTTCCCTACTGCAAAGGAATAAATTTTAATTAACTATCATGGTGGTTGTGAAACATTGAGAATGGTTGACAGCATTCTCAATCCCAATTAAAAATAATTAAAACCCAACAACATTAATTAGAGGTAACATGTTGAGATTCACTCGATATTCAAGTACTAGATACTCAAGTTGTCCATAACCGGGGACACGGCTAATCATGATTAGTTTGTTACTCTACAGAGGTTTGCGCACTTTTCCCCACATGACTCGATCGCCTCCGTTTGTTTTCTCGCACTACATGGTGTTTGAGAAACGGATGACCGAGACATAGTCTTTCAGAAGCACTAGCACCTTACTTGTGGGGTAGACCGGTACACCTACATCCCCTACATCTGCTAGTCCACCCCGTAAGAGTTCGCACAACTTAGTCAACTATGCTAGAGCCCATAGTAGCATGTGGCTGCACACGGAAGTTTCTAGCATGAAAGATCTTATGATCCCTTTGAGCCTGGGTGGCGGTCCAAAAAAAAAGGCAAGTCCTGATAGACATTAGGTGCCTCAATCCACCCAGAAGTGTGTTTAAGTTGCCACCTTAGATAAACCATTAAAATTATCAATCTCACATCTGTCATGGATATCACTCACCCAATCCACGTCTACTAGCATAGCATGGCAATATAAGCAAACGTAGAGTAACTCCCAAAGGTTTCATAATAATACAGGTAATAGGTACTACCTCTTCTACTTCCCATCCCACAATTTAATTAGATCCTAATCATGCAATGTGTGAGGATTGATCTAATGCAATAAAACATGGGTTGTAGAAAAGGTATGATCAAAGTGTTACTTGCCTTGCTGATGATCCGCGAGTCCTAGGGTTTCAAAGTAACAAGCGGCGCAATTCGGGTAATCTATCGCAGACAAACAACAAGCATACAATAAGTACTCATCTAATGCACAGGTAAAACTCGAACAAGAGAACGAACCAGGTAGTTCAACTTAAGAACTCCGGTTGCAAAGAAAGAACGAAAAACAAACGGCGGAAGAAAACAACTCGGTTCTAGCAAGTTGAAGCTAGGTCAAAATTTTACTGTAACAAAAGCTTGTTCAAGTTGATTAGACGGAACGGCGATTTCGAGACGAAACTCCAGGCGCTTGAATCACCTGATTCCGATAAATGAGCGGAAAAATAGACTAGGAAGAAGATCGGATCTGAGATCGCGATCGCGGAATAAATCCGACGAAAAGAAAAAGAAGAACGGTTAAACGAACGGACGTCGTTAACCTAGAAGAATCCGGTGATCACGTTCGTTAGGACGAACGGTCCGGCGAACGGTCCAAAGCAACTAAATCGGAGAAGAAAACGAATCCGATCTAGGGTTTCGGAGAAGAAAAACCGATCTAGAAAACCGGAACGGTTTAGAGAAGAAAAGAATCGGAACGATTAGAAGAAAACGACCCGAGAAAAAGAATAGATGTAGCGCGGGGCAACCTTGGCGAGGTCTCCGGTGAGGGGCTCCGGCGGCGTCGGCATAGGGCGGCGGCGTGGGCAAGGTGCGGCGGCGGCGCGGGTGTGGGGCGGCGGCGGCAAGGTGCGGCGGCGGCGCGGGTGTGGGGTGGCGGCCGGCGGCGGCGCGGGTGTGGGGTGGCGGCGCGGGTGGGCGGCGCGGCGGCGGTGACGCAGGGCGCGGTGTGATGCGGCGCGGCGGCGGTGCAAGGCGCGGTGTGGAGGAGAGCTTTGATTTGATGTGTTTAGAGGGGGGGTGCTTGGGTATTTATATGGGTGAGGGAAGACAAAACTTAAGGTAGGGGACAAGAATTAGACTAGGAATAGGAAAAAAATCTAAAAATAGAAAAGGAATATACAGAAGTAGGACAAAAGTCTTACTAGGATTTGGTTTAGAGCAAGAGGCGAGGCGGCGGCCTCCTGCGCCAGCGCTAGGCGCGCGGCTCCCTGGGCGGTGGCCTTTGGCCCGGCTGGGCCTTGGCCTGGCCGGCCTTGGTCCAGTTTTTTTTTATAAACGGTTCAGCGCGCAGAAAAAAAAACAAAAAGGGATCTAAACGAACTCCGAAAAATCTAAAGTAAATTTTCCCCGACTCCTAAAAATGAGCCGAACAAAATGAACTTTTCTCCGGACCTAAAATGCAATTTTCGAAAACGCGCATTTTTCCCTATCCAAATAAAATGCAAATAAACACCGGAAAGCAAAATTGATCTATTTATTATATCTTCATTTTTCCTAAATTTGGGAAAGTCATATTATTCCCTCTCTCATATATTTTGACACCGGAAAAATTGAAGATAAAATAAATAAATCAAATGATCCTATTTTCAAAATTCGAGAAAACTCTGAAATATGAAAATAACGAAATCTCCAACTCTCTCCGAGGGTCCTTGAGTTGCGTGAAATTTCTAGGATCAACCAAAATGCAAGAAAAATATGATATGCATATGATCTAGTGTATAACATTCCAAATTGAAAATTTGGGATGTTACAAACCTACCCCCCTTAAGATGAATCTCGCCCTCGAGATTCGGGTTGGCTAGAAAATAGGTGAGGGTGGTCCTTGAGCAAATCTTCTTCTCTCTCCCAGGTGGCTTCATCCTCTGAGTGGTGGTTCCACTGAACTTTGCAAAACTTGATAACCTTGCTGCGAGTAACTCTACTGGCAACATCGAGAATCTTGACTGGCTTCTCCTCATATGTTAGGTCATTCTTCAATTGAATCGCTTCGAGTGGCACGGTATCTCTTAGCGGTACCTCCGCCATCTCGGCGTGACACTTCAACTGAGAAACATGAAATACATCATGAACTCCTGACAGTCCTTCTGGTAATTCCAACTTATACGCGACTTCTCCCATACGTTTCACGATCTTAAACGGTCCAACGAAACGCGGTGCTAACTTTCCCTTAACTCCAAAGCGCTTAACTCCTCGAAGTGGGGATACTCGGAGATAAACTCTGTCTCCGGTTTCGTAAACTGTCTCCTTGCGTTTAGAATCTGCATAGCTCTTCTGCCTGGACTGGGCTACCTTGAGCCTATCACGAATCAACTTAACCTTCCGTTCTGACTCTTTAATCAAATCTGGTCCAAAGAATTGACGGTCTCCAACTTCGTTCCAGGATAACGGTGTCCTGCACCTCCTTCCGTATAAAGCTTCGAAAGGGGCCATCTTCAAACTGGTTTGATAACTGTTGTTATAAGAAAACTCCGCATACGGCAAGTTTTCGTCCCAACAAGATCCATAATCTAGTGCACAAGCTCTCAGCATATCTTCCAAAATCTGATTGACTCTCTCGGTCTGTCCATCTGTCTGCGGATGAAAAGCTGTGCTGAACTCTAGTCTGGTTCCTAAAATTTCATGCAACTGATTCCAAAACTTTGAGGTAAATTGGGTTCCTCTATCTGATACGATACTCCTCGGAACTCCATGCAAACAAACGATCCTAGTCATGTATATCTTTGCCAACTTAGCACTGGTGTAAGTGGTCTTAACTGGAATGAAATGTGCTACCTTCGTCAAACGATCAACTACTACCCATATCGAGTCATATCCTGCTTTCGTCCTGGGTAGTCCTGTGATAAAATCCATGCCTATCTTATCCCACTTCCATTCGGGTATCGGCAATGGTTGTAACAATCCTGCTGGCTTTTGATGTTCTGCCTTTACTCTCTGACATACGTCACAAACTGCTACATATGCTGCAATATCCTTCTTCATTCCGGTCCACCAGAATGTTTCTTTCAAATCCAAATACATCTTGGTATTCCCTGGGTGAATCGAATATGGTGAATCATGTGCCTCTTGCATAATCATCTTCCTGATCTCCGGGTCATTGGGCACATAAACACGGTCCTCAAACCATAGGGTATCGTGCTCATCCTCACGAAATCCATTTGCTTTTCCTTTGCTAAGTTTCTCCTTTATAGCAGCAATCTCTTTGTCGGATTTCTGAGCTTCTCTGATTTTATCCATCAATGTTGACTTAATCTCCAATGCTGCTACATAGCCTCTCGGAACTATCTCTAAACTTAGTTCACGAAGGTTTTCTGCTAACTCCTTGGGTATTTCTCCCGTCATTAGGGTATTGACATGGCTCTTACGGCTCAATGCGTCAGCTACTACATTAGCCTTTCCGGGATGGTAATGCAATCTCATGTCATAATCCTTGATGAGCTCCAACCATCTCCTTTGTCGGAGGTTCAACTCCTTCTGCGTGAAAATGTACTTCAAACTCTTATGATCCGTGTACACCTCACAATGATTTCCAATGAGGAAATGTCTCCACGTTTTCAATGCATGCACTACAGCTGCTAACTCCAAATCATGCGTGGCATAATTCAACTCATGAGGCTTCAGTTGTCGTGATGCATACGAAACAACTCTCCCTTCCTGCATAAGCACTGCTCCAAGTCCTCGACGTGAAGCGTCGCAATACACCTCATAATCCTTGGTCTGATCTGGCAAAATCAACACTGGTGAGGTAACCAATCGTTTCTTCAACTCCTGGAAACTAGCCTCACACTCCTCAGTCCATTTGAACTTAGTATCCTTCTTCAACAATTCAGTCATAGGCTTTGCAATCTTTGAAAAGTTATCAATAAATCTCCGGTAATATCCTGCGAGTCCAAGAAAACTCCGGATCTCTCCAACCGTCGTTGGTGATTCCCATTCGGTTACGGTCTCAACCTTTGTGGGGTCAACTGCTATACCTTCTCCGGATATAACGTGTCCGAGGAATCCAACTTCCTTCAACCAAAACTCACATTTGCTGAATTTGGCGTATAACTGATGTTCCCTTAGTTTCTCCAAAACCAAACGCAAATGTTCCTTATGCTCCTCTTCATTCTTTGAATAAACCAGGATGTCATCAATGAACATTACGACGAACTTATCCAAAACTCCATAAACACTTTGTTCATCAGGTTCATAAAATAGGCAGGTGCGTTAGTCAATCGAAAAGACATAACGGTATACTCATACAGTCCATATCTGGTGGTGAATGCTGTCTTAGGTATGTCCTGCTCTCGAATCTTCAACTGATGGTACCCTGATCGCAAATCGATCTTGGAAAACACTTTAGCTCCTTGCAATCGATCAAACAGATCATTGATCATTGGCAGTGGGTACTTGTTCTTGATGGTTACTTCATTCAATCCACGATAATCTACAACCATCCTTAATGATCCATCCTTCTTTTCCACTAGAAGTACGGGTGATCCCCAAGGTGAAGAACTTGGGCGAATGTAACCTTTATCCAATAGCTCCTTAATCTGATTCTTAATTTCCACCAAATCCTTTGCTGGCATCCTATATGGTCGCTTCGATATTGGGCCTGTGCCTGGCAATAACTCAATCAAAAACTCAATGTCTCTATCCGGTGGCATGCCTGGTAATTCCTCAGGAAATACATCAGGAAAATCCTTTACCACTGGTACTTCCTCCTGCACAACTCCTGATAAGCAATTCACTTGTGTCCTGTTTGGCACATGCCGGGATACATACTTGATCCTTCTTCCTTCTGGTGTGGTAAGCAAAATTGTCTTACTGGCGCAATCGATGTTTCCTCCATACATCGACAGCCAATCCATACCAAGAATCACATCCAGACCTTGGGATTCCAGAATAATTAAATCCGTTGGGAATACATGCCTTCCTATACTCAATGGTACTTGAAAAAAATCCTTGTCTGGCCATGTATTCTGCTCCTGGCGAGCTTACTAGCATAGGTGTTTTAAGAATCCTAGTGGGCAGGCTATACTTTTCCACAAATCCCCTTGATATGTATGAATGCGATGCACCAGTATCAAAAAGAACGAGTGCAGTAAATGACTTAACCAAAAACTTACCGATTACTACATCGGGCTGATCTTCAATCTCCTCCACATTAACGTGGTTCACCTGTCCCCTATTGAAAGGGTTCGGCTTCTTCCCAGAGCTTCCATTGCCATTTCCATTCTGGCCTTCAGGACATTCATTGGCATAATGTCCGGTCTTCGAACACTTGAAACAGGTGACTTGACTCAGGTCTCTCTTGGTTGGGGTTGATGGGGTTGTTCGGTTCTGGCCGTTGCTTCCTCCATTCCCATTACCATTCTTGTGGCCATTATGGTTGTGCGAGCTACCTCCTCCATGGGTGTGCTGGAACTTAAATCCCGGTTTAGGGGTAAAACGGGGCTTCTGCTGGGCTCCAGAGTTATACTTCCCCTGTCCATACTTCCTCTTATGATTCTCAATCTGCTGTTGCTTCCCTTCAATCATGATGGCACGACCTACCAACTCCTGGTAGTTGTTGAAACTTGCTACCATCAACTGCATGCTTAGTTCATCATTCAATCCTTCCAGAAACTTCTCCTGCTTGGCTGCATCCGTAGCAACGTCATCTGGGGCATAACGGGCTAGCTTACTAAACTCCTCCACATACTGGCCAACAGTCCTTCCTCCTTGGCGTAAGTTGCGAAAGTCACGCTTCTTTATGGCCATAGCTCCTGCTGAAACATGGGCAGTGCGGAAAGCTTGCTGAAACTGATCCCATGTGACAGTGTCAACTGGGTAAGTGGCTGTGAAATTCTCCCACCATGCTGCCGTGGGTCCGTCAAGCTGGTGTGCGGCAAACTTCACTTTCCCACCATCCGTGCATCCTGCAGTGGTCAACTCCCTTCCTATCTTGCGGAGCCAATCATCTGCTACTATTGGCTCGGTGCTACTAGAAAACACCGGCGGGTTCAGCCTAAGGAAACGGGCTAAGTGGTCAACAGGTGGTGGTGGTGGGTTGTTGTTGTTGTTCTGCTGATTCTAAACTAACATCTGCATCAATTGATTCTGCTGCTGGATCAACTGAGTGAGCTCCGGTGGAAATCCATTGTCACGTCTCGGAGGCATCTGAGGTTTTACAAAAGACGAGAATTAAGAATAGAGGGGGTCTAAAGGGAAAACACTACCCATATGCACATGAGGCAAAAGCACACAATTCACTTCAATCAATCAAACAAGGGCTTACAAACGGTCTAACTATCGCAAAAGTGCTCGACTATAATGTGTTTACATGGGGGAATACTACTACTATCTGGTGGTCATCTAGAAATTTGAACCGGTGGAAGATTCCATGATATCTACTCCAGCTTCGTCTTCAAAGTCGGGTTCACTTGGATCCGAATTGGTGTCGTCGATGATGATGTAGTTGTCTGGACATGCGACGTACTTGTCGTCCTCCTGGGATGCTAACTTGCTCTTGAGTTCTTCAATCTCCTGCTTAAGATCGCAATTGTGCCTTGCTAGAGCTACGATCTCGTCCATGTAGTCCTTGCGTGTAGACTTTAGTTCTCCTTCTAGCTCGATGATCCTTGCCTTCGCATTCTTCAACTCTACCATATCATTGCACATCTGGTTCTCGTGGCGTCGAATGTGCTGGTTTAACTCCTGGATGAAAGATGCAATGGATCTATCCTTCTTGGTGCTGACTAACTCCCATTGTTCATCACGGCGTCCGCAAATCTGGTAGATAGTGTCCTTGAGGTCTTCTTGATAAACTTCTCCAATGCGTCCTATGGTGATATGAGCTGCCATGCTCCTTCCTAGACTCCAGGTTGGTGCATTGAAAACACTATCTATGGGCTTCGTGATTGGCGCGAATGTTCTTCCCGGAACGTGAGCTTGAATCTTCCAGCGCTCCTCTTCAGGCAGAGTGGCGTTGAAGGTTCCCGTGAAGCTTGGTAATCCAATGTTCAGGTACTTGGTGACTTCCTTCAGGTGAAATCCAAAAGGTGTGCCTTCATCCGGTTGAGCGTACTTAATCTTCGCGTTCGTCATCCTAATAGAGTAGAAAAGATGAGGAGTTAGAAAATGAGAAGAGAAGGGTGATCTATGGCTTTAACTTAGTGGTCCTATCCTACAGTCAGCGTGTGCTCTGATACCATCTCTGTAGCGACCTGACCCGAATGGATCACGTCTACTGTGCTACGGTGTCATCCCTGGATCAGTAATGCTGACACCACACAGTACATCGAGGTTTTATAGCAGAGTTGCAATCACACACTTATTACATCAATGGCTCAAAAAGAACTTATTACAATAAATATGGCAGAAGGCCATATAATATCGATAACAGCGGAAGACTCGGAAGATAAATGGGTCCATCAACACCAGCGGCATCACTGAGTATAGGGCCACGACCTAAACGCACCTCAATCATCGTCTGAAAAGTCTGCAACATTAACGTTGCAGCCCAAAAACGGGTCAGCACATGGAATATGCTGGCAAAGTAACACATAGAGAGTAATGGAATGAAACAGCTATACTACATGCATATATGGCTGGTGGAAAGCTCTATGGTTACAGTTTTGCGTAAAGCCAATTTTTCCCTACTGCAAAGGAATAAATTTTAATTAACTATCATGGTGGTTGTGAAACATTGAGAATGGTTGACAGCATTCTCAATCCCAATTAAAAATAATTAAAACCCAACAACATTAATTAGAGGTAACATGTTGAGATTCACTCGATATTCAAGTACTAGATACTCAAGTTGTTCATAACCGGGGACACGGCTAATCATGATTAGTTTGTTACTCTACAGAGGTTTGCGCACTTTTCCCCACATGACTCGATCGCCTCCGTTTGTTTTCTCGCACTACATGGTGTTTGAGAAACGGATGACCGAGACATAGTCTTTCAGAAGCACTAGCACCTTACTTGTGGGGTAGACCGGTACACCTACATCCCCTACATCTGCTAGTCCACCCCGTAAGAGTTCGCACAACTTAGTCAACTATGCTAGAGCCCATAGTAGCATGTGGTTGCACACGGAAGTTTCTAGCATGAAAGATCTTATGATCCCTTTGAGCCTGGGTGGCGGTCCAAAAAAAAAGGCAAGTCCTGATAGACATTAGGTGCCTCAATCCACCCAGAAGTGTGTTTAAGTTGCCACCTTAGATAAACCATTAAAATTATCAATCTCACATCTGTCATGGATATCACTCACCCAATCCACGTCTACTAGCATAGCATGGCAATATAAGCAAACGTAGAGTAACTCCCAAAGGTTTCATAATAATACAGGTAATAGGTACTACCTCTTCTACTTCCCATCCCACAATTTAATTAGATCCTAATCATGCAATGTGTGAGGATTGATCTAATGCAATAAAACATGGGTTGTAGAAAAGGTATGATCAAAGTGTTACTTGCCTTGCTGATGATCCGCGAGTCCTAGGGTTTCAAAGTAACAAGCGGCGCAATTCGGGTAATCTATCGCAGACAAACAACAAGCATACAATAAGTACTCATCTAATGCACAGGTAAAACTCGAACAAGAGAACGAACCAGGTAGTTCAACTTAAGAACTCCGGTTGCAAAGAAAGAACGAAAAACAAACGGCGGAAGAAAACAACTCGGTTCTAGCAAGTTGAAGCTAGGTCAAAATTTTACTGTAACAAAAGCTTGTTCAAGTTGATTAGACGGAACGGCGGTTTCGAGACGAAACTCCAGGCGCTTGAATCACCTGATTCCGATAAACGAGCGGAAAAATAGACTAGGAAGAAGATCGGATCTGAGATCGCGATCGCGGAATAAATCCGACGAAAAGAAAAAGAAGAACGGTTAAACGAACGGACGTCGTTAACCTAGAAGAATCCGGTGATCACGTTCGTTAGGACGAACGGTCCGGCGAACGGTCCAAAGCAACTAAATCGGAGAAGAAAACGAATCCGATCTAGGGTTTCGGAGAAGAAAAACCGATCGAAAAACCGATCTAGAAAACCGGAACGGTTTAGAGAAGAAAAGAATCGGAACGATTAGAAGAAAACGATCCGAGAAAAAGAATAGATGTAGCGCGGGGCAACCTTGGCGAGGTCTCCGGTGAAGGGCTCCGGCGGCGTCGGCGTAGGGCGGCGGCGTGGGCAAGGTGCGGCGGCGGCGCGGGTGTTGGGCGGCGGCGGCAAGGTGCGGCGACGGCGCGGGTGTGGGGTGGCGGCGCAAGGTGCGGCGGCGGCGCGGGTGTGGGGTGGCGGGCGCGGGTGTGGGGGCGGCGCGGGTGAGGCGGCGGTCGGCGGCGGCGGCGGCGGTGAGGCGCGGTGTGGAGGAGAGCTTTGATTTGATGTGTTTAGAGGGAGGGGGGGTGCTTGGGTATTTATATGGGTGAGGGGAGACAAAACTTGGGGTAGGGGACAAGGAATTAGACTAGGAATAGGAATAGATCTAGAAATAGAAAAGGAATATACGGAAGTAGGACAAAAGTCCTACTAGGATTTGGTTTAGAGCAAGAGGCGAGGCGGCGGCCTCCTGCGCCAGCGCTAGGCGCGCGGCTCCCTGGGCGGTGGCCTTTGGCCCGGCTGGGCCTTGGCCTGGCCGGCCTTGGTCCAGTTTTTTTTTAATAAACGGTTCAACGCGCAGAAAAAAAACAAAAAGGGATCTAAACGAACTCCGAAAAATCTAAAGTAAATTTTCCCCGACTCCTAAAAATGAGCCGAACAAAATGAACTTTTCTCCGGACCTAAAATGCAATTTTCGAAAACGCGCATTTTTTCCCTATCCAAATAAAATGCAAATAAACACCGGAAAGCAAAATTGATCTATTTATTATATCTTCATTTTTCCTAAATTTGGGAAAGTCATATTATTCCCTCTCTCATATATTTTGACACCGGAAAAATTATTGAAGATAAAATAAATAAATCAAATGATCCTATTTTCAAAATTCGAGAAAACTCTCAAATATGAAAATAACGAAATCTCCAACTCTCTCCGAGGGTCCTTGAGTTGCGTGAAATTTCTAGGATCAACCAAAATGCAAGAAAAATATGATATGCATATGATCTAGTGTATAACATTCCAAATTGAAAATTTGGGATGTTACAGTAGTGCGTTAGCTTAGCACTATGATCGTTTAGTTTATTGCTATTGCTTTATTCTTAACTTATACATGTTCCTATGACTATGAGATTATGCAAGTCCCAAATATCGGAGGAACACTTAGTGTGTTATCAAACGTCACAACATAACTAGGTGATTATAAAGATGCTCTACAGGTGTCTCCGATGGTGTTTGTTGAGTTGGCATAGATCGAGATTAGGATTTGTCACTCCGATTATCGGAGAGGTATCGGTGAGCCCTCTCAGTAATGCACATCACTATAAGCCTTGCAAGCAATGTGACTAATGAGTTAGTTGTGGGATGATGCATTACAGAACGATTAAAGATACTTGCCGGTAACGAGATTGAACTAGGTATTGAGATACCGATGATCGAATCTCGGGCAAGTAACATACCGATGACAAAGGGAACAACGTATGTTGTTATGCGGTTTGACCGATAAAGATCTTCGTAGAATATGTAGGAACCAATATGAGCATCCAGGTTCCGCTATTGGTTATTGACCGGAAGTGAGTCTCGGTCATGTCTACATAATTCTCGAACCCGTAGGGTCCGCACGCTTAACGTTCGATGACGATCGGTATCATGAGTTTATGTGTTTTGATGTACCGAAGATAGTTCAGAGTCTCGGATGTGATCACGGACATGACGAGGAGTCTCGAAATGGTCGAGACATAAATATCGATATATTGGAAGGCTATGTTTGGACACTGGAATAGTTCCAGATGAGTTCGGGCATTTTTCGGAGTACCGAGAGGTTACCGGAAGCCCCCGGGGGCTTAATGGACCTACATGGGCTTTAGTGGAAGATAGAGGAGAAGGCCAAAAGGAGGCCCCCCTAGCCCAATCCAAAATGGGAAGGAGGCCGGCCCCCCTTTACTTCCTCCCCTCTCTCCCCTCCTCCCCCTCCTAGTAGGACTAGGAAAGGGGGGAACCTACTCCTAGTAGGAGTAGGATTTCCCCCTTGGGGGCACGCCCAAGGTGGCCGACCGGCCCCCTCCTCCACCCCTTTATATACGGGGGAGGAGGGCACCCCATATACACACAAGTTGATTGTTTATCCATGTGCGGTGCCCCCCTCCACAGATTTCCACCTCGGTCATATGTTGTAGGCTTAGGCGAAGCCCTGCATCGGTAACTTCATCATCACCGCCATCATGCCGTCGTGCTGACGAAACTCTCCCTCGACCTCAACTGGATCAAGAGTACGAGGGACGTCACCGAGCTGAACGTGTGCAGATCACGGAAGTGCCGTACATTTGGTACTTGATCGGTTGGATCACGAAGACGTTCGACTACATCAACCGCGTTTCGTAACACTTCCGCTTTCGGTCTACGAGGGTACGTGGACATACTCTTCCCCTCTCGTTGCTATGCATCACCTAGATGGATCTTGCGTGTGCGTAGGATTTTTTTTGAAATTACTGTGTTCCCCAATAGTGGCATCCGAGCCAGGTCTATGCGTAGATGCTATATGCACAAGTAGAACACAAAGGAGTTGTGGGCATGGGTATATACATATTGCTTGCCGTCACTAGTTGATTCTTGATTCAGCGGTATTGTTGGATGAAGTGGCTCAGACCGACATTACGCGTACACTTACGCAAGACTGGTTCTACCGACGTGCTTCGCACATAGGTGGCTAGTGGGTGTCAGTTTCTCCAACTTTAATTGAATCGGATTCAATGAACAGGGTTCTTTCTGAAGATCAGAAAGCAATCACTATACCACGTTGTGGTTTTTGATGCATAGGTAAGAACGGTTCTTGCTAAGCTCGTAGCAGCCACGTAAAACTTGCAACAACAAAGTAGAGGACGTCTAACTTGTTTTTGCAGGGCATGTTGTGATGTGATCTGGTCAAGACGTGATTATATAAATTGTTGTATGAGATGATCATGTTTTGTAACATAGTTATTGGTAACTGGCAGGAGCCATATGGTTGTCGCTTTATTGTATGAAATGCAATCGCCATGTAATTGCTTTACTTTATCACTAAGCGGTAGCGATAGTCGTGGAAGCAATAGTTGGAGAGACGACAATGATGCTTCGATGGAGATCAAGGTGTCAAGCCGGTCACGATGGTGATCATGACGATGCTTTGGAGATGGAGATCAAAGGCACAAGATGATGATGGCCATATCATATCACTTATATTGATTGCATGTGATGTTTATCCTTTATGCATCTTATTTTTCTTAGTTCGACAGTAGCATTATAAGATGATCTCTCACTAAATTTCAAGGTATAAGTGTTCTCCCTGAATATGCACCGTTGCTACAGTTCGTCGTGCCGAGACACCACGTGATGATCGGGTGTGATAAGCTCTACGTTCACATACAACGGGTGCAAGCCAGTTTTGCACAAGCAGAATACTCGGTTTGAACTTGACGATCCTAGCATATGCAGATATGGCCTCGGAACACTGAGACCAAAAGGTCGAGCGTGAATCATATAGTAGATATGATCAACATAGTGATATTCACCATTGAAAACTACTCCATCTCACGTGTTGATCGGACATTGTTTAGTTGATATGGATCACGTGATCACTTAGATGATTAGAGGGATGTCTATCTAAGTGGGAGTTCTTAAGTAATATGATTAATTGAACTTGAATTTATCATGAACTTAGTACCTGATAGTATTTTGCATGTCTATGTTGTTGTAGATTAATGGCCCGTGCTGTTGTTCCATTGAATTTTAATGCGTTCCTAGAGAAAGCTAAGTTGAAAGATGATGGTAGCAATTACACAGACTGGGTTTGTAACTTGAGGATTATCCTCATTGCTTCTCAGAAGAATTGCATCCTGGAAGCACCTCTAGGTGCCAAACCCACTGCAGGAGCAACGCCAGATGTTATGAACACCTGGGAGAGCAAAGCTGATGACTACTCGATAGTTCAGTGTGCCATACTTTACATCTTAGAACTGGGACTTCAACGACGTTTTGACGTCATGGAGCATATGATATGTTTCAGGAGTTGAAGTTAATATTTCAAGAAAATGCCCGGATTGAGAGATATGAAGTCTCCAATAAGCTCTACATCTGCAAAATGGAGGAGAGTAGTTTTGTCAGTGATCATATACTCAGAATGTCTGGGTACCACAATCACTTGACTTAGCTGGGAGTTAATCTTCTAGTTGATGGTGTCATTGACAGAGTTCTTCAATCACTGCCACCAAGCTACAAAAGCTTCATGATGAACTATAATATGCAAGGGATAGATAAGACAATTCCCGAGCTCTTCGCAATGCTAAAGGCTGCGGAGGTAGAAATCAAGAAGGGGCATCAAGTGTTGATGGTCAACAAGACCACCAGTTTCAAGAAGAAGGGCAAAGGGAAGAAGGGGAACTTCAAGAAGAACGGCAAGCAAGTTGCTGCTCAAGTGAGGAAGCCCAAGTCTGGACCTAAGCCTGAGACTGAGTGCTTCTACTGCAAAGGGACTGGTCACTGGAAGCGGAACTGCCCCAAGTATTTGGCGGAGAAGAAGGATGACAAAGTGAAAGGTATATTTGATATACATGTTATTGATGTGTACCTTACTAATGCTCGTAGTAGCGCCTAGGTATTTGATACTGGTTCTGTTGCTAATATTTGCAACTCGAAACAGGAGCTACGGATTTAGCGAAGATTGGCTAAGGACGAGGTGACAATGCGCATGGGAAATGGTTCCAAAGTCGATGTGATCATCGTCGGCACGCTACCTCTACATCTACCTTCGGGGTTAGTTTTAGACCTGAATAATTGTTATTTGGTGCCAATGTTAAGCATGAACATTATATCTGGATCTTGTTTGATGCGAGACGGTTATTCATTAAAATCAGATAATAATGGTTGTTCTATTTATATGAATAATATCTTTTATGGTCATGCACCCTTGATGAGTGGTCTATTTTTACTAAATCTTGATAGTAGTGATACACATGTTCATAGTATTGAAGCCAAAAGATATAAGTTTAATAATGATAGTGCAACTTATTTGTGTCACTGCCGTTTAGGTCATATTGGTGTAAAGCGGATGAAGAAACTCCATGCTGATGGGCTTTCGGAATCACTTGATGCTTGCGAACCATGCTTCACGGGCAAGATGACTAAGACTCCGTTCTCCAGAACAATGGAGCGGGCAACAGACTTGTTGGAAATAATACATACTGATGTATGCGGTCCGATGAGTGTTGATGCTCGCGGCAGGTATCATTATTTTCTGACCTTCACATATGATTTGAGCAGATATGGTTATATCTACTTGATGAAACATAAGTCTTAAACATTTGAAAAGTTCAAAGAATTTCAGAGTGAAGTGGAAAATCATCATAACAAGAAAATAAAGTTTCTACGACCTGATCGTGGAGAAGAATATTTGAGTTACGAGTTTGGTCTACATTTGAAACAATGCGGAATAGTTTCGCAATTCACGCCACCTGGAACACCACAGCGTAATGGTGTGTCCGAACATCGTAACCGCACTTTATTAGACATGGTGCGACCTATGATGTCTCTTACTGATTTACCGCTATCATTTTGGGGTTATGCTTTAGAGACGGCTGCATTCACATTAAATAGGGCACCATCGAAATCCGTTGAGACGACACTTTATGAACTGTGGTTTGGCAAGAAACCCAAGTTGTCGTTTCTTAAAGTTTGGGGATGCGATGCTTATGTGAAAAAGCTTCAACCTGATAAGCTTGAACCCAAATCAGAGAAATGTGTCTTCATAGGATACCCAAAGGAGACTGTTGGGTACACCTTCTATCACAGATCCGTAGGCAAGATATTCGTTGCTAAGAATGGATCCTTTCTAGAGAAGGAGTTTCTCTCGAAATAAGTGAGTGGGAGGAAAGTAGAACTTGATGAGGTAATTGTACCTACTCCCTTATTATAAAGTAGTTCATCACAGAAATCAGTTCCAGTGATTCCTACACAAGTAAGTGAGGAAGCTAATGATGATGATCATGAAACTTATGATCAAGTTACTACCGAACCTCGTAGGTCAACCAGAGTAACATCTGCACCAGAGTGGTACAGTAATCCTGTTTTGGAAGTCATGTTACTTGACCATGACGAACCTACAAACTATGAGGAAGCGATGATGAGCCCAGATTCCGCAAAATGGCTTGAAGCCATGAAATCTGAGATGGGATCCATGTATGAGAACAAAGTATGGACTTTGGTTGACTTGCCCGATGATCAGCAAGCCATAGAGAATAAATGGATCTTCAAGAAGAAGACTGACGCTGACGGTAATATTACTGTCTATGAAGCTCGACTTGTTGCGAAAGGTTTTCGACAAGTTCAAGGAGTTGACTACGATGAGACCTTCTCACCCGTAGCAATGCTTAAGTCCGTCCGAATCATGTTAGCAATTGCCACATTTTATGATAATGAAATTTGGCAAATGGATGTCCAACTGCAATCCTTAATGGATATCTTAAAGAAGAGTTGTATATGATGCAACCAGAAGGTTTTGTCGATCCAAAAGGTGCTAACAAAGTGTGCAAGCTCTAGCGATCCATTTATGGACTGGTGCAAGCCTCTCAGAGTTGGAATATACACATTGATAGTGTGATCAAAGCATATGGTTTTATACAAGAAAGTGAGTGGGAGCTCTGTAGCATTTCTGATATTATATGTAGATGACATATTGTTGATCGGAAATGATACTGAATTTTTGAATAGCATAAAAGGATACTTGAATAAGAATTTTTCAATGAAAGACCTTGGTGAAGCTGCTTATATATTGGGCATCAAGATCTATAGAGATAGATCAAGACGCTTAATTGGACTTTCAAAAAGCACATACCTTTATAAAGTTTTGAAGAAGTTCAAAATGGATCAAGTAAAGAAAGGGTTCTTGCCTGTGTTACAAGGTGTGAAGTTGAGTCAGACTCAATGCCCGACCACTACAGAAGATAGAGAGAAAATGAAAGTCATTCCCTATGCTTCAGCCATAGGTTCTATCATGTATGCAGTACTGTGTACCAGACCTGATGTGTGCCTTGCTATTAGTTTAGCAGGGAGGTATCAAAGTAATCCATGAGTGGATCACTGGACAACGGTCAAGAACATCCCGAAATACCTGAAAAGGACTAAGGATATGTTTCTCGTTTATAGAGGTGACAAAGAGCTCGTCGTAAATGGTTACATCGATGCAAGCTTTGACACTGATCCGGATGGCTCTAAGTCACAAACCGGATACATATTTTTACTCAATGGTGGAGCTGTCAGTTGGTGCAGTTCCGAGCAGAGCGTCGTGGTGGGATCTACGTGTGAAGCAGAGTACATAGCTTCTTCGGAAGCAGCAAATGAAGGAGTCTGGATGAAGGAGTTCATATCCGATCTAGGTGTCATACCTAGTGCATCGGGTCCAATGAAAATCTTTTGTGACAATACTGGTGCAATTGCCTTGGCAAAGGAATCCAGCTTTCACAAGAGAACCAAGCACATCAAGAGACGCTTCAATTCCATCTACGACCAAGTCAAGGAGGGAGACATAGAGATTTGCAAGATACATACAGATATGTATTTTGTAGACCCGTTGACTAAGCCTCTCTCACGAGCAAAACATGATCATCACCAAGACTCCATGGGTGTTAGAATCATTACAATGTAATCTAGATTATTGACTCTAGTGCAAGTGGGAGACTGAATGAAATATGCCCTAGAGGCAATTATAAAGTTGTTATTTATATTTCCTTATACCATGATAAATGTTTATTATTCGTGCTAGAATTGTATTAACCAGAAACTTAGTACATGTATGAATACATAGACAAACAGAGTGTCACCAATATGCCTCTACGAGACTAGCTCGTTAATCAAAGATGGTTAAGTTTCCTAGCCATGGACAAGAGTTGTCATTTGATGAACGGGATCACATCATTAGAGAATGATGTGATTGACTTGACCCATCCGTTAGCTTAGCACTATGATCGTTTAGTTTATTGCTATTGCTTTCTTCATAACTTATACATGTTCCTATGACTATGAGATTATGCAACTCCCGAATACCAGAGGAATACTTAGTGTGCTATCAACTAAAGGAAATATGTGCTAGAGGTAATAATAAAGTAGTTATTTATATTTCCTTATATCATGATAAATGTTTATTATTCGTGCTAGAATTGTATTAACCGGAAACTTAGTACATGTGTGAATACATAGACAAACAGAGTGTCACTAGTATGCCTCTATTAGACTAGCTCGTTAATCAAATATGGTTAAGTTTCCTAGCCATGGACAAGAGTTGTCATTTGATGAACGGGATCACATCATTAGAGAATGATGTGATTGACTTGACATATCCGTTAGCTTAGCACTATGATCGTTTAGTTTATTGCTATTGCTTTCTTCATAACTTATACATGTTCCTATGACTATGAGATTATGCAACTCCCGAATACCAGAGGAGCATTTAGTGTGCTATCAAACATCACAACGTAACTGGGTGATTATAAAGATGCTCTACAGGTGTCTCTGATGGTGTTTGTTGAGTTGGCATAGATCGAGATTAGGATTTGTCACTCCGATTGTCAGAGAGGTATCTCTGGGCCCTCTCGGTAATGCACATCACTATAAGCCTTGCATGCAATGTGACTAATGAGTTAGTGTTGGGATCATGCATTACGGAATGAGTAAAGAGACTTGCCGGTAACGAGATTGAACTAGGTATTGAGATATCGATGATCGAATCTCGGGCAAGTAACATACCGATGAGAAAGGGAACAATGTATGTTGTTATGCGGTTTGACCAATAAAGATCTTCGTAGAATATGTAGGAACCAATATGAGCATCTAGATTCCGCTATTGGTCATTGAATGGAAGTGAGTCTCGGTCATGTCTACATAGTTCTCGAACCCATAGGGTCCGCACGCTTAACGTTCGATGACGATCAGTATTATGAGTTTATGTGTTTTGATGTACCGAAGGTTGTTCGGAGTCCCGGATGTGATCACGGACATGACGAGGAGTCTCGAAATGGTCGAGACATAAAGATTGATATATTGGAAGGCTATGTTTGGACACCGAAATAGTTCCGGATGAGTTCGGGCATTTTACGGAGTATCGGGAGGTTACCGGAACCCCCCAGGGCTTAATGGGCCTACATGGGCTTTAGTGGAAGAGAGAGGAGAAGGCCAAAAGGAGGCGCACATTTCGGCATTCTGGGAATGGGGGTCCCCAGACTTGCCTGCCTGCGGCCCAGGGCATGGCTCCACCAACGGCCTGGTAGGGGTGCGCTGAAGCTTTTCTTCCGTCGATCCGCATTCCACTGCTCCATCGTATCCATGTCTAACGCTCGCCGAGCCCGTGCTGAGCGCCGTGCCGCCCTCGCCGCCCGCTTCACTCAGACGGCTCCCATTGGCGGACTCCCCGACGTTCTCCATCACCCGCTGGCAACACCGCCACTGGCCCGGCAGCGAATGAGCAGCAAGCGTCATTGCTGCACCCCTCTGTGCGGCAGGACGAACGCACCACCACCCTGTCGCTAACTCTGGGCGGCTCGTCGTCCCACGCTCGTCGCGTGCCCATGGACGCGCAGGCCGCGCTGCTCATGGCACGCGAGCTCCTGTGTTACCGCCCGGTCGACGACCTCTATGACAACTGGCTGGACCGCATCACCGAGCTCGTCAGCGCCGCTGGGGGCTCTCCTGCACCATCCCTCTCGATGCCTCGCTCATCTCCATCCATGGGAGACGTAGCTCACGGAGCGCCTCTGCCGCCTTCATATCAAGACGGCGCCCTCGCGCCGAGACGCGTGGCTCACGGAGCGTCCCCGCCTCCTCCACATCAAGACGGTGTCCTCTGCCCAAGACGTGCGGTCCCGCTACATGATCCGCCACGACGTGTGCCCGCGCACGAAGAAGGAAGTTGCCAGGAGGTCCCTCAACCGCAAGAAAACACTCCTGCACTCCCCGCACCACCACGTCAAGACCGTGCACCGCCTGCGGTGGCGGTGCATGGGTACCAAGACCAGGCTCCACCACCACGACGGGCCACGGTGACCACAGCAGGCTTCCGAGCCTTTACTCCCGAGCTGCGTAGCATCGTTTGGCCAGGCAAATTCAAGCCAGACCTGCCCCCGCGCTATGACATCACCTCCAACCCTGCGGAGTTATTGCAGCTCTACGAGCTGAGCATCGAGGCAGCCAACGGAGACAAGAAGGTCATGGCAAACTGGTTTCCCATGGCCCTCAAGGATGGCGCACGCTCGTGGCTCCAAAACCTGCCTGTGGGATTGATCTCCTCCTTGGGTGAGATGCGTGAGCGTTTCGTCGCCAACTTCCAGGGCACTCGCGACCGCCCGCCAGCCACAGGCGACCTGCGTGCATCAAGCAGCACCCAGGGGAAACCTAGCAAAAGTACATCCAGCGATTCAACAGCGTCCGCTGTCGGATTTCGGGTTCCCGCAAAACCCTTGAGGTTCGAACACTGAGGTGCGCACGAAGATCTCTCCCCCCGGCTCACGCTCTCGCAACGATCTCAGAACCTAACTCGCCGAACCCGGAGAACAAAGGACACATGGTTTATACTAGTTCGGGCCACCGATGTGGTGTAATACCCTACTCCAGTGTGGTGTGGTGGATTGCCTCTTGGGCTGAGGATGAACAAGTACAAGGTAAGAACAGCCTCCTGAGGAGAGGTGTTCTTGGGCTTGATGAGCTAGTGTGGTTGAGGATGGAATGGATCCGATCCCAGATCAGTTACCTCCTACTCTGGTGGCTAGTCCTATTTATAGAGGCCCTGGTCCTCTTCCCAAATGTAGGCGGGAAGGGATCCAAAAACGGCCAAATTTGAAGGGAGACAACTAGTACAAGTTATCCTGACAAGAGGTGGTCTTCCCCTACCAAAGGCTCTGGTGGTGACGCCATCCTGGGCTCCACGATGACCTCCGTCCTGCCGTCCTGCTGGTCTTGGTCTTGTTGCACCGATATGGAAACCTTTGCCTGATGCCTCGGGACTCCTCGCTTGCGCTTGCCTCTTTAGCACCAAAGAGGAAACGAGACACTCCGCGCGCTAGCGCCCGCCTGGCCTTGGTCGTCATGGCTTGCGTCATAGGAACCTTGCGAGGTGCCCTCGCCTTGATCTCTCCGCCCCTCGCGAGCCAGCCTAGCGAGGTCGCCCCCGAGGAGGTCTTGTGTTGTCTGCCTCGCGAGGCTTGGCCCCTTGTGAGGGTCTTGATTGTTTGCTGGTGAAGATGGGCCGTACAGGGCCGCTGGTGGAGCCACGCCATGGGCCACAGGTAGGCAAATCTGGGGACCCCCGTTCCCAGGACGCCGATAGTAGCCCCCGAGCCCAAGGATCGCTCAGACATGGCTTCGAGGCGAAGCCAAGGGGCAAGTGCGGAGCGTCGCGGCCCCAATAGCCCGTGGCCTCGGTTTACATGTGGCGATTGACGGGACGTGGGCGTCTCCGCTTCCCCACGCTGCCTCGGCAACTACCTGACTTAACGAGTCCCTGATGCATGCAGAAAAATCCATCATTACCTGTGATTGTGGGGGTTGCCGCTTGGCCTTCTCCTGCTATAAATGAGGAGGGGGTAGAGCCCCCGTCGCCCATCTCTTCCTGCTCTGCTTGCTTCTTCTCCCTTGCGTCATTGCTAGCAGCGACACCCATGGCGTCGGTGAAGAGGTTCTCGGCCGCAGAGAAGGGGAAGGCCCGCCAGGAGGGGCCCGGCTTGCCGCCGCCCAAGAGGGGGTGCGGTCGCCCACGTAAGCACGTTGCAACCCCCGCCGTGGCCCCTTGTGGCCGCGGTGGCGCCTCCTCGCGTGGTGGGAGCCGCCCGGGTCGAGGCAGCCCCGTCGATGAAGTAAGGCGCGCCATGGTTCCGCGGCCTCCCCGGCCACGCTTCCACTCGGTGGAGGTGCTGCCGGAGTTCGTCGTGTGGTCGGAAAACCCGGCCGGCACCTGGCTTCAGCTCCCGCGCTTCTTCGTTGGCGAACTGTCGGCCACGGGTCCAAACGGTCTCTGGCTGCAGGCGGACAACTGCTCCAGCAAGGCTTCGTGGGTCATGGTGGAGGTCTCTGTCGCGGGCAACGCAGCCCTGGCCCACGGCTAGCAGATGTTTGCCCGTGCGCGCGGCTTGGGCAGGCGGTGTACCCTCCACTTCAAGTACGACAACAACGCGACCCTCTATGTGCGGGTATTCGGGGAAGATGGTCGCCGCGGGGGATGCTGCCCCGAGGGCAACGAGGGCGGCGAGGTGGTCAACCTTGGCGACGGTCGTGACGAGGGTGAAGGTGGAATTTCCCTCGGCACCGGCCACGGCTCGTCCAGCTACAGCGGCTCTTCCTCCGGCGACAACTCCAGCAGCGGTGGCTATGACCAGCCGCCTTGCCCGCTTCGAAGGCGGTAGCGGGCCGTCTCGTCGCCGCGCCCCAGTGAAGCGGGAGGAGCGGTCTGGCTGAGTCCAGGAGGGCGCCAAGGGTCTACCCTCACGAACCTCTATGGGGGCACGCGCCGCTTTTGTTTTGTTCTTTCCTTTCTTCCTGCATTAAAAAAGAAACAAGTATGGGGCCCTACAAGGGTGTGCAACGAACCGTGATTTCCAAGTCGCTATGTTATATTTATTGTTCCTATGTCATGTTGCAGCATCAGTGTTTTATGTAGGCGTGTAGAGATAACTTAGCTCGACGTGTCTGAAGTAGTTTTTGCCTCGTGAGGCGTGCATCTCCCAGCACCTAGTGAGACCTCCTTGCCGTAGGCTTGGGAGGCATCGAGGAACTGCAAAAAGTTGTTAAGAAACTCTTATTCTTCCAAGCCCAGGGCCCCAGGCGCGGAGGGCATGACCCAATGCTCTGCATCACGGTACCCGAGGGGCACAGACTTAAGAGAGGGAGGTGCGCTAGCTTGCGAGCTCGAGCGAGGGTGCTAAGAGAGTCCTAGACAAAGGGGTCCTCGGACGTCCGGCCTGTTATCTATGGGTCGGACTGGTGGGCTGTGAAGATCGAAGACCATACTCGTATCCGGATTGGACTCTGCTTGGCATGGAAGGCAAGCTTGGTGACCGAAGATTCCTTTTTATGTAACCGACTCCACGTAAACCCTAGATCCCCTCAGTGTCTATATTAACCAAAGGGGATATTCCGGAAAGAACAACACATATACTCATTACCATATTCATAGGCTAGACTTCTAGGGTTTATCCATTACGATCTCGTGGTAGATCAAGTCTTGTAACACTCATATTCATCAAGATCAATCAAGCAGGAAGTAGGGTATTACCTCCATAGAAAGGGCCCGAACCTGGGTAAACTTCGTGTCCCCTGTCTCTTGTTACCATCGATCCTAGACGCACAGTTCGGGACCCCCTACCCGAGATCCGCCGGTTTTGACACCGACATGGCCTAAACCTGTCATTGGGCCGCATCCAGGAGATAGCTCCTGTAACATCTCTAGCCTTAATCCAGAGCAGATCAAGTAGCCCAAAGACGGGAAGCTCAACCCCGTCACGAGGGCTACCGATTTCGTGGCGCTGGAGCCGCACGCAGATTCTACTACATACGGTGTCCGCATCAACGGAACCTCGGACTCACCTCCGATGTCGAACTTCGAACCCTGCGAGCCCACGTATACCGAACTCGATCCGTTATCGATCCTCAAGTTGAGCGTCGCGGATGTCTTCCAACACTCGTCCATGGGCGACATGCTAAACTCGCTAAAAAACCTATCACTGGCAAGCGACCCGTCGCCGAACTATGTTCGGTTCAAACTCTCTGCTGACGATGGAGAATTTTGTTTTCCACCCACTGCCCACTTCGTAGCCACTGTTGAAGACCTAAACAACACGCCCGACCCCTGCCCCGACAACATCGAGGGTTTGGACGACGATGAAGGGCAAGGCCAGAGCTCATTACCCGTTCGACACGAGAAGACCACTTCCTGGTATGACATGTGTATGAAAGACAAACCTCACGGTGCTCTTGAGGATGACAAGAAGGATCCGGTCAAGAACAAACCGCCTGGTACACAGCCCGAAAACCGGCACCCTAGGCCACATCGCCCAAAAGAAAACACTGCCAACACCAGAGAAGACGACACCCCAGACAACAAAGACCCTAATGAGGTAGAATCCGAGCAGGATGAACAGGAAGGCGGATAGGACAACTCTGATGAACAGACCACATACGGGGACTCGGAGGACAACAATTACCTCCCACCCTCCGAGGAAGAGGAGATCCTCGGCAACAAAGACTTTATCATACCCAAGGAACCTCTCGAGCAGGAGTGCTTTAAACGCCAGCTTATAGCCACTTCAAGGAGCCTAAGAAAGAAGCAGCTGCGGCTTCAAGCAAGCCAAGATTTGCTCAATGATAGATGGACCAAGGTATTGGACGCCGAAGAAAATGACCTTAGCAGCCCAGTCAAAAGCCACCCAAAGAATAGGTGGCCCTCTCAATACGATGGCAGGGCGATGGAGCCCATACCACCATCAAATAATGCCGCAGGCAGATTCGGTCCAGTCAAAGCAGCAGCCTAAGCAGAGTACCATACCAACCCATCCGGCTGTCAAAACAAAACAACTCGGAGGAATACCCGCGATATCAACCAATACACTGAGGGTAGAGCAGGACGTACACGATCGACGTACAGATCACGAAGATATACCCCGACCGACGATGATGGTCGCCTATTCGGATGCTATAAAGCCGACCATGCCCGGGCCGTACACCGTAAACAGACCCGCCGGAGGTGCTTCATAGTGTGGCCCAACATAGAGGAGCCACACACCCTCTCCGCTTCACTAACGAAGTAATGGAGCATGAATTCCCAGACGGGTTTAAACCCATCAACATCGAATCATAAGATGGAACAACAGATCCTGCGGTATGGATCAGGATTACCTCCTTCATATTCACATGGCCCGTGGAGACGACCTCCACACCATTAAATACCTACCTCTCAAGCTTAAAGGGCTATCTCGGTACTGGCTAAATAGTTTGCCAAAAAATTCCATTAGCAACTGGGAAGATTTGGAAGACGCCTTTTGAGGCAATTTCCAGGGAACATATGTCCGACCATTATACGCCGATGAATTAAGTCACATTGTCCAGGAGCCCGGCGAGTCAGCCAGGGAGCTCTGGACCAGGTTCTTAGTCAAAAAGAACCAAATTGTCGACTGTCCGGACGCAGAAGCCCTCGCAGCCTTCAGACACAGTGGCAGGGACGAATGGCTAGCGCGTCACCTTGGCCAGGAAGGACCCAAATCCATGGCAGCCCTTACCGCTCTAATGACCCACTTCTGCGCAGGAGAAGACAACTGGCTGGCTCGTAAAAACAACAACGCCAGCAGCCCGGGCACCTCCGAAATCCAAGATGGCAACGGCAAGCCACGACGAACCGAACACAACAGTCGCAGTAATATACACGACACAACGGTGAATGCCGGATTTCACAATCCGAAGCCCGGTCAACGGAAGAAGCCACTAAAGGCAAACCAGGATAGACCATCCAACCTCGATAGGATATTGGACCGACCTTGTCAGATTCACGGTCAACCTGATATGCGAGCTAATCATACCAATCGAAACTGTTGGGTCTTCAAGCAGGCAGGCAAGCTTAACGCTGATCATAAGGGGAGGAGGCCACCAGGCGATAAAGACGACGGTTCGGCTCGCCAGCAGAACTCCAGGGGCCAGAAACAGATTCCCTTCGACGTTCGACTACTCCGGGAACGCGAATAGCAGTCCGTCTTCCGCCACCCATGTACTGTACTGGCAAAGTTTGCACCACGCACACATCACTACACACTCAAGATACCATGGGCATCGGTGGAAGCATAATACGGACACCCTGCACGCATTCCCATAACATTTTCTATCTGCTTACTTTAATTTTTATGTATCATCCCTAAATAATAGGTAACCAGTCGGACAACATCTACAACGGACTCTATCGGAGTCCGGATCTGTACGCTCACCTAAGGCGCTACTTTCGCTAAGGATTCCCCTCCCCGAGGACGGGCGACGCAGGCGTGCAATAGGAGGTCCAAAAATAACTTTTTGTGGACCGCACTCTTTATTCTGAGCCTGTACTATGCCCTCTTTCCTCTGGTCCCGACCCCATGCATATCAAATAGCCGGGTCTGCGGTCTTTTCTTTCTTTCTTTATTATTATTATTATATATATATACAAAATTATCATTGGCACATCGCTCCGTTCTTAGTAAGTCTCATCCAAACTAATCTTACATACTCTTTTAAGCACGGTCTTAACGGCTGCTCTGCAGATACACTTCGGCATACCCTGCCAGGGGCTCGGCATGGGAACGAATGAGCTGCCAGTAAAAGTCCGAACAGCTCTATAGCGTACCTCGGCGTCGCAAGTTTGGCCTTATATGCATCAGCTCCGAATCATTGTCTTGGGTCAATAGTTGGGTTTCCCGGCTCCTGTGTTTGCTATCCTACGTTCCACCCTATCGGCTAGGGTAGTAAAGGGAGAACTACTGCGATTGTGCCCTGGCCTAGACCGGATGAGCACCTCAGTAGAGAAAGCCAAAAACTAACTGTCATGATGTGGCGAGAGCTGGTCAACCACTTGACGACTTGTTGGAATCCTTAGTGATTCTCCGTGTAACACGAAGGATCTTTTTCAGATCAGATATGCAAGGCACCACACGCCGCATACACACCAGGGGCTATGTCGTAGCCCCACCATAAAACTCCTATGGTTAAGTGGAAGTGTTAACGCCTTATAGTCCAATTGTCTGGTTCGCTGCATTATCACCTCCTTCATGGACCAAGACGTTGGATAAAGAGTGATTAAATGCTTTTCCGAACACCCCCATACTTCCTACGAGGGGGCTGAAGCCGACGACTGGAAAACTTTCATATTATATTCAAATAACCACACAGGAGGAATTCAAGCTTTCGAGCAAAACACAAATACATTAACTATAAAGTTGTCTTTTACAATCATCATACACCTCACTCAAACATTATGTTTTTCGAACATTAACCCTCTATCAAGCGGGCGGCCTCCAGGATGTCTTCAAAGTGACTCTCCGGTTCTGAACAGTCCCTACCCCCGGGCGGACCCTTCGTAGCAACGTCGATGGCCTTCATCTTTCCCCAAAATGTCTTGACTCGGGCAAGGGCCATCCGGGCACCTTCAATGCATGTTGATCGCTTCGCAGCATCGATTTGCGGCACCATGTCGACAAGCTTCTGCACCAAACCGAAATAACTACTCGGCGCAGGCTCGGCTGGACATAGCTGGATTATAACATCCTTCATGGCAGCGCCAGATACCCTATGAAGTTCGGCCCATTGGGACATCTACTCATTAAGCAGCAGCGGGCGCTTAGACGCACCGAACTGTGAGCAAAAAAGCTTCTCCGTCGCACATCCAGCTCGCGCTTGGTAATACCTCGCTGCATTGGAAGAACTCTTCGGCAAGTCCAAATACTCATCCGGAGAACTCCACACTTGGTTCAACTGAGCATAGTATGCGTCGCCAAACTTAGTCTGCAGCAGAAAAGGCTTCTAGCCATTATCTCTTTCGCCTGCCGAACCTCCTCACGAAGTGCTCTAGACTCTAATCGCGCTTCTCTTGCCTCCTGTCGGGCCTTGTCAAGTTCAGCCGTTAAGGCTTCATTCTCCTTCTCAAGAATTTCATAGCAGCCAGTGGCATTCTCCAAAGAAAGTGTCATTGTGGATACCTTCTCCTCGACCTGGCATCGTGTAGCTTGTTCGGCCTTCCGTTCAACCAATGCCTCTCTTTAGCAGCAGCATCGCTAAGCCGGACCCGCTCCTTGGCCCGGACTAGCTCCGCCCGAAGAACCTCCACAGCGGCAGCACCATCTACATTGTATGCACATTTTCATATACAACACTTTCCTGCGTCAAGCACACTAGTGTAAAGAATGCTCGAAATATGCACCTTGCGAGTCGTCAAGACGCCTGTTGATCAATGCAATGTCATCCTCCGCAATATCCAGCTTTTGCTGTAGTTCGGCCACTTCCGTACTCTGGGCAGCCACAGGAGGGGAAGCAGCGTGTATTTCAAATTAAACCAAGGTTAATACCTGAGCATATCTCTTTGATCCTCCGATCGCTTCCTTCGAAAGACAATCCGAGTCTCAGGGGCTACTACATATACAACATGTGCATTCTGTCAATAAAATTCAATTGACAAAACTACATCACAAACCTCAAAACCTCTCAGAGGGCTCGTAAAAGCCTTGTTCAATCAACTCTTCGCGGATAGAATCCTTTTAACCACCGTAGCCATCAAAGTACGATGCTCTTCTAAAAGGGATGCTCATCGTAGCAAGTCCGTCAGCGGCTCCGGCACCCTTGGGTCTTCGGAAACCAGTACTGAAGTACGGCCTTCCCGTGAAGGACATACCTCCAGAATCGTCTCCGGCTGTAAACTAGATGGTTCGGGGACTCCGGTCTTGATCCCGGAACCTCGAGTGACAGAGGCGTCGCCTTCAGGTAACACCTTCTCCGTTTCTTGTACCACTTGGTGTTCGGGAGGAGACCTTCGGGACGATACCTTAGTATCATCCCCCCTATCGGGCGATGGGACCGGAGAAGGCGTGTCACTCTCCATCATCTCCGGAAGAAGATCTCCCGAGGAGGAGAACGATTGAGAAGCACCAGGCATTAACCTGCATGGATGAACATATATCGGATGATTACTTCACTAATAGGAAAAGAATGAGGTGCCCCAGCCATGCTTATGCTTTGTCGTGAGGTTCGTCCTCGTCATCGTTCGCCCGGTCCAAGCCGCTCGATGACGACGATTTTACCTTCTTGGAAGGCTTCCCCTCCTGACCTTCGGAGGCGGCCCTCTTCTTGCCTTGGAAGGCTCCCTCTACACTTTTTCCCTTGGGTAAAAGGGTTTCGGTTTTCTCGAACGCGACCACCTGGTACGGTGTCGGAACCAGCATCCTTGTCAACAGGTCGGTCGCAGGGCCTTTGGGAAGAGGCGCCGGACACCAGATCAGCACCGCTTTCTTTATCCAGTCCTGTACAGGGACGGATTGTTCAATATCTTGTTAAGAGATACCTGAATGGAAGGTGCTTGGATACCGAATACTTACTGAAGTGTCCGGATGATTGCAGTCAAGGCCAACGTCTTCGGTGGTGTCCGGTCATTGCTCTCGTTCCCTGAAATATAATTTCCACATCCCTTCGTGCGTAGCGCCGAAGAAGTGCTGTGGGGTCCGCCACCCTTCTGGGTTAAACTCCCACATACGAAGAGGCCACCACTGACATGGCAGGATCCGGCGGACAAGCATTATTTGAACGACGTTCACAAGATCGATGCCCATCTAAATAAGGCTTCAGATGCGACTTTGCAGAGTCTGCACTTCATTGACGGATCCCCAGTCCAATCCCTTATTGACCCATGGAGCAAGCTGAACTGGAGGGCCGGGTCGAAACGCAGGTGGAGCCACCCACTTGGAGATCCATGGCTCGTTGACATAAAACCATCCCTGCTGCCACAGGTCTGAAGATTTGGCGAAAGATCCTTCAGGCCAAACCACGCCGGCCATTTTGCCTATTATGACACTGCCGCACTCTGCCTGCTCCTCCTCTACCACCTGCGGCCTCACATCAAAGGTCTTGAGCCACAAACCAAAGTGCGGAGGAGTCCGGAGCAAGGCCTCACACGTGACGATAAATGTTGAGATGAGGAGAATAGAGTCCGGGGTCAGATCGTGAAAATCTAGCCCATAGTAAAACATGAGCCCCCGGACGAAGGGGTTAAGTGCAAACCCTAGCCTGTGAAGGAAGTGAGACACAAATACAACCCTCTCGCCAGATCTGGGGGTCGGTATGACTTGCCCTTGCGCCGGAAGCCGATGAATGATTTCCGAGGTCAGGTACCTCGCTACGCGAAGCTCCGCGATGTCCTCCTCTGTGATAGAAGAAGCCACCCACCGGCCCTGACGGTTGGATCCGGACATGACTAAGGCTGGTGGTGATTGGAACCCGAGGGTTGGAACCTGGGGGCTGGGGTTGAGGAAGGAGCAAGCGCAAGGGAAGAAGAAGAGACATGCTCTCTATAAAAAGGCCCCGGATATTGGACCTCTCTCCCAGGGTCTGTAAACTTACCTATCACCAAGGAGTTGTACCCATGGGACGGTTGGGTAACCCATGCCAGCATTAATAAAAATCCCGTAAATAAAGGGACACGATCTCTGCCCTGACGAGACATGCTAGTAAAACCACACCCCGAGACGTGGGGCGGCTCGCTAGTTGACAGTTGGAAATAGCAACCGGGCAGGCATGATGTGATGTCATAAACAATTATCAACAAGTTGAGCTCGTGGGATATTATATTCTCTACACACAGGTCCGGATATACTTACTTCGCCCAAAGACTGTTCTGGAGTTCAGAAGGAGGGAACCCGCCTTGCAATGCCGAAGACAAATCTGCGCGCCAGACTCCTTGTCATTGAAGCCAGGTTCAGGGGCTACTGAGGGAGTCCTGGACTAACGGGTCCTCGGACGTCCGGCCTGTTATCTATGGGCTGGACTGATGGGCTGTGAAGATCGAAGACCATACTCGTGTCCGGATTGGACTCTGCTTGGCGTGGAAGGCAAGCTTGGCGACCGAAGATTCCTTTTTATGTAATTGACTCCATGTAAACCCTAGATCCCCTCGGTGTCTATATAAACCGAAGGGGATAGTCCGGTAAGAACAACACATATACTCATTACCATATTCATAGGCTAGACTTCTAGGGTTTAGCCATTACGATCTCGTGGTAGATCAACTCTTGTAACACTCATATTCATCAAGATCAATCAAGCAGGAAGTAGGGTATTACCTCCATAGAGAAGGCCCGAACCTGGGTAAACATCGTGTCCCCTGTCTCCTGTTACCATCGATCCTAGACGCATAGTTCGGGACCCCCTACCTGAGATCCGCCGGTTTTGACACTGAGAGGTGCCTCGCGAAGACCAGGGAAAATGCTCATGAGTGCACCCGTCCAGCCCCCTCGCAAGGCATGCGAGGCAGAGTACGGGCCAAAATAAAGAACCGAGGGAAGAAACAGAGGAAAAAGGCGATCGAACCAAGACAACAAGAAACACCAGAATGCGAATTTCCATTGAAGAGGGGCAAGCCAACTATGGAAAGCAAATGAAAAGCCGCGTCCGGCACCTAGTCTAGTCTTCTCACCAGCGCGGAGCTAAGTGTTGCCACTAGGACGTGGGAGGGAGCCCCCGAGGCCCGAGGGCCGCACTCCCGAGACTCCGGGGCGTGTACAACCCCACTCATTATTACGTGAGAGTGTCACGAGCTGAGACCTTCACAAGCACGGGGCCTTGCTTCACAGGCGCTGGGCCTTGCTTCATGGGTAGAACTTCTGGAGGTGCTGGATGTTCCAAATGTTCTGGATGGGGACCCCGTCCTACGTCTCCAGGCGTACGGCGCTAGGCCTAGAGATGTGGGCAATCATAAACGGGCCCTCCCACATGGGCGTGAGCTTATGCAGCCCTTCCCTGGAGAGGACCCATGTCGGTGTCAAAACCGGCGGATCTCGGGTAGGGGGTCCCGAACTGTGCGTCTAGGCCGGATGGTAACAGGAGGCAGGGGAAACCAAGTTTTACCCAGGTTCGGGCCCTCTCGATGGAGGTAAAACCCTACGTCCTGCTTGATTAATATTGATGATATGGGTAATACAAGAGTTGATCTACCACGAGATCAGAGAGGCTAAACCCTAGAAGCTAGCCTATGGTATGATTGTTGATGTGTATGTTGTCCTACGGACTAGAACCCTCCGGTTTATATAGACACCGGATAGGGTTAGGGTTACATAGAGTCGGTTACAATGGTAGGAGATCTGAACATCCGTATCGCCAAGCTTGCCTTCCACGCCAAGGAAAATCCCTTCCGGACATGGGACGGAGTCTTCAATCATGTACCTTCATAGTCCAGGAGTCCGGCTGAAGGTATAGTTCGGCTATCCGAACACCCCCTAATCCAGGACTCCCTCAGTAGCCCCCGAACCAAGCTTCAATGACGATGAGTCCGGCGCGCAGATTGTCTTCGGCATTGCAAGGCGGGTTCTCCTCCAAGTTCCGTGTACCTGTTTGAATAAAGTCCGGTTTCTTGTGTGCTCCTTGGCTTCTACGCCTAGTAATGGCCATTTTCCACGTGTCAAACGAATATGAAAAGTCTGAGTGTTTTTACGTTCACAGCCCTAGCCATGTAAATGAGTTGCCCTTTTTAAGGGGATGAGGATTTAGATCCAATCCACACCTTCTCCTCTCCACGAGTGTTCATCAGAGAGCATCCGACAAAGGTCCATTCCACCATGGCCAGCCGCCGCAACTCCTCCTCTCGCCCTCCTAGCCCTAAGCCTAGATATTGGGAGAGATGTTCTACTCCGCATAGCGAGCTAGTGACGCTTCAGACCAAGGGATTTCTCCCCCGGCCTATATGGTCCCGGTCCGAGCCGGTCTTGCCGTCTACAACGGCGGAGAGCAAGTAGAGAATGCCCCTAATCCATCCAAAGGAGAGCGGGTGTGCCTTGTTCCTTACTTAATAAGGGGGCTCGGATTTCCCGTCCACCCGTTTCTCAGGGGGCTGCTGGAGTTCTACGGCCTCCAGCTACATCATCTCAAGCCTGCCTCAGTATTGCATATCGCGGGCTTTGTAGCCCTCTGCGAGCTGTTCTTGGGTATTGAAGCTCATTTCGGACTGTGGAAGGAGCTATTTTGCCTCATGCCCCGTTCCAAGAAAGGGTCAATGTATCAAGTGGGCGGAGCCGAAGTATGGCGCATCACCGGGACCGGATATCTGTCCGGAACCCCAAAGAAGGCGTCCGAAGACTAGCCCTCGGAATGGTTCTATATAGAAGACGTCCCACTGTCGGATCCTGTCCGGATCGGCCTCCCAGAGTTTGATAATGCTCCTTTAAAGAAGCGCCTAAGTTGGCGTCCACGGAGCCCTCAAAGGGAAAGTGACAGGGTCATCCTTTATCTCATGGGTCGAATAAGATTGTTAGCCCATTCCGGACTAACCATGATCGGAGTTATGGCCGAATGCATCATCCGGGGGGTGCAGCCGCTTCAGTACAGAAGCCACCCCATGTGGGATTTCAACGGGGAGGACGACGCCACCCGCTACGGCCGTAAAGGGCCAGATTCAGTTGCCGCTCTATTAAAAATCTTGTCCACTTTGTACAAGGGAGAAGAGGAGGAATTTCTCCGCGTCAACCCACAGGGTGGATTCTCTATGCACAATCACCCAAGCTGGGTAAGTGGTCGCATTTACTTGCTCATCCGTTTAGTGTTCCCATTGTTAAATACTTAGTCTGATGACTTCAATGCAGGAACTGCGCCGGGCCGTTAAGGACATAAGCAGCCTGCCTCCACAACCCGAGGACTCAGGTCGGTCTCTCGACCCGGCCTCTCAAGAGGATCCGGACATATTTGTGGAGCTGATTGATGGAGTGTTCCATAAATTGAGCGAGGACAACGCCCTGGTGGCCATTACGGCCGATTACTCAGGGCTAATCCGAACACCCCAGGTACCTGAGACCGAAGTCCCTATACCTCGGACAGGGGTCCGTCCACGCGTGTTTAATTTCCTGATTGCGACCGAACTTTGCAGGGGAGGTTTTTGAGGCAGAAGGCCAAACCTGCGGCGGCAAACCAACCAGGGGCCGCAGGGTCCCATGGGCAGAAAAGAGGTGTAGTCCGGACCGAGGCATCAACGCGAAGGTATGGCGTGCCCCTTTATCTTGGTTGTTATACCTTCGAGGCACATTTGATACTCGTGCCCTTTTCAGGACAAAGAGACCTCGCCAGACTATATCCGGAGAGGCGGCTAATCGCGCCTCCACCAGCCAAACTCCAAAGCCTGGTCCGGGGGCGGAAGCGAGTGCGAGGCGTGTGCTAGACGTTCCTCCGGCGGAGGATGCGGACGGGTTATCTTCCACCAACTCAGAGGTGGAAAGTGCCATGAACCACAGGCGTCGCCGGACAATTCTTCGCGACGCTTGCTTCTCCCAAGAGGCATTAGATGCCTTCAATTCGGGAGATGCGCACCTCCGTGCCGCTCAAAATGGTCTAGCCAGAGCCACGGAGCAATATGTAAAAGACATACGGGTAAGAAAATTTTGGTAAGTATATATGTAGCAGCAGCCCCCGAGACTGAAAACAGTTAGAATAACTGGTTTAAGGATCATTTGAAATGCAGGTTCTTACAGAAAAGAATTCCCTACTGACCCAGGAGCTGGATGAGTGCAACGCCCAACTGGAGGCTGCACTGGCCACGGTGGGGGAGCCTAAGGAGACCCCCTCTAGTAATATACATTTCGAAAGATAAGTATGTGGCGAAGCACGGCTTTTGTGCGAATCTGACAAATAAAATTGCAGATGGCGCCAGGTTGAATCCGGAAAGGCAACACCTCGAACGCCAACTAAAGGCTGGTGAGAGGGTGCTATTAAAGGTGATGGGGGAGAAGAATGTTCTCCAAGATGCCAACACCCGGCTGGGCGTCAAGCTGAAAGATGTTCGTGCCCAGCTATCAGACTCCGTGAAGGAGAATCAGCGACTTCGGCGCGGCATATTTAGTAAGTGCTTGAACGAACCATTTGAAAGAAAGTTCGGCGGGGAAGTCGACTGACAGAGCAATGTCTGTAGGTGTGCTAACAGGTCATCCGGCGGAGGAGATGCCCGGTTCTATGGGTGACCTTCTTCCCTAGCTCTCGCAACTGCTCGATCGAGTTCGGCAGGCGATGCGAGGCGTCGCCCAGGCCCTGTGGCCATCCGTCTCCATGCCCGAAGGTATTGGAGAGCTTGCGGAGAAGCTAAAGGGAGCACGGCGGCGCTTCCAATTGTGGAAGATATCAGCCTGCCGTCAAGGTGCTAGGGAGGCCTGGGCCATGGTGAAGACGCGGTATTCAAAGGCTGACCCCAACCACATGGCCGAGGTCGGTCCTATAGGGCCCGATGGGAAGGAGATCCCTGTAAGCTTAGTGTACGGCCAAGTAGAGTTGGCCGCAAGGTACTCCCAGCAGGACTGTAAATTAGACAGCCTGTTAGATGGTATTGAAGAGGAATACAATCAGTCAAAATGACTATGTAATCGAATTGACATTTATAATGCCTTCTAGCCGGATTGTAGATCATTTGTCATGGCTGACCTTTTCGCTTCAACCTCGGGGCCTGACGGTCCGAAGTGTGTCCGAATTCCCATGCAGTTATATAGAAACCGGGGAATGCGTGGAGACCAGGCGTAGGGGTCATTAGTGCGTGAACAGACAAGTGCCCGACTAGTTATGTTATATTACATGGTTAGTAAGAAACATCTTCCAGGGAGAATAGTTCGGTTAGGGGTTCCTTTCCCTGGGGGGTCATGCCCTAAAGTGCATGTCCATGCTGCGAAAAGAAACGCAGGAAAAACGCCTGGGGGCACATAGATAAATAAAAAGATCATCTTTAGTTCACCGACCGAATATTCTCTTAAGAATGCTAGCTTTCGGCTTCACCCAGTCTGAGGTACACGTCCGGCTGATCTGGCAGTAACAATCACAGAGGTGCTCCCTTTACCACCTAGCTAAATAATCGGGAATGTAGGGGTAAGCACAGGAGCCAGGCAACCCAGCTTGGCCAAAACTTAAGTCATATCAATGCATATGATGGTGAATAAAAGGTACATGCGGAAGTTTGACACATGTCTTAGGCATGAAGCCCGTATAAATAAGCTTCTGTTTAAAGAAGCCCCCAGGTTTACTGAGAGCGGATAGCGCGTCAATTTGTGAGCCTTTAAAGGTTATAAGAGAGAGAAAAAAGGGAGAAGGAGAGAAATGTACGACGGACAGTATATAAAAATGGGCAGAGTAAGAAGATGAACACAGGGTCCGGTGCTAGGCATAGAATCTTCGGAGACGGGCTGCGTTCCATGGGTTCGGCTCGAGTCGGTTATCCGATGCGTTTCGCAGGAGGTACGCTCCACCAGTCAGGACTTGGTCAATTATGAAGGGACCTTCCCACTTGGGCTTGAGTTTGTCCTTTTTCTTGTCTGGCAGGCATAGAACTAATTCGCCAACGTTGTAATTTTTGGCCCGTACTTCTCTGCTTTGGTATCTTCGAGCCTGCTGTTGATAGAATGCGGAACGGGCTTTCGCCACATCACGCTCCTCCTCTAATGCATCCAAACTATCCTGCCGATCGAGCTCGGCTTCTCTTTCCTCGTACATGCGTACTCGAGGTGAGTCATGAATTATGTCGCAAGGCAGAACTGCCTCTGCGCCGTACACCATGAAGAATGGTGTGTATCCGGTGGTGCGATTCAGCGTGGTCCGCAGCCCCTAGAGTACGGAGTCGAGCTCCTCTACCCAGTGCATGTTAGATTCCTTGAGGGACCGCACTAGTCTGGGTTTGATGCCGCTCATGATAACACCATTTGCATGTTCGACCTGGCCGTTAGTTTGTGGGTGATAGACGGAAGCATAATCGAGCTTTATGCCCATGTTTTTGCACCAGAGTTTTACCTCGTCGGCCGTAAAGTTCGTGCCATTATCAGTGATGATGATGTGGGGGACGCCGTAATGGTGTACGACCCCGGATATGAAGTCTATCACAGGTCCGGATTCGGCCATCTTAACAGGCTTGGCTTCTATCCACTTGGTGAACTTATCCACCATGACCAGTAAGTATTTGTGCTTGTGGGTTCCGCCTTTAAGGGGTCCAACCATATCAAGCCCCCAGACCGCAAAGGGCCAAGTGATGGGGATAGTTTGGAGGGCGGTGGGTGGAATATGGCTTTGGTTTGCAAAGAGCTAGCAGCCAGTGCATCGTTGGACTAAGTCCTGAGCGTCTGCCCGGGCCGTCGGCCAATAAAATCTTGTACGGAAGGCCTTGCTTACCAGGGACCGGGCTGCAGCGTGATGACCGCCGAGTCCGGCATGGATTTCAACCAGGAGATTCCGCCCCTCCTCTTTGGAGATGCACCTTTGAAGGACTCCGGTAATGCTTTTCTTATAAAGCTCTCCCTCGTGGACTGTAGGCTTTGGATCGCTGCACTATGCAGCGTGCCTCATTTTGGTCCTCGGGGAGTTCCTGCCTAGTAAGGTAGGCGAGGAATGGTTCTGTCCACGGGGCGATGACGGCCATTATTACGTGGGCTGAAGGTGTTATTTCAATGGCAGAGCCTCTGATTGTGTCAGAATGTTCGGTGTCGGGTAGTGCGGTTGGGTCCGGGCTGTTATTGTTTGGCTCCCCTTCCCATGCCACGGATGGCTTGAAAAGCCTTTCCAAGAAGATGTTGGGGGGACTACATTGCGTTTTGCGCCGATGCGTGCCAGGACATCCGCCGCCTGATTGTTTTCCCGGGCTATATGGTGAAATTCAAGTCCCTCGAACCGAGCTGACATTTTTAGGACGGCGTTGCGGTAAGCTGCCATTTTCGGATCCTTGGCATCGAAGTCTCCATTTATTTGGAAGATTGCGAGGTTCGAGTCCCCGTGCACCTCTAGGCATTGGATGCCCATGGATACTGCCATCCGGAGACCATGTGGAAGGGCCTCATATTCGGCTGCATTGTTGGAGTCCGTGTACAGAATCTGTAGTACGTATTGAAATGTGTCTCCTGTGAGGGACGTAAAAACGACGCCAGCCCCCAGTCCAGCCAACATTTTGGAGCCGTCGAAATGCATGATCCAATTTGAATATGTGCCGTACTCTCTAGGGAGTTCGGCCTCCGTCCATTCTGCAACAAAGTCGGCCAAAACTTGTGACTTGATGGCTCGTCGTGGCTAATAAGTTATGTCGAACGAGAGGAGCTCGATGGCCCATTTCGCAATCCGGCCCGTTGCGTCGCAGTTGTTTATAATGTCGTTAAGTGGTACTTCCGAGGCTACTGTTATTGAACACTCTTGAAAGTAGTGTCGTAGCTTCCGGGATGCCATGAATACCGCATACGCAATCTTTTGATAATGCGGGTACCGTGATTTGCAGGGAGTGAGGACAGTGGACACATAATAGACCGGCCTTTGAAGGGGGAATTTGTGTCCGTCCGCTTCTCGTTCGACGACGAGCACTGCGCTTACCACCTAATGTGTTGCTGCGATGTACAATAGCATTGGTTCGCCGGTGTTTGGCGCGGCCAGGACTGGGTTTGTTGCCAGTATGGCTTTTATTTCGTCGAGTCCGGCCGTGGCTGCGTCCGTCCATTTGAAGTGTTCGGTGCACCGAAGGAGGCGGTAAAGGGGAAGGGCCTTTTCTCCTAAGTGGGAGATAAAGCGGCTTAGAGCCGCCACACATCCGGTTAACTTTTGTATTTGTTTGAGGTCCTTTGGGATATCCAGTTGCGACAGAGCTCGGATCTTGGCTGGATTTGCTTCAATTCCTCTGCTGGATACAATGAAGCCCAAGAGCTTTCCGGCTGGAACGCCGAAAACGCATTTTTCCGGGTTGAGCTTGATGTCGTATGTTTGGAGATTGTCAAATGTGAGTCTCAAGTCGTCTACTAGAGATTCAACATGTCTTGTTTTGACGACCACATCATCTACGTATGCCTCCACTATTTTACCATCCGGCTTGCCAAACATGTCTGAATCATGCGCTGGTATGTTGCGTCGGCATTTTTGAGCCCGAAGGGCATCGTGTTGAAGCAGAATGGCCCATATGGTGTGATAAATGCCGTTGCGGCTTGGTCTGGTTCTGCCATCTTGATTTGATGGTAGCCAGAATATGCGTCGAGGAAACACAACGAATCATGTCCTGCGGTCGCATCGATAATTTGATCAATGCGGGGGAGGGGGAAGGGATCCTTTGGTCAAGCCTTGTTAAGGTCTTTAAAATCAACACACAGGCGCCAGGATTTGTCCTTCTTTGGTACCATTACCAGGTCTGCTAGCCAGTCCGGATGTTTTATATCTCTGATGAATCCGGCCTCTAATAGCTTTGCTAGCTCCTCTCCCATAGCCTGTCTCTTAGGTTCGGAAAAACGCCGGAGAGCCTATTTGACAGGTTTGAATCCTGTTTGGATATTTAAGCTGTGCTCGGCCAGCCTGCGTGGGATTCCTGGCATGTCTGAAGGGTGCCAGGCGAAAATGTCCCAGTTCTCTCGTAGGAACTCTCGCAATGCGGCGTCGACATCAGGGTTTAACTGTGCCCCGATGGAAGCTGTTTTATTGGGGTCCATTGGATGGACTTGGAATTTGACTATTTCGTTTGCTGGTTTAAAGGAGGTGGATTTGGATCTTTTGTCGAGTATCACATCGTCCTTATTCACCATAGAGTGCAGCGCAGTCAGCTCCTCAGCCGCTAGGGCTTCGGATAGTGCCTCGAGGGCCAGTGCGGCTGTTTTGTTTTCGGCGTGGAGTGCTATGTCCGGATCACTAGCGAGAGTGATGATCCCGTTAGGTCCGGGCATCTTGAGCTTCATTTACCCGTAATGGGGTATTGCTTGGAAGATTGTGAATGCTTCCCGCCCTAGCAAAGCGTGATAACCACTGCTGAACGGGGCCACGTGGAACGTGACTTCTTCGGACATGTAATTGTCCGGCGTGCCGAACACCACATCTAGTGTGATTTTTCCTGTACAGCGTGCTTCCCGACTGGGGATTATTCCTCTAAAGGTTGTGCTGCTTCGCGTGATGCGGTTTCAGTCTATATCCATTTTTTGGAGAGTTTCCTCATAGATGAGGTTCAATCCGCTGCCGCCGTCCATGAGTACCTTGGTGAGACGAAAGCCATCCACTATTGGACTGAGGACCAATGCGGCTAGTGCTCGGGCTGTTCGGAATTTAGGTTCATCACTTGCGTTGAATGTAATGGCCGTGTCACTCCATGGGTTTATTGTTGCTACTTGGTAGACTTCGGCAAGGTTGCGGAGTGTTCTTTTTAGCATGTTATTTGATGCGAAGGTCTTGAAGACTGTTAATACCGTATTGGTGTCTCTGGGGTGGCTTTCTGTGGCCTCCGGGATTAGGAGGTTTTCGCCAATTTTGGCCACCTGCCGGAGTATCCAACATGCTCTAAGGCTGTGAGTTGGTGTGGCGTCCTCTGTACTATGAATTTTACAGGGTCCATTAAGCCATCCTTCCAGTACGGTTCCATGCCCTGAAGAGGGTTTTTGCCTTTTGGTGTTTGACCCGGGTGTCTGGCGATGATGCACCCTTTTATTTCGGACTGGGCTTGCCTTAAGGGCCGAATTGTCCCAAAATTTTGTTTCGGTTTTCCGGGCGCTTTCCATCGCACAGTACTTTCGTACTATGGACGCTAAGTCAACGAAGCGTGTAATATCACGGCGACTTATGGCGTTGAGTATTCCCTTGTCCATGCAATTATTGCAGAAGGATGAAATTGCATCTTCCTCGCGGTAGCCCTTTATCCTGTGCATAAACAGGAGGAATCTGGCCCAGTAATGATGTACTGTTTCTTTGGGCTCTTGCCTGATTTGGGATAGATCGCTAATGTTCAGGTGGGTGGGTGGAATTGAATCCGAAGCCTTACCCCTTCTGAGGCTCAGAGGCCGAGGAATTTCTGAACTCGAAAGTTTGGATTCCTGGATGTCGTGCAATGAATCCACTCCGTCGCCTGATTCTTGGTTCAGGTCTTGAGTGATATCCTCCCCTCCGCGGACATCTGGCTTGGAGGGATCAGGAATCCGGACGTAGCGAGTCCTTAAGATAGATGAAGGGTCGTTGCACTGTCCCTCTACCACGGCAACGTGATGGGTGGCTTGGGGAGAGTTAATCTCTCTCAGATCAGTTTTAGGCCCAATCTGGTCGTAATCTGTAGCGACTCCCAGGGCGGCGAAGCGATCCAAGAGATCGTTTATGGAGGAAAGCTCTATTGGATTTAAATGCTCGGCAAGTTCCGAGTTGACATGAAGATTGTTTTCGATGGCTCGAGAGGTCATCATCGGCGTAGAAGCCGAACAGGTGGTCATAAGAAAACTACCTAGCCGGAGGGTTTGGCCGACAGCCAAAGCTCCCTTAGCAACGGTGCCATCTTTAAAGACGGGGCGAGGCATCCTTCCTGATGGCGACGACACAGAGGAACTCTCAATGAAAGCACCAATGTCGGTGTCAAAACCGGCGGATCTCGGGTAGGGGGTCCCGAACTGTGCGTCTAGGTCGGATGGTAACAGGAGGCAGGGGACACGAAGTTTTACCTAGGTTCGGGCCCTCTCGATGGAGGTAAAACCCTACGTCCTACTTGATACATATTGATGATATGGTAATACAAGAGTTAATCTACCACGAGATCTGAGAGGCTAAACCCTAGAAGCTAGCCTATGGTATGATTGTTGATGTGTATGTTGTCCTACGGACTAGAACCCTCCGGTTTATATAGACACCGGATTGGGTTAGGGTTACATAGAGTCGGTTACAATGGTAGGAGATCTAAACATTCGTATCGCCAAGCTTGCCTTCCAGCCAAGGAAGATCCCTTCCGGACACGGGACGGAGTCTTCAATCATGTACCTTCATAGTCCGAGAGTCCGGCTGAAGGTATAGTTCGGCTATCCGAACACCCCCTAATCCAGGACTCCCTCAACCCACCTTAGGACGAGGTCGCCCACCTCGAGCGTCCTGGGGCAGACGCTACGGCAGTGATACCGCTGCAGCACCTGCTGGTATCTTGCCGCTCGAAGCGTGGCTTCGCGGTGGCATTCCTTCCCCAGCACAAGGTCCATCCCCCGCATGGCGTCCTGCTGCGTCTCATCAAATGCCAGGACCCGCGCGGAGCGATGCTTGACCTCGTGAGAGAGAATCGCTTCTGCTCCATAGGCGAGGAAGAACGGGGTCTCGCCTGTTGGCTTGGTGGCGGTGGTGCGGATGGACAACATCATAGACTAGATGTAGGATCGAAAGTATGTCTAGAGGGGGGTGATTAGACTACTTGACCAAATAAAAACTTAACCTTTTCCCAATTTTAGTTCTTGGCAGATTTTATCTATTTTAGGACAAGTCAAGCAATCATCACACAATTCAAGCAAGCATGCAAAGAGTATATTGGCAGCGGAAAGTAAAGCATGCAACTTGCAAGAATGTAAAGGGAAGGGTTTGGAGAATTCAAACGCAATTGGAGACACGGATGTTTTTCCCGTGGTTTGGATAGGTGGTGCTATCCTACATCCACGTTGATGGAGACTTCAACCCACGAAGGGTAACGGTTGCGCGAGTCCACGGAGGGCTCCACCCACGAAGGGTAATGGTTGCGCGAGTCCACGGAGGGCTCCACCCACGAAGGGTCCATGAAGAAGCAACCACCCACAAAGGGTCCACGAAGAAGCAACCTTGTCTATCCCACCATGGCCATCGCCCACACAGGACTTGCCTCACTAGCGGTAGATCTTCACGAAGTAGGCGATCTCCTTGCCCTTACAAACTCCTTGGTTCAACTCCACAATCTTGTCAGAGGCTCCCAAGTGACACCTAGCCAATCTAGGAGACACCACTCTCCAAGAAGTAACAAATGGTGTGTAGGTAATGAACTCCTTGCTCTTGTGCTTCAAATGATAGTCTCCCCAACACTCAACTCTCTCTCATAGGATTTGGATTTGGTGGAAAGAACATTTGAGTGGAAAGCAACTTGGGAAGGCTAGAGATAAAGATTCATATGGTAGGAATGGAATATCTTGGTCTCAACACATGAGTAGGTGGTTCTCTCTCAGAACATACGAGTTGGAATGGTGTATGTGTTCTGATGGCTCTCTCTTCAAATGAAGAGGAGGTGGAGGGGTATATATAGCCTCCACACAAAATCCAACCGTTACACAGTTTTCCAATCTCGGTGGGACCGAATCAACAAACTCGGTCGGACCGAAAATGTAAACCTAGTGACCGTTAGAGATTTTCGGTGGGACAGACATGGACAGACATGCAACTCAGTAGGACCGATATGGTTAGGGTTTGGGCATAACGTAATCTCGGTGAGACGATTACACAAACTCGGTGAGACCGATTTGGTAATTAGCTAACCAGAGAGTTGGTCAGGCAAACTCGGTGGGACCGATTTGCTCTTTCGGTGAGACCGAAAAGTTACAAAGGGAAACACTGAATTTACATTGCAATCTCGGTGGGACCGATTCGCTCTTTCGGTGAGACCGAAAAGTTACGAAAGGGAAATAGAGAGTTTGCAACCCCATCTCGGAGAGACCGAGATCCCTGTTGGTAGAACCGAAATGCTAGGGTTTGGCAGTGGCTTATGACAAGTGAAACTCGGTGGCGCCGGATAGGAAGAATCGGTAGGACCGAGTTTGTCTTAGGGTTTAGGTCATATGTGGATATGGGAAAGTAGTTGAAGGTTTTGGAGCATATCACTAAGCACATGAAGCAAGAGGCTCATTAAGCAACACCTCATCCCTCCTTGATAGTATTGGCTTTTCCTAAAGACTCAATGTGATCTTGGATCACTAAAATATAAAATGAAGAGTCTTGAGCTTTTGAGCTTGAGCCAATCCTTTGTCCTTAGCATTTTGAGGGTTCCACTTTCACATCCATGCCATGCCAATCATTGAGCTTTCCTGAAATAATCATCTTGGAATAGCATTAGCTCAATGAGCTATATGTTGTTATGAATTACCAAAACCACCTAGGGATAGTTGCACTTTCAATCTCCCCCTTTTTGGTAATTGATGACAACATATAGATCAAAGCTTCGACAAATGATAATAAGCATGAAATATATCGTCCCCCCTAAATTTGTGCATATTTAAAATTTGCTTTGGACTGCAAATGCACAAGGAGTTAGAGTCATGGGTTACTCTTCCATGTCACATACATCTTGGTGGAGCGCTTAAAATGATAAGAATGAAATACATGCACTCATCACCAAGAATAGTGAAAGATCACATAAGATAGATAAGATAATAGCATTAAGCAAGCATTAAGTGTAGCTTATGATCAAACACATGATCATCAATGTCTCACAAATAATGACGTAGTATCTCAAGCACTCAAAAGCAAACAAGTTTGAAAAACCACCAAATAAAGCAAGAGAGAAAAGCAACTCTCTCTCTCTCGAAGCCTATGATCTATACATCTTCTCCCCCTTTGGCAACAAGTTACCAAAAATTTCCTAGAAAATGCATAGTACTAGATCGACGCTCAGGCTTGATCTTCTGGTGGTGGTGGAGTCCGGATCACTCCAAGGACGAAGGCTTCCGTAGACGCTGAAGTAGACGCTGGAGTTGGAGCTGAGGTAGATGCTGGAGCTGATGGAGCAGAGGCTGGAGCTGGTGCTGAGGTGGTGGCTTTGGTGGCAACAACTGGCAGGGCAGACGACCTCGGACCTCGTGGCACTCTAGCAAAGGCATCAGTGGTAGTCCTGCCTCTCCTCTCCTGCATATCATCTTGGAGCTGCTCCACTGCAGTCTGAATCTCCGTTACCTTGACATCCAAGTCATAGAACTTTTGTTCCATGATCCTCTCTAAGCTTGCCTGGTTTTGAGTTAGGGTGGCTAGTCCTTTCTCAATCCGCAGGGTGGATGCAATTAGATAACCAAGCTGCTCTTGTTTGGTCTTCAAGAAGTACTCAGATGCCTCCTCTTGAGTTGGCATCCTGGCAGCTTTCTCCTTCCTTGCCTTCTCCTTCTTTGCGTATGCTTGGGCAGATGATGGCTCGTTCTCAGTCATGACAACTTGATTGTCCTCAAAATCTAGACGGATGGGCAGGTGTTCCTTGTCCAATAAATATATGCCCGTGCCCATCTTGGAGTTAATGAGCTCCTAGATCTGAGGGGCATATCCGCAACTCCTCTTCTAATCTGCTGTAGTCCTTTTGATAGTTTCCACTATGAGGCTCATCACCTTGAACTTCTGAGGCACATCAAACACATGTAGCAAGTTGATAGCATGGCCTCTGATCATCTTGTGATCTCCAGACTTGGGCAATAAGGTGTGCCTCAAGATCCAATTGATAGTTGGCAGCCCTGACAAAAGGTAATGCATAGACCCAAATTTGAAGGTGTCAAGAACTTCATTGGGAATTTCCTTGTACATATTTGACATAGAGTTATGGTCCATCTTCTTCTTGGCATATATGTCCAAGTCATCATCATGCTCCTCTGGGGCATTAATGATCTGTGCCCACTCAGCAACTGTGGATTGGTACCTTGTACCCTCAGACATCCATGTGATCCTCCCATCTGAATAAAAATGTGATGTGGAGTAGAACTGCATTATAAGCTCCTCATTCCACTTTGTGAGCTTCTGCCCAACAAAGTCAGCTACTCCACAAGCTATGAAGCTGTCTTGCACTCCAGGATAGTGCTCCTCATTGTCCTTGATGTACTGCTAGTCAACCCATCTCATATCACAGATTATTGGCTTCTTATCAAGCAGCACTGTCTCATAGAAGTCCTGTTGTTCCTTAGTGTGGAACCTGTAGTCAACAGCAGTCCTCCTCCTTGAAGCATACGGGTCTTCTTCTCTCCACTTCCTCAGCCCTGAATCTCTCCCGAGCTTCATGTCCTCAGCCACAGGATGAGCATCGTTGTGGTCTGGGATCTTGGGCTTGAGCTTTCTCAGAACTTGCTCTTCATCCTCTTCTTCAGCAACAGTCTCAGGCACTGGGGCCTTGTTCTTCTCAGCTGCAGGAATGCTCCTTGTATTCCTCTTTGGTTTTGGCTTGGAGGAAGCTTTGGGCTTAGATGCAGTAGCCCCTGCCTTTATGGCATCACCCATCAGCTTGGGTGCCTTGGGTGCTGGTGCAGCTACCTCTTCTTCCTCTTCCTCTTCCATGATGGAAGCCTTTCCTAGCACTCTGGCTACGGTCTTCTTGACCCTTTCCTTCCTCTTTTTGCTTTCTGCAGCAACTGGCTCCTTGGGAGTGGGCTTCTCAGTTGAGGCTCTTGCCTTTGACATGGGCTGCCTGCCTGCTGGCCTTTTGATTTTCAGCCCTGGCTTTGTGCCTTGAGCTGGCTCAACTCTCTTTGATGTGGCCTCTTCCTCTGCCACATAGTCTTCATCTTCGGAATCAGAAGTTCTCTTCTTCCTCTGTCTGGTGGCAGCTTTTGGCAAGTTGCTAGGAGTGCTCCTGCTGCCCTCATCTGAAGAGCTGGAGGGACTAGTGCCCTCACTCATGTGCACCTGCTGCTCTGACATGTTCTGGCTGTCACTTTGATCAGACATGCTGCACTCTGACTGCTGACCCTGTGAACAGTTTATAGATGAGGTAGAAAGGATGAGCATCACAAAATGCAGAGATTTTTGCAAAAGAATGATCCAAAAACTTAGTTTTAGTTTCCCACTGAAATCATCTCGGATCTACCGATTTTCAAACTCGGTGATACCGAAGCAGTTTTGGAGCCTAAACTAGTGAACTCGGTAGGACCGAGTCATAGTTCGGTGGCACCGAGACTGCTAGGGTTTCACAGAGTTCCAAAATCGGTCACACCAATAAGTAATTCTCAGTCAGACCGAGTCTCACTTGTGCAATGGCATAAGCCAAACCGGTGGGACCGAGTTTTTCAACTCGGTGGGTCTGAGATGGTTTCGGCGGAAACCTAACCCTAAAATTTTCGAATCAAAGCTAATCTACGGGCGTATTGACTGGATAGGAGTGTTTCAATTGTGGCAAGAATCATGAAGAACACAATGTGCTGAGAATTGGACGGGGAATAGCACTGTGATCGAGTCCATACCCTAGTTCGGCGGAGACTCGCTATGGCGGCAACGGCGGGGCAGAATTCCCATTGACGGCGACGGAGACCAGCGACTGGAGGCGGCTGGCGGCGAGAAGACGATCCGGAGACCACTTTGGCAGAGCAGGCTATCGCGCGGGCGAAGGGGTTCGGAGAAATTTCCAAAATTTTGCCCGTGACTATATATAGCCCGACCCTTTCGGTGTGACCGAGTGGAACAACTCGGTGGCACAGGGATTCATAACTGCAGGCAGTTACTGAAACTCGGTATGACCGAAATGTTCAAATCGGTTGCACCGAGATCGAAAACCTAGATCAACTTAATGATCTCGGTAGGACCGAAAGTGGGGTATCGGTCAGACCGAGAATCATAAAGAGGTTTTTGAAGTTTAAGTCTATGGCGAATCGGGGACTCCGAGCGCTCCTCACACAGAGTGGTTCGAATCTGACTTGATCAAATTTTGTGATGTAGCATGAATAGAGTTTGAGACGAGAAAAGCATAGATAGCTAGAGGAGGTACTTAGGCATTCTTGTCCATCCACTTGGCAAAAGAAAATAAAACCAAACAATCAAAACAACAAGTGGATGTCCTCGAATGAGTAACATATGCAACCAGCATGCTCACACAATAAGATGGCAAATGAAATATGTGGCAAGGCATGCACAACCAATTCTAGCATCTATCAAGCAATTTGCGATGACAAGGTCATCTATATATGAGTATATTGACTTAGGAGTCAAGTGAGAGCACTTGATCATAGGTCATACTCATCGTTTAAGCTCAAGTGGGGTTACCACTTTTACATAAAGCATTGTTGTGTTCACATCTTTAGAGTTGCTTTAGCTCAAGTCTTAGAGTAAAGCTCCCCCTAGATGTGATATCCCCCCTAAGAGGGATGAACTAACCTTGGGTTTTGTCGATGATGACTTCATGTAGATGTTGAAGATGTGGATGCTCAATGTTGATGTAGATCACTTGGAGCTATCCATTTGAGTGAATTGCACTTTCAATACCTACATGGGTTAGTCCCACAAGGAACAAATAAGGATATCCATAGACATAGAGTGATGCTCACAAAAGATGATGTCCATGAAAACTTTTAGGTTACCTTGTCCCTTGTCTTACCAACAAGAGGGTTTGTGACTCCTTGAACTAGTGCAAGATGTGGAAGTTGATTGCACTTGTTCTTGCCAAAATGATAAGAGTGAAGTATGTTGGCGGAGTCACCCTCAAGAACTCTCTAGTTCTTCTTCTTTTGGATCCACATCATCTTGATGGGAATCCTTGGAGTTGTAGTCGTACTTGATGAAGTGGAACTTGGAGTAGTCTTGGGAATCCGCTTGACTAAGGTCTTAGGAGCTTCTTTAAATGCGTCAATTTCCTCTTGAAGCTTGTCCTTGCCTTTTTGCTTGTAGTCTTGTGGTGGAAGATCATCTTGAGCTTGTGTCCCCTTGAAAGAAGTATCATACTTCTCTTGTTGAGGAACGAACTTTGTCTTGGGGTATTGATCTTCTTCCCACTCAACTCCATTGGCACTGAACTTTCGTTCAAAACCAACACCTTGATTCTTCCGGTGCATTCCTTGCTTGCGCACAATTTCCTCGAATTGCTTGCTCCCGGCAAGGCTTTTGTACACTCCTTTCTCTATAATTCCCTTCAATAAGCTATTTTCTTGCTCAAGTGTAACTTGTCTAAGAGAATCATTAGTGGAATCAAGAGAACTACTAGAAGCAACAATATTAGATTTAGCATGATCATTGTTACTGCTAGAGAAAGAATCTTTCTTGTTCTTGTTACTAGACTTGACTTGAGGCATGTAAGTGGATAAGAGTAAACGCTTGGCAATGTAAGAAGAACTTTTCTTGCGGAGATCATCATTGATTGCCTTTAAGAACTCATGTTCTTGCTCAAGATTGAGCTTTTCAAAGCGTAGTTTCTCATGAGCTCTTAAAAGTTCTCGATGATCTTCGAGGATAGTTTCATGAGCTAACTTAAGAGTGTTTAGTTCTTTAGTTAGAGCCTCAATCTTCTCCTTATCATTGTCATTCATTTTATCTTGATTAGAATGATTAATTGACTTTTCATCATAGTATTCATCACTAGAGTTGTCAACAAGCAAATCATCACCTAACAAGTCGTCTTCATCACTATTGAAATCAACATACTCGGGGTGTGTTACCTTAGGACCTTTGGCCATGAAGCATCTTCCAATTCCTTCATTTGGTGAGTCAAATATGTCGTAGGAGTTGTTTGACACAAGTGCTAGACCGGCAACACCTTCATCTTGAGTATCTTCAGAGTCGGAGTGATAACTTCTCTCGGAGTGGCTGTCGGAGTCGGAGCCGGATACCCATTCACCAACATGAGCTTGATGTCTTCGTCTTGTGTAGCTCCTTGATGATTTTTCCTTCCTTTCCGAATCCTTGCTTCTCCGTGAGTATCTTCGTTCATAACGATCATCTCTACTCCTTCTCTCTCTTGGTGGTGATTCTTTGCTTCTTCTTTTTGGGGAAACTTCTCTTCTCTTGTAGGGAGCCGTACACTCATTGGAATAGTGTCCGGGTCTTCCACAATTGTAGCAGTTTCGCTCTCGACTAGAAGATCTTTTGTCATTGTAGGACCTTGACTTGAAGCTTCTATCTTTGCTTCTACTCTTGTAGAACTTGTTGAAGTTCTTCACCATTAAGCTCAATTCTTCATTGAAGTCTTGTTTCTCACTTGATGATGTAGGGGCTTCACATGAGGCTTTATAGGCACCACTTGATTTGTTGTGAAGTTCCTCTTTATCCTTGAGTGACATCTCATGAGCAACAATTCTTCCAATCACCTCCGTTGGCTTGAGATCTTTGTAATTGGGCATCATTTGGATCAATGTGCACACGGTATCATATTTTCCATCCAAGGCTCTTAGAATCTTCTTGATGATGAATATATCGGTCATCTCTTCACTTCCTAAGCCGGCAATCTCATTTGTGATGAGAGCAAGCCTAGAGTACATTTCAGCGACACCTTCACCATCCTTCATCTTGAACTTGTCAAGTTGGCTTTGAAGCACATCCAACTTGGATTCCTTGACGGAGTCGGTACCTTCGTGCATATCAATCAAAGTGTCCCAAATTTCCTTCGCATTCTCAAGACGGCTGATTTTGTTGAATTCTTCGGGGCACAATCCAAGAATGTCACAAGCTTGAGCATTGTATTGCAACATCTTCAACTCATCTGCGGTAGCTTCACGGTTTGGTTCTCTCCCATCAAAGAAGTCACCTTGCAAACCAACACACACAATAGCCCAAACGGCGGGGTTATGTCCAAGAATATGCATTTTCATTTTATGCTTCCAACTAGCAAAATTAGTACCATCAAAGTAGGGACCTCTACGGTGATAATTTCCCTCGCTAGACGCCATACTCTCCTAGGTTGTGAAACCAAGGCTATGACCACCAAAGCTATGGAGATCAAAGCAAATGGAGACCAAGGCTCTGATACCACTTGTAGGATCGAAAGTATGTCTAGAGGGGGGTGATTAGACTACTTGACCAAATAAAAACTTAACCTTTTCCCAATTTTAGTTCTTGGCAGATTTTAGCTATTTTAGGACAAGTCAAGTAATCATCACACAATTCAAGCAAGCATGCAAAGAGTATATTGGCAGTGGAAAGTAAAGCATGCAACTTGCAAGAATGTAAAGGGAAGGGTTTGGAGAATTCAAACGCAATTGGAGACACGGATGTTTTTCCCGTGGTTCGGATATGTGGTGCTATCCTACATCCACGTTGATGGAGACTTCAACCCACGAAGGGTAACGGTTGCGCGAGTCCACGGAGGGCTCCACCCACGGAAGGGTAATGGTTGCGCGAGTCCACGGAGGGCTCCACCCACGAAGGGTCCACGAAGAAGCAACCACCCACAAAGGGTCCACGAAGAAGCAACCTTGTCTATCCCACCATGGCCATCGCCCACGAAGGACTTGCCTCACTAGCGGTAGATCTTCACGAAGTAGGCGATCTCCTTGCCCTTACAAACTCCTTGGTTCAACTCCACAATCTTGTCGGAGGCTCCCAAGTGACACCTAGCCAATCTAGGAGATACCACTCTCCAAGAAGTAACAAATGGTGTGTAGGTAATGAACTCCTTGCTCTTGTGCTTCAAATGATAGTCTCCCCAACACTCAACTCTCTCTCATTGGATTTGGATTTGGTGGAAAGAAGATTTGAGTGGAAAGCAACTTGGGAAGGCTAGAGATAAAGATTCATATGGTAGGAATGGAATATCTTGGTCTCAACACATGAGTAGGTGGTTCTCTCTCAGAACATACGAGTTGGAATGGTGTATGTGTTCTGATGGCTCTCTCTTCAAATGAAGAGGAGGTGGAGGGGTATATATAGCCTCCACACAAAGTCCAACCGTTACACAGTTTTCCAATCTCGGTGGGACCGAATCAACAAACTCGGTCGGACCCGAAAATGTAAACCTAGTGACCGTTAGAGATTTTCGGTGGGACAGACATGCAACTCGGTAGGACCGATATGGTTAGGGTTTGGGCATAACGTAATCTCAGTGAGACCGATTACACAAACTCGGTGAGACCGAATTTGGTAATTAGCTAACCAGAGAGTTGGTCAGGCAAACTCGGTGGGACCGATTTGCTCTTTCGGTGAGACCGAAAAGTTACAAAGGGGAAACACTGAATTTACATTGCAATCTCGGTGGGACCGATTCGCTCTTTCGGTGAGACCGAAAAGTTATGAAAGGGAAACAGAGAGTTTGCAATCCCATCTCGGTGAGACCGAGATCCCTATCGGTAGGACCAAGTGAAACTCGGTGGCGCCGGATAGGAAGAATCGGTAGGACCGAGTTTGGCTTAGGGTTTAGGTCATATGTGGATATGGGAAAGTAGTTGAGGGTTTTGGAGCATATCACTAAGCACATGAAGCAAGAGGCTCATTATGCAACACCTCATCCCTCCTTGATAGTATTGGCTTTCCTAAAGACTCAATGTGATCTTGGATCACTAAAATATAAAATGAAGAGTCTTGAGCTTTTGAGCTTGAACCAATCCTTTTTCCTTAGCATTTTGAGGGTTCCACTTTCACATCCATGCCATGCCAATCATTGAGCTTTCCTGAAATAATCATCTTGGAATAGCATTAGCTCAATGAGCTATATGTTGTTATGAATTACGAAAACCACCTAGGGATAGTTGCACTTTCACTAGAGCTCGTCATGCTAGCCCCTGCCGCAGGCCTCGAGCTTCTTCTTGAAGGTCCTCGTCTTGAGGCCTCTCAGGACTTTCGTGTTGGCGCGTTCGGCTTGACCATTGCTCCTGGGGTGTGCCACCGAAGTGTAGCAGATCTGCATTCCATGGTTAGCACAATATGTCTTGAAGAGATTGCTAGTGAACTGCGAACCGTTGTCGGTGATGATGCGGTTAGGGACCCCGAACTGGCTCACGAGACCCTTGATGAACTTGACCTTCGATCCAGCCGGGATGGTGCGGACAGCTTCTACCTCCACCCATTTGGTGAACTTGTCGATGGCGACGTAGAGGTAGCGGTAGCCCCAAGGCGCTCAAGGGAACGGACCTAGGATATCCAAGCCCCAGACTACGAATGGCCATGAGAGCGAGATGGTCTGGAGGCCCTGGGCTGGCTGATGGATCTGCTTGGCGTGGAATTGGCAAGCCTCGCAGGACTTCACCAGCTCGGTCCCGTCGTTGACTGCCGTAGGCTAGTAGAACCCGTTGCAGAACGCCTTGCCGACGAGGGTTCATGACAACGAGTGGTGCCCACAGTCTCCGCAATGTATGTCAGCTAGCAACTCGTTCCCCTGTTCCCTGGAGATGTATCACAAGGAAATGTCATTTGGCCTCTTCCTGTATAGCTCACCGTCCTGGATGCAGTATGCTGTAGCCTGTCGGGCCACGCGCTCTGAGTCCTCCTCTTTCTCTGGCAGCGTTCCTTGCATAAGGTATTCCTTGAACTCCTTGGTCTAGCACCCCTCCTGAGGCTCGAGCTCCAGGAGTAGGCGCGCTCCCGTGGTCGGGCCGCGGGCTGAGGCTCCCGAGGTAGGTGGTCGGGGGAGTTCCTCCCGAGGCTGCGCCGGCCCTGAAAGCGGAGGTGCTGCCGAAGGCTTGAAGAGCTGCTCCTCGAAGATGCCAGGCTCTTGGGGTTGGCGCTTGGATGCCCTTTTGGCGATGTCGTCGGCCTCCTTGTTGGTGCCACGGGGCACATGCTGCAACTCTAGGCCCAAGAACTGATTTTCCATTTTGCGTACCTCTGCGAGGTATGCCTCCATGTGCTCGTCCCTCGGCTCGTATACCTTGTTGGAGAAGTTGACGCGGAGCTACGAGTCACCCCTGATGGTGAGGCGCTTCACCCCCAGGGCCACCGTAGCCTTAAGGCCAGCGATGAGGCCTTCGTACTCTACGATGTTGTTGGAGACCTTCTCGCCTTGCTGGAAGCAGAGCTGCACGGCGTAGTAGAGCTTGTCCTAAGTGGGTGAGATGAGCACTGCTCTAGCTCCCACGCCCTCGCGTGTGAACGTGCCATCAAAATACATGACCCAACCATCTGGTGCTTCACTTCCCGGCGAGAGGGATCGGTCCTCGCCTGCTTCAAGCCCTGGGTGTCAGTCCATCCTGCCACGAAGTCAGCGACCACGGCTCCCTTAATGACCCTGGTTGTACTGAACTCCAGCTGGAATGCTTGCAGCTCGATGTTCCATTCAGCGACTCTTCCAGCAGCGTTGGGGCTCCTGAGTACCCTCTCTAGCGGGTAGGCCGAGACGACCTTGATTGGGTGACCTTGGAAGTAGTGATGCAGCTTATGGGAGGCCACCAAGAGCGCGAGCAAGAGCTTTTGAGGCATGGGGTACCATGCCCTTGCATCCCGCAGCATCGTGCTGACAAAGTACACTGGGTGCTCAATGAGGGCAGGAGCGTCGATGGAGCCTGCGTATACCGGAGGTTGGGGCGTCTCTTGAGGTGACGGGGCCCTAGGAGCCTAGTCGCCCACTAGGGCCTCTGTAGGCCTGCGAACGCCACCTTGCTGGGCCTGATCACTCATTGGTGTTGCTGCAGCTTTTGCGATGCCCTCTAGGTCCCGTGTCGCCCTGGTTGGAGGTGCGGCACGGTGTGCGGACCCTTGGCCCGACGCTCTTCCTGAACCTCCACTAGAGCTACGCTAGCGGAGTAGGGAGTGGCGGCAAGGTAAAGCACCAGGGGCTCGAGAGGTCGAGGCGCCACCATCACCGGAGGGCTGGTCAGGTATCTCTTGAGGTCTTGAAACGCTTGGTCGGCCTCGAGGGTTCACTCGTACGGGCCCTTCTTCTTCATCAGCTCGAAGAATGGCAGGGTCCTGAATCAAAGTTCTTGCCTCCCGAGATTTTACCACGATGTCGCTGACGTAGGCTTCAGTGTTCCTCTCGAGCTGCTAACCCAGGGCGATGTGCATCAGCCGTTGGAAGGTCATGCCTGCGTTGCGCAGCCCGAACGGCATGCAAGTGTAGCAGCACACCCCACACGGGGTCAGGAAGGCCGTCTTCTCCACATCCTCTACTGCCATCTTGATCTGGTGATAGCCTGAGAACGCGTCCAGGAAGCACAGCAGGTCGCACTCGGCGGTGGAGTCGACAATCTGGTCGATGCACGGAAGCGGGAATAGGTCTTGAGGACAAGAATTGTTGAGGTTGGTGAAGTCGACACACATGCAATTCTTCCCACCTTTCTTTGGTATGACGACGGGGTTCGCCAGCCACTCAGGGTACCGAACATCGCAAATGACACCTGCTGCCTCTAGCTTGCGGGTTTCCTAGACGATGAGGGACTGCTTCTCCGTGGATTGTCGTTGTGCCTTCTGCTTCACAGGGCGCACATTGGGGCACACCCTCAAATGATGCTCGATCACCCCCCTCGGGACCCCTACTAGCTGCTTGGGTTCCCAAGAGAATACATCCTTGTTCGCACGTAGGAACCTCACCAACGCCTCCTCCTGGTCTGGGTCAAGGTTGGCGCCTATAGTGAAGGTGGCTCCTGAGGACCCATCTTCCTCGACCGGCACCTGCTTAGTTTCGGCCCAATCTTGAGTGAACAACTACTTCTTTGCCAGCGCGGCCTCCTTGGCTCCAGGGTGGCCTCGTCGGCCAGTCGCACCACCACGATGGTTTTGAGGGCAAGCTTGAGTGCCGCCAGAGCCTCCTTGGTGTCTCCAACTACGGTGAGGACGTCCTTGCTCCAGAGCATCTTCATGAGGTTGTAGGTCGGATGGGTCGCCGCCATAAACTGAGCCAGAGCCGGGTACCCGAGGATGGCGTTGTATGGGAGGGCAATGCGGGCGATGTTGAAGTTGATCAGCTTGGTGCGGTAGTTGTCGCGAGAGTTGAAGGTCACAGGAAGGAGGATCTGCCCCAGGGGGTTTGTGGAGCCGCCGCCGACCCCGTAGAAGGGCTTGCTGGGGCGGAGCCGTTCGAGTGGTACGTGAAGAAGGCTAAAAGCCTCAATAGAGAGCACGTTGAGGGCGGCGCCTCCATCGATGAGGGTCTTGGTGACAGCTACGTTGCAGATGTTGGGCGTGCAAAGCATTGGGAGCACGCCCGAGCTGATGGTGGTGACTGGGTGATCCCCCGAGTCGAAGGTGAGGTCGGCTTTGGGCGCCGCCCAACCAGGGGGAGCTCCCTGCTGCACGGAAGCGGCGCCGATCTAGCGAAAGAACTGCTTGGTGTGACTGTCCGAGGGCGGCTCCTGCGAGCCGCCGAGGAGGGCTGCGACGGCGAGGGGCACCGGTGCCACGAAGCGCACGGCGAAGAGGCCGCGCAGCTCCTCCCAAGATTTCACTAAGGATCCTGGGAGGGTGAGCTGCCAGGCGCATGGTGCACCAGCGAGGGCCATGGGAAGCTAGTTGGCCATGACCTTGTCGTCGCTCCCAGGCTTCAGGACGGCCTCTTCATATGCCAGTAGGTAGGTCGTCGGGTCCGTCGCGCTGTCGTAACGCAGCGGCATCTCCGGCTTGAACTTGGGCGGCCATTGCACCCGTCGCAAGGTGGGGGCAAAGGCTCTGAGCCCCCTGGCGCCGTCGTGGGCGTTCGTCATCCCAGCCGGAGGAGCAACGCTGGCCATGGGGACAGGCGTGGAGGTGGTGGAGCATGGGTCAATGAAAGGAAAGCTTCAACGCACCCCTGCCTAGCGCGCCAAATGTCGGATTTCGGGTTCCGGCAAAACCCTTGAGGTTCGAACACTAGGGTGCGCACGAAGATCTCTCCCCTCAGCTCACGCTCTCGCAACAATCTTAGAACCTAACTCGCCGAACCCGAAGAACAAAGGACACCGGATTTATACTGGTTCAGGCCACGGATGTGGTGTAATACCCTACTCCAGTGTGGTGTGGTGGATTGCCTCTTGGGCTGAGGATGAACAAGTACAAGGGGAGAACAGCCTCCTGAGGAGAGGTGTTCTTGGGCTCAATGAGCTAGTGTGGTTGAGGATGGAATGGATCTGGTCCTAGATCAGTTGCCTCCTACTGTGGTGGCTAGTCCTATTTATAGAGGCCTTGGTCCTCTTCCCAAATGTAGGCAGGAAGGGATCCAACAACGGACAAATTTGAAGGGAGACAACTAGTACAAGTTATCCTGACAAAAGGTGGTCTTCTCCTGCCAAAGGCTCTAGTGGTGACGCCGTCCTAGGCTCCACGGTGACCTTCGTCCTGCCGTCCTGCTGGTCTTTGTCTTGTTGCACCGATATGGAAACCTTTTCCTGATGCCTCGGGACTCCTCGCCTGCGCTTGCCAATTTAGCACCAAAGTGGAAACAAGTACGCTGCACGTGCTGGCGCCCACCTGGTGCCCGCCTGGCCTTGGTCATCATGGCTTGCGTCACAGGAACCTCGCGAGGTGCCCCTCGCCTTGATCTCTCCGCCCCTCGCGAGCCAGCCTAGTGAGCCCCCCGAGGAGGTCTTGTTCGTCTGCCTCGCGAGGGTCTTTAGTGTTTGCTGGTGAAGATGGGCCGTACAGGGCCGCTGGTGGAGCCACGCTGTGGGCCGTAGGCAGGCAAGTCTGGGGACCCCCGTTCCTAGGACGCCGACATCCGCCTCAAGACCCCCAAGGTGACAGACAAGGCCATCATCTCAGCATTCTCTGATGGCATCCGCGACATCAAGATGAAGGAGGAGATCGCCATCCACGAGGAGCTATGCTCGGCCCTGGAGATGTTCAACATGGCGACCAAGTGCGCAAGAGTTGAGGAGGGGAGCCTCTCCCTCCTCAAGCTCCCTGCTGCCGACCTGGAAGAGAAGAAAGCCAAGGACTTGGACATGAAGCGCAAGGGAGTAGCCATGCTCGCGGTAGAGACAGACACGAAGCATGGCCGGGACCACCCCGAGTCGTCTAAGAGCAGCCGTCCATTCTGTGCCTTCCACAACGTACACAGCCACAAGACCAATGACTGCCAAGAGCTCAGGGCCAATCAAGATGGACGCTTCAGTCGGCACCCCGAGCGCAACGACCGGGGCTACGGCCGAGGAGGAGGATGAAGTGGGGGACGCTGGGACGACCGCGGCCCCTGTTAGGAGTGGCGCGACTGGCCTCGCGAGGACCACTGGCAGGACCAGCCTCGCGAGGGCGCCTGGAGGGACCAGCCTCGTGAAAACTGTCCTCGGGACAATGCTAGCCTCCCTCCACTACCGCCACCACCAAGGAGGAATGACGACCACCATCGGAACGAGGGGGTTGGGGGCTTCCAAGAGCCGCGCGCTATCGCCTACATCCTGGGCGGTGCTCAGGCCCCAGCTTCCCAGCGCATCTTCAAGCAGTTTGCTCGTGAGGTGAACGCGACCCTTCCCAGGCTCGAGGCCACGCGCCCGCTCAGGTTGTCCAAGTGTGCCATCACCTTCAGCTAGGCGGACCAGCTCAAGTGCATGGCGACCGCCGGCGTCCTTCTGATGCTTTGTTCACCCGTCATCAGCAACGTCCAAGTCACCAAGACCCTCATCGACGGCGACGCAGGGCTCAATGTCCTGTCTATCGAGGCGTTCGACAGCCTTCAAGTGCCATATGATCAGCTTCAGCCTACCAAGCCTTTCTCAGGAGTGACCGATGGCTCCACCACCCCCATAGGGCAGGTCCGCCTCCCTGTCACCTTCGTCCAGCGTAACAACTACCGCACCGAGCTCATTGACTTCGACGTCGCCCACATCCGTCTGTCGTACAATGCCATCCTTGGGTATCCAGCATTGCCCAAGTTTATGGAAGTGACCCACCACGGTTACAATGTCCTAAAGATGCCAGGGAGCGGCGGACTCATCACGGCCCCTTGCAAAGAAAGAGATGCAGTGTCCTCCCTTGAGCGCGCCTTCCAAGCCGCTGCGATCGAAGACCCCGACAACGAAGGCACCCCGTACCCTCCTGAGGCCATCCCCAAGACAAGAAGCAGCTACTCCAGCAGGGCCTCAGGAGATTGGCGTCTCTAGCGGCACCACCTCAGGATCCGCGCCTGCAGCAGGGGCGCCTCCCTCCCTCGCATAGGAAGGCGCGCCCGACACATTCATCGGGCAAGGCTCGGGGGCTCTCTTCTAGAGGGCCTCGGACCTAGCCAACATCATGAGGGAGGCGCTCAGGCACCATGTGGAGGCATGCTTCGCTGCACGTTTCCCTCAGGAGGGCTCTGGGCGAGGAGCGTCCGATGCTCAGGAGTTCATCGTCAAGGCGACCCAGGAGCTTCAAGAGGCAAGGGCCATACGTGGCGACCGCCACCCACCACCCGGTGTAGCTCCCCATCCTGGCGAGGACAGCGGGCTACGCGTCTACATCGACATTCCAGGGCTCAACAGGGCCGCATCTCAAGAGCGCTTCTGGCCTTTGCGCGTTGGTCGGTGCGAGGGTCCACCTCACAGCTACGTTTGCATGCTGTTTGGCTTGCCAAACACGGCTGTCACCTTCCAGTGCCACCTGGGGAGCATTCAAGCGGCTCAGGAGGCCAGGCATCACGCTTTCCTGGAAGAGGTGGTGACAGTCCTCAAGGAACCATCGGAGCCCCCGGAGCCTCCTGAGGCTCAGGGCCCTGGCAGCTCGTGAGGAACGACTCCTTCAGCGTGCACCTTCAGCTACTCCAACACCACTCCAGCTACGGTATCAGGTGACTCTTTCGAGTTCATTCAGTTGGGGGCACCCCTCGGGTTGCATTATCCCCAAGTCGCACGAGTCTGTCCCTGTGATGTGTATCCTTTTGCATCTTTAGCTTACCCTGCTGGGGGCGCCCCTCGGGCTGTATCATCCCCAGGCCACTCGGGTACGTCCCAGTGGCATGTATCATTCTTGCATCTATCTGAGCTAACCTGCCTCTCTGCCTGAGTCATTTCATGATTATCGCATGCTTGCCTATTATCCATCACGGCCACCCATGCTGCCCATCGCCTCCCTGCTCATCCCGCAACGGGGGCTACTCATGCTGGCACGGCGCTTGTGCTCAGGTCCGTCCCTGTAACGCTGACAAATCTGAGCGGTCGAGCTCTGGCTCGCGGCACGCCCCGCGCATGTCACCTCACTAGGCCCTCAGTGCCTTCATCTTCTTGCGGAACGACCAGTGGTAGACCGGCAAGCGCGGTTGCAAACTGTGTTCCTCCCTCGCGCTAACCTGGAGGAACCTTCGGAGGCTGATGGCGGGTGGCACCGCGAGCTCCTTATTTTTTCTCACAATTCGCTTGCACGTTAAAGGGGGGCTCCTGAGCATCGCGACTCAGGAACTCATACTGGCTCTCCAGCCCTTACCCCCTGGCCTTAACCATGGCATCACGGCCTGGCATACCAGCGGCGGCTGAGCTCGCTCGAGGGCCGGGACCCGGGGACACAGAGCACATAGAAGGACGTGAAAGGAGGGAGAAGCTCACGCGAGCCTGACCCAGTTGACGCACGAAGCTGGCGCGGCACAAGGAATCGACTTTGGACCACTAAGATAAGTCTCGCACTCGGATCAGCCAAGTGCTGCGACACATGATTCCCATCTCTTGCAGCCTTGCTGCGGCAATGCCGCCTTCCTTTTCTACCTTCAGGTGGTTGCTTGCACACTAAAGGGGACCTCTTGAGCATCGCGCCTCAGGAGCTCTTACTAGACCTCGGGCCGCTCACCTCCTGGCCTTGACCATGGCATCGCGACCTGGCATACCAGCGATGGCTGTAGCCTGCCTGTGGACCGGGACCTGTTGGCGTAGAGCACTAAGCTACCGCGAGGTTGGAAAGGGGGGACTGAGCTGAAGCAAGACACGCAGTCGTAGATCTTCCTAATAAGGAAAATATTAACAAAAGACACTACAAATCCTTTACACGCCCCCATGGGGTTCATCTCGACTCCTCGCAGGGAACAAAAGAAGAAGGTTTCTAGGAGCCCTATTTATAGGCGTCACCACTGATGCCATCATCAACAGTTGGCCACGGGAGGCCGATGCCAACCCCATCGAGATCAACGGCGGCGACGGGCGGACGCCACTGCTGCGCTCCGGGCACGGTGCGAGATCGGGAGCACGTAGCTGTCGTTGCTCGTCTCCGGAGTCTCGTTAGGCTCGGGAGAGTCGTTGGACCCCCATGAGCTGCCGCTGCTGCTGGAGGCGCTGTCGGCAGGTTCAAGGGCGGGCTGAGCGCCTGTCGCCGCACCGTCCTGATGGCCCCTCCAGGGCAGCATTCCAGGTGATTGCCCTCCTCGTCGAAGACCTTGAAGAACAGCGTGGAGGCGCCGTCGTACATGAAATGGATGGTGAGCGCCCCCTCCACGCGACAGATGCGAGCGACCTCACCCTATCTGCGGGTCATGAAGACCTTTCCTGGAGAGACGAGCTCAACCTCCACCCTTGTCACCGGGGTGTCGCACCCAGCATGCTGCAACCACAACTCTAGTGGCCCTCTCGGTGGCATCTCTTCGGTGAAGAATAGCGAGAACCGGATCCACGTGTGTGGTGGCATCGCCGCCAGCACCACGAGTTCACGCGAGGAGCCCTCGGCGTGGGTTCGCGGGGAGGCAGCGCGCGCCACCACTGCATGGACACTACGGCCGTAGAGTGAGGGGCGTCGGTCCCTGCCTCCTCCTTCGGAGCCCTCTGCCTGGGCGTACAAAGACAGCGGATAGCCGGGGGGAGGCCGTTCGTGCCAAGGACTCGTCACCTCCGGCATCACAACGACATCACGCGAGCGAGCCAGCCTCTTCTTTGGCGGGAGCAGCCCAAGCTCTTCACGGGGAGCTTTCCCCTTTTCAGCAGTGGAGAACCTCCGAATCGGTGCCATGGGTGCTGTTGCAAGGCGGCGGAGCAATGAGGAAGAAGAAGAAGCGATCGGAGTGGAGGAAGAGACAAGCAACGGGGGCCCTGCTCCTCCCCTCATTTATAGCCAAGGGAAGGCCAACCACCGGCCTCCACAATCTAAGGTAATGATGACCTTTTTCTGCATGCAACAGGGACTCGTCAAGTCGGGCGGTTGCCGAGGCAGTGTGGGGAAGCGGAGACGCCCATGACCGGTCAATCGCCACGTGTCAATCAAGGCCGCAGGCTATCGGGGGCCCGAGGCGCTCCGCACTTGACCCTTGGCTTCGCCGCGAAGCCAAGTACGAGCACGCCTTGGGCCCGGGGGCTACTGTCAGCGTTCTGGGAACGGGGGTCCCCAGACTTGCCTGCCTGCAGCCCAGGGCGTGGCTCCACCAACGGCCTGGTACGACCCATCTTCACCAACAAACACTCAAGGCCCTCTCAAGGGGCCAAGCCTCGCGAGGCGGACGACACAAGTCCTCCTCAGGGGCAGCCTCACTAGGCTGGCTCGCGAGGAGCGGAGAGACCAAGGCCAGGGGCACCTCATGAGGTTTCTGTGACATGAGCCATGACGACCAAGGCCAGGAGGGCGCCAACGGGCACAGAGTACCAGTTGCCTCTTTGGTGCTAAATAGGCAGGCGCAGGCGAGGAGTCCCGAGTCATCAGGCAAAGGTTTCCATATCGATGCAACGAGACAAAGACCAGCAGGACGGCAGGACAGAGGTCATCACGGAGCCCACGACGGCGTCACCACCAGAGCCTTTGGCAGGCGAAGACCACCTTTTGTTAGGATAACTTGTACTAGTTGTCCCCCTTCAAATTGGCCATTGTGGGATCCCTTCCCGCCTAATATTTGGGAAGAGGACCAGGGCCTCTATAAATAGGACTAGCCACCACCGTAGGAGGCATGTCATCTGATCGACGGATCTTGGACTGGATCCATTTCACCAAGGCAACCACGCAAGCTCATCGATCTCGAGAATGCCTCTCCTCAGGAGGTTGTTCTTCCATTGTACTTGTCATCCCCTGCCTACAAGGCAATCCACCACACCACACTGGAGTAGGGTATTACACCACATCGGTGGCCCGAACTAGTATAAACTCTTGTGTCCCTTGTTCCTCGGGTTCGGCGAGCTAGGCTTTGAGATCATGGTGAGAGTGTGAGCTAGGGGGAGAGAAATCTTCGTGCGCACCCCAGTGTTCGAACCTCAAGGGTTTTGCTAGAACCCGTAATCCGACAGCGCCCCCTAGCCCAATCCGAATGGGGAAGGGGGCCGGCCCCCTTTCCATCCTCCCCTCTCTCCCTTCCTTCCCCCTCCTAGTAGGACTAGGAAAGGGGGGAACCTACTCCTAGTAGGAGTAGGATTCCCCCCTTGGGGGCGCGCCCAAGGTGGCCGACCGGCCCCCTCCTCCACCCCTTTATATACGGGGGAGGGGGCACCCCATAGACACACAAGTTGATTTTTAGCCGGGTTTGGTGCCCCCATCCACAGATTTCCACCTTGGTCATATCGTTGTAGGCTTAGGCGAAGCCCTGCATCGGTAACTTCATCATCATCGTCATCATGCCGTCGTGCTGACAAAACTCTCCCTCGGCCTGAACATGTGCAGATCGCGGAGGTGCCATACGTTCGGTACTTGATCGGTTGGATCGCGAAGACGTTCGACTACATCAACCGCGTTTCATAACGCTTCCGCTTTCGGTCTACGTGGGTATGTGGAAATACTCTTCCCCTCTCATTGCTATGCCTCACCTAGATGGATCTTGCGTGTGCGCAGGATTTTTTTTGAAATTACTACGTTCCCCAACACCTCCAGCATGAGATCTAAGCAGTGAGCAACACATCCATTCCAAAATATGGGTGGTCTTTTTGCTATTAGCATACTAGCTGCTGATACATTCACACTAGCATTATTAGTGACCACTTGCAAAACATGTTCTTCACCTATATCTTCTATGCATTTGTCCACCATGTCAAATATGTATTTGCCATCTTTTCTGTCACCGGAGCAGTCCACTGAATCAATAAAGCAAACACCATGAGCACTGTGCACAAGTAAGTTCATTACTCCCCTACCCTTCTTATCTGTCCAGGCATCAGTCATAACCGTGCAACCTGTGAGCTCCCATGATTCCTTATGATTCTTGAATCCATCCAGCACCTTCTATTTCCTCTTCTGCAAAAATGGTCCACTCATCTCATATGGACTAGGCCCTCTTAAGTCCATGCCAAACTGTCCGATGGCATCAAGCATATGAGCAAAGCTAGGGAGGGTGACAATGTTGTGAGGAATGCTAGCTTCATAGAAAAACTAGCAAATATACTCGCAGACTCTGTCCCTTTTCTCTTCTCTTTTCATAGTTGACAATTTTGATTGCACCTTCTGGCTAACGTTGAATCCTTTTGCTTATTGCAAACAGACTCTTCTATAGATGATGTCTTGTAAAACTAATCAATAGTGGCACTGCGACTACCAAGCACAGCTCTAGAGCTAATCATCCCACTGCCTCTTGCTGACTTCAGCAACACAACATCATTCCTCTCATAGTCAGAGTCATCCCCACTACCCCTTTCATCATCTGAGTTCTCTATATTAATTGCAGATCGAACCCTTTGCACTTCATCCTTCTTCTTTTGCTTGTCACCACTCTTCTTCGTAAGAAAAGCAATAATCTCTTCCTTCACATTAGCTGGAGCCTTCTTACATTTAACAGCATTGAAGCCACTAATGCAAACAAGATGGCACTTCATTCTAGTAATTCCACCTTTCAATAGCTTGTCACAAAAATTGCACTGCAAATGGTACTTCTTGTTCACATCTGGGGCAAAACAGTATGCATATGCAGGGTCATCGGACATTATTGCTTGCCTTGCATGTGTTTGGGTTACTGAATCACCTACAGAAAACGTACAAAATAATTTCATTAACCTACACTACTATAGATGACCTATATGATTGATAATTAATCTATCTTAATTAAGGAAGAAGCAGATTATATATGTGACAATTAATTACTTAGATTCAGAAACATCTAAAATTGTAAATTGTTATTGAAGCAGTGGAGATTTGCCATGGTTTATTTGATTGATAATCTACCTAGAATGTATAATCTACTGAAAATAATAATAGGCTACTTGTTAGCTTTCAGATTGATCCAGGAGGTGGAACATTAAACTTCTTAGATTTTAGAACATTAATACGTAAAATACGTTTCTCTTCTATTGGAATATAAACTTACGTTCCCTCTACTTGGAACAATCTATCTACATATGCGATTAGAAGAGATACTAACTGAGATAATAGAAGATGAACTACTGGAAATACAGACTAGGAAACTTGCCTCCCTGAATCTTTGACTCCGGCTGAGACATGGTCCTTCAATTCTTCTTCACATCCGTGTTGCAAGCTCACCGTTGTGCGCCGTCGCCAGAGATATAGGTCGGGGAAGCGGCGTCGATGTTTTGCTTTGTTAGGGTTACTGCTCGGCTCTTTTATAGCTCCTTTTTTGGGCCTCTATGCAATGATTCTGAAAAGGCCCAGGATTCCCGTACTGAGCGTACTCCCTTGTGGCCCAAACTTGTAATAGCGGCACACTCTTTTCCAAGAAATAGTGGCTATAATTGGCTAATTGCGGCCTTTTGCGGTTCAGTTCCTGTAGCGCCAAAAAATGACATTGCATTGCCCCTAGCTTTTCTGACCACTATGGCGGGCAAATAGGGCCGCAATAGTCGGCAATTTAAAACTTTGGTAGCAAAATATTCACAAAAGGGGGCTACTATCTCAGAGTCAAGTCCATATTTAGTGCTAAACTTTTGAAAAGCATCGGTATTCATAAAAGATTTAACACAATCAAACTTAAGCTTAATACTTGACTCTTTACCTTCGTCGAATTCCCAATCTTGAGAGTTGCATTTAATTTATTTCTAAAAGATCCCACCGGAAATCAATAGTCTTCTTCATAAAAGAACCAGTACAAGAAGTATCGAGCATGGATCGATCATCATGAGAAAGCCGAGCATAAAAATTCTGAATGATAATTTCTTTCAAGAGCTCATGATTGGGGCATGAATATAACATTGACTTAAGCCTCCCCAAGCTAGAGCGATACTTTCTCCTTCACGAGGCCAAAAATTATATATGTAATTCCGATCATGATGAACTAGATGCATAGGATAATTTTTTTGATGAAACTCTAATTTCAATCGATTCCAATTCCAAGATCCAATATCATTGCATAGCCTATACCATGCCAATGCTTTTCCATTCAAAGATAAAGGGAAAACCTTCTTCTTAGCTTCATCTCCGGGTAAACCTGCAAGCTTAAATAAAACACAAATTTCTTCCACATATATCAAGTGCATATCAGGATGTTTGGTTCCATCTCCTGCATAAGGATTAGCTAGCAGTTGTTCTATCATACCTGAAGGAATTTCATATTCAATATTTCAGTAGGTGCAGTAGGTTTTGGGGTGACTAATTGTGGCTCCGGTCGGGGTGAAGATACCCCGAACAAACCCCTCAAAGGATTGTTTTCCATAGTAACAAGTGACAGTAAATTTCAGCATGTAATAATAATTTTTCCTTACCAATTTCCACTTACCAAGAGCGCTTCACTCCCCGGCAACGGCGCCAGAAAAGAGCCTTGATGACCCAAAAGTATAGGGTATCAATCATAGTCCTTTCGATAAGTAATTGTGTCAAACCCAACGAGGAGCACAAGGAATGACATGTGGTTTTCAGCAAGGTTATGTCTTCAAGCACTAAAATTATAAGTAACGGGTAGTTTGATAGCAAGATAATTTGTAACGAGAAAGTAACGATAATAGTAGCAAAAGTGCAGCAAGGTAGCCCAATCCTTATGAGGCAAAGGACGGGTCAAAAAGGTCTCTTATGATAAGCAAAGTGTTCTTGAGGGTACACGGAAATTTCATCTAGTCACTTTCATCATGTTGGTTTGATTTGTGTTTGCTACTTTGATAATTTGATATGTGGGCAGACCGGTGCTTAGGTGCTGTTCTTACTTGAAAAACCTCCTACTTATTATTAACCCCCTCGCAAGCATCCTCAACTACGAGAAAAGTATTAAGAATAAATTCTAACCATAGCATTAAACTTTTGGATCCAATCGGTCCCTTTCAGAATAGCGCATAAACTAGGGTTTAAGCTTCTGTCACTCTCGCAACCCATCATCTAATAACTACTCCACAATGCATTCCCTTAGGCCCAAATATGGTTAAGTGTCATGTAGTCGACGTTCACATGACACCACTAAGGGAATCACATCATACATACCATCAAAATATCGAACACATATAAAATTCACATGATTACTTGCAACATGATTTCTCCGTGACCTCAAGAACAAAAGTAACTACTCAAAAACGATAATCATGCTCAACATCAGAGGGGTATTAAATAGCATATTGGATCTGAACATATAATCTTCCACCAAATAAACCATATAGTAATCAACTACAAGATGTAATCGACACTACTAGTCACCCACAAGTACCAATCTATAGTTCCGGTACAAAGATTGAACACAACAGATGAACTAGGGTTTGATAGGAGATGGTGTTGTTGAAGATGTTGATGGATATTGCCCTCCCCAAGATGGGAGAGTTGTTGGTGATGATGATGACGATGATTTCCCCCTCCGGGAGGGAAGTTCCCTGGCGGAATCACTCCACCGGAGGGCAAAAGTGCTCCTGCCCAAGTTCCGCCTCAAGACGGAGGCGCTTCGTCCCGAAAGTCCTCTCCTTATTTTTTTTCTAGGTCAAAATGACTTATATACCAGAAGATGGGCACCGAAGGTGGGTTGGGTTCAGCACAACCCACCAGGGCACGCCTGGGGGCCAGGTGCGCCCTAGTGTCTTGTGCTCACCAGGTGGCACCCCTTCGGTAGTTATTTGCTCCGGTATTTCTTTTTTATTCCATAAAAATTCCTCGTGAAGTTTTCAGCTCATTTGGAGTTGTGCAGAATAGGTAGCCTGATGTAGCTTTTCCAGGTCCAGATTTCCAGCTGCCGGAATTCTCCCTCTTTGTGTGAACCTTGGATATTATGAGACAAAAGGAATTAGAATTACTCCAAAAAGAATTATTATGCATAAAAACATTATAAATAACAGTAGGTAAATATGATGCAAAAGGGACGTATCAACAACTCATGTCTATGGTTAGGAAACCTTAACCATCTTTTGATCAACGAGCTAGTGTAGTAGAGGCTTACTAGGAACTTGGTATTTTGTTTATGTATTCACACATGTATTTAAGTTTCCGATCAATAAAATTATAACATGAACAATAAACCTTTATCATGATTAAGGAAATATAATAATAACCACTTTATTATTGCCTCTAGGGCATATTTCCTATAGTCTTCCACTTGCACTAGAGTCAATAATCTAGATTACATAGTAATGAATCTAACACCCATGGAGTCTTGGTGTTGATCATGTTTTGCCCGCGGAAGAGGTTTAATCAACGGGTCTGCCACATTTAGATCCGTATGTATTTTGCAAATATCTATGTCTCCATCCTTGAACTTTTCACGAATGGAGTTGAAGCGTCGCTTGATGTGTTTGGTTCTCTTGTGAAACCTAGACTCCTTGGCTAAGGCAATTGCTTCAGTGTTGTCACAAAAGATTGTCACTGGACTCGATGCACTGGGTGTTACACCCAGATCGGATATGAACTCCTTCAACCAGACTACTGCATGCGCTGCTTCCGAAGCAGCTATGTACTCCGCTTCACATGTAGATCCCGCCATAGCGCTCTGCTTGAAACTGCACCAACTGACAGCTCCACCATTCAATATAAATACATATCTAGTTGGCGACTTAGAGTCATATGGATCTGTGTCAAAGCTGGCATTGACGTAACCCTTTACGACGAGATCTTCGTCACCTCCATAAACGAGAAACATATCCTTGGTCCTTTACAGGTACTTAAGGATATTCTTGACCGCTGTCCAGTGATCCAATCCTGGATTACTTTGGTACCTCCCAGCCAGACTTATGGCAAGGCACACGTCAGGTCTCATACACAGCATTGCATACATTATAGAACCTATGGCTGAGGCAAAGGGAATGCCTTCCATTCTCTCTCTATCTTCTGCCATGGTCGGACTTTGAGTCTGACTCAATTTCACACCTTGCAACACAGGCAAGAACCCTTTCTTTGACTAGTCCATTTTGAACCTCTTCAGAACTTTGTCAAGGTATGTGCTTTGTGAAAGTCCTATTAAGCGTCTTGATATATCCCTATAGATCTTGATGCCCAATATGTAAGCAGCTTCACCGCGGACTTTCATTGAAAAGTTATTATTAAAATATCCTTTTATGCTATCCAAAAATTTTATATCATTTCCAATCAATAATATGTCATCCACATATAATATTAGGAATGCTATAGAGCTCCCACTCACTTTCTTGTAAATAAATGCTTCACCTTAAGTCTGTATAAAACCAAATGCTTTGATCACCTCATCAAAGCGTATATTCCAACTCCGAGATGCTTGCACCAGTCCATAGATGGATCGCTGCAGTTTGCACACTTTGTTAGGACCTTTAGGATCGACAAAACCTTCTGGTTGCATCATATACAACACTTCTTTAAGAAACCCGTTAAGGAATGCATTTTTGATGTCTGATAACCCACAAGTATAGGGGATCGTTTGTAGCCTTTTTCGATAAATAAGAGTGTCAAACTCAACAAGGAGCTAAAGGTACAACAAATATCCCCTCAAGTTCTATCGACCGCCGATACAACTCTACGCACACTTTGCGTTTGCTTTACCTAGAACAAGAATAAAACTGGAAGTACTTTTGTAGGTATGAAGGGGTAAGTTTGTAAGATACTAAAGATCGTGAAAATAAAAGTTAGGTGCTTTTTAAATAAGGAAACAATTAACTTATCAAAATGAGTGTTGATTAGTGGTGGTAGGATTTGTGGAATTGTCCCTCAGCAATTGACTACGTTACTAGACCGATAGCAAGTTTTTATGTGGGAGAGGCCACTGCTAGAATGTCATCCCTTACTTGAAACTATATGCACTTATGATTGGAACTATTAGCAAGCATCCGCAACTAATAACGTTCATTAAGGTAAAACCCAACCATAGCATTAATATATATATTTGTTGGGAAATGTTGCTTGGAAAACAAAAGAATTTCTACACACACGCAAGATCTATAAATGGAGATGCATAGCAACAAGAGGGGAGAGTGTGTCTATGTACCCTCGTAGATCGTAAGAGGAAGCGTTTGTTAACGTGGTTGATGTAGTCGAACTTCTTCGCAATCCAACGGATCAAATACCGAATGTACGACACCTCTGCATTCAGCACACATTCATCTCGGTGATGTCCTCACCATCTTGATCTAGCAAGACGAGCGAAGTAGTAGATGAGTTCGGGCAGCACGACGACGTGGTGATGGTGGTGGTGATGCTATCTCCATAGGGCTTCGCCTAAGCACTATGAAAATATGACCGAGGGACGAAACTATGGAGAGGGGCGCCACACAGGGCTAAGAGATTGTCGTCATTATGTGTGCCACCCCCCACACATATAGGGGAGGCAGCCAGGAGGCACCCCGAGTGGGGCCGAATCCCACTTGGGCTCCTGCACCAAGCCACCCCTTCCTTTTTTGTGTGCAGGAGGAAGGCAGGGGGAGGTGGCAACCCCCCTTTCCTTTATCTCATGAGGAGCGAAAGGCGGGAGGGGCCAACCCTTCCCCTTTCCTTTCTCTCATGAGGAGGGAAAGGCAGGAGGGGCCAATGTCGGTGTCAAAACCGGCGGATCTCGGGTAGGGGGTCCCGAACTGTGCGTCAAGGCTGGATGGTAACAGGAGACAAGGGACACGATGTTTTTTACCCAGGTTCGGGCCCTCTCGATGGAGGTAATACCCTACTCCTGCTTGATTAATATTGATGATATGGGTAGTACAAGAGTAGATCTACCACGAGATCAAGGAGGCTAAACCCTAGAAGCTAGCCTATGGTATGATTGTTGTATATGGAGTTGATTGTATATTGTCCCTATTGACTAGCCTGGCCTCGGTTTATATAATGCAGCAGAGGCCCAGGTTAACAAGAGTCCTAGCCGAATATGCCGGTGGGGAGAAGTCCTTGTCTTGATCGCCAAGTCTTGTGGAATCTTCCTTATATGCGGTAGCCGTCCAAACTGGCCCATGAGTATACGGCCACGGGGGTCCTCGGCCCAATCTAATAGATCGGGAGACGACGTGGTGAGTACCCCCTAGTCCAGGACACCGTCAGTAGCCCCCTGAACCGGTCTTCAAGTTAGGGACGCTCCTCAATTCTTCCGAACTGTTCTTCATCTTCGGTTGCCGGTCTTGAAAACTGGTTCAACAAATCTTCTTTTATCTTCGATCTTGAGAATCGCCGAAATGCATTCGACGAGTTTACACATCGGGTATCCGAGGAGCCCCTTTAAGTTTCCGGCCTTGATCAATGCCTTGTTTATTTTTATGCCACACCTCGGGTTTGAAGTTGTTCCCGGGAGGCAAGGTCCTCTTGCGTCCGAGCTCCAACGTCGGACTGCATTCGAGGTATCTTTTGTAGCCGAGCACCAACGCCGGACCGCTTCCCAGCTCTAGCGCCGGAATGTATCCGAGCTCCAACGCCGGACTATGTATCCGAGCTCCAACGCCGGACTGTATATCCGAGCTCCAACGCCGAAATATATCCGAGCTACAATGCCGGACTGTGTCCGAGGTGTCATATCACCTTGGTTCAAAAAAGTTGAAGGAGTTTAGCCGAGCTTAATGCCGGAAATGCCCTCTATGGAGCCAGCCACTAGCGCCCGAGCTTTATGCCGGACTGCTTCCGAGGTGGTGCACCACCCCGACTATGGGCCGATTTTTTGTCAATATATTTTTTATTGGTGCAATTTATTCTCTGCCGAGATATATAGCCAGTAGCCCTCAAGGTGTGTATCAGTCTAAAACCCTAGATGCACATGAAGGATGACATAAGACCGTTGATCCCGGTAGCCGCTGAGACTCAGGTTGATTTGCAAAATCGGCTTGAGGATCAAGTCCTAGCTCGGCAGAATACTTCGGGACACAAAAGCGGCGTGCTCAGTCCTCAAGACTCAGGTTGGGTGCGGCCGACCAACCTGAGGATCAAAATCTCCTCGGAAACTATATTGCACATAAAATTTTCTGCATTGGACAAGCAATGCAGTAGCCCCCGAGACACTGGTCCGGTGGCAACACCAGATCAAGGGATCGGTGTGCCCCTTTAATATTTGTAAATAATAAGCCCGAAGCCCAGTAGCCCCCGAGCCTTAATGCGGGCACGGGTGGCCGAATTAAGGATCAATATCCATAGTAAAATCACAAATTATGTGTAATGACTCTATGTATCCAAGTACTTTACGTCATTAATGCTCAGATCCGCATTGTACAAAACTTTGTTGACCGACCATCGGCTTCCACCTCCTCGGCCAGTAGCCGAGGAGTGTTTGTCCTACTTTATAAAGCCTTTATGAGGGCAAAGATTTACAACAAACAAGGCAATCTGGCCATACGGTTTTATAAACAAAGGTACGCAGAGAGATATGTTATATTACTGTTTAACAGTAGAAATGTCTTCCAAAGAAAATAGTCCCGCTATCGGTTCCTTTCTTTGGGTTGTCGTGCTAAGCATGATCATTAAACCTCAGCTCTAATGTAAGAGCAAAATATCGAGGATTTAGTTTGGGAGGCCAGTTAATAGCCCCCGGTAGTGTTCGGCGACAGTCGGGGTCAAGCCGTAAACACTTCGGCCAATGTTATGAACGGCCTGTTATTTAACATAGTCATCAGATCACTGACTAGTTTACGCTTATTGTGACAGTCAGTTTTCGGCTTTCTCCACTGATGTGCTTAACCATGTGAGCTGGAAGCACAATCGCAGTGGTTCTCCCTTTGCACGCCTAGCCGAACAAAACGGAACGTAGGAAGCAAGTGCAGGAGCCGGGCAACCCAACTATTGACCGAAGACACAATTCGAAACCGATGCATATATAGCAATATCTGAGAATGTTTTTGCCGAATCCCTAAAAGGTGTCCGGCGTTGCACTGCGAGACTAATGCTAGAAAAGCACAAATAGTTTAAAAGTGCCAAAAAGCTTGGAAAACCAAGAAATGTCAGTAAAAACATGACGTCCGAACAATATCAAGTGTTTGGTGCCAATCCGAAAATTGGTCTTAGAAAAAGGAAGTGCTTCTGTCGTGCTTTAACATGATACATCCTATCTCAAGACTTCGAGCGGGTCAGCCTACGGCTTCAACCTCCTATCCCGAGGGCAGAGTACTTCTCATCAGGCCAGTTTAGCAAACTAAACTCTAGCGGCTTTGAGAGAGAAATTAGGCTCTCCGGCTAGTGACCGCACACTCATGTCGAAAAAAGGAGTGATAAATAATAATAATAGAACTTTGCAATGACTGAGAAGAAGAACACTTATTATAAAATGGCTCAAATAAACTTAAGAGCCCCCAAGTGACTTGGGTAGAAGAATGATTGCATGTACCGAAGTACTTATATCATATCTATGTTCAACTGAACTTTAAACGCGTCTTAACCGACCGTCGGCTTCTCCCTCTTCGTTTAAGGACCGAAAAGTGCCATGTACTCCATCGGTCGAGAATATCGACGGTGTTTCCAATAACCAGGCAATCAGACCATAAGGCTATAACAGACAAAGCGTGCTCAGGGAACTTATGCTATATTACTACGAAGAGTAAGAAGCATCTTCGAAGAAAATAGTACCCCCACCGATACCTTTCTTCGGTGCTCATTGTTATTATGAGACTTGTGCAATAGATTTTTTGTACTCATGAGTTCCGTTGTGTGCCGACCATCATTGAAAACTATAAGAGCGCTAGCTTTCGGCTTCACCCAGTCTGAGGTCCGGCTCGGGCGACCCGATCGTGACAATCGCAGAGGTGCTCCCTTTACTCCCTAGCCGAACAATCGGGAACGTAGGGGTAAACACAGGAGCGAGGCAACCCAGTTTGCAAATCGCTTAAGTCAATATGGTGCATATTGTGGCATAATACACGAACAAGGAACGAAGCCGTACAAGTATAATCACATGCAAGAGGAAAAGCTTCATAAAGGAAACCCCCAAGTGAATTGGGTCCTTGAATTTGTGTGTCACAAACAAAGATTGGACAACGAAAAAAATTTACAAGCAACTTTTTCCAAAAAAGCATAATGCTTGGTCGAACCGAACACAAGTTAGAAATTAAAGCTTTGAGCATGAAAGCGACTTAGCTGGTTAATGTGTTCGGTATTTATGACGCGGTCCGAGCTTGATGCGGGGCAAGGTTCCATCCCCCAAGCCGGTCCCGAGGTGGCAGGGCGGAGAGCTCGACACGATGAAGTGGTGACATAGCACGGTCAATGCAGACCGGCAGAGTGACGGCGAAGTCCCCGGATCGTTTTCCGGACCACCATGCGACCGTCGTTAATGCGGCCACCATTTGATAGACCGGAGTAGGTTGATGAAGAGACGGCGAAGCCTCGATGTCAGCCGATGAGTCGAAGTAGGTCGGCGTGATGGACACCAGCTTGAAGAAGCAATAGTGCGGCCCTGCCGATGCAGGTCGTGACGTGGTCGATGCCGGCTTGATGAAGCGACCGTGCGGCGATGCCGGTATGCCCGCTCCGTGTAATCCGTGGGGCGGCGATGTTGGTGATGATTTATCCTTCGCGATGCCGGGCTCTTGTTCGGCTTGCCGAGATGATGATCCGAAGAAGTTGAGCTCGGCTCAACAAAGTGACGCCGTGTCTAGCGCAGGTCGGCAGCCGTGGAGTAATATTGCCGGACTTGTTTGACACCAGCATGATGTTGAAGATCATGTTCAAAAGATCTTACAGTTAGTGGGATGTGTTCGGGAACAAAACACAATACCCCATACAAAACTTCCTTCAAAAGGGATGTCCGAAATCCTGTTCATAAAAAAGATGAACTCGGGTCGGATTCGTTTTCGCGCAGAAAACAGATCCGAAAAGTGATGCACTAATCGGATGGTTCCCGGAGTTTGGACAGTCGGATCAAGCCGAAATTTTGAGAGGTGGTAGATATAGGAATTCCGCAGCCGATCAACGGTTGGATCTTACAAAGGACGTCTGAGCTAGAAGCTGGACACCACGCCCTAAACTCATCCAAATTCCCGTCCAGATTTGACAGGGCTCCGGTATATCGTGGATTGCCAGAGATTCCTCCATCGGAACTCGACGAAATTTTCCAGGGTTGTTGTAGACTCAATTCCGCACAATTCCACCAAAGCGATCGTCAAAGAGATACTCGAGGAGGTGGTGGCGGCAGATACGAGTTCGCTGTCCAAAAAAACAGTACGGTCGCTTGAGGGCAATGTTGACGTTGAGCCCCCGAGCTCCATAGATAATTCCTCCGTGATCTTGATAGAGATCGGAGTTGATGTTTGACGAAGGCCCTCGTCCGAACATGGTGATCCGAACACGGGGTGCAACTCTTGGTCGAACCAAGGTGACCAGTCGAACTGGTGACGAAGACGTCGAAGTCGCAGTTGATCTGCAGGCGAGCCATCGATCCTTTTGTCGATCACACAGTGGAACTCTCAATGAAAGCACCAATGTCGGTGTCAAAATCGGAGGATCTCGGGTAGGGGGTCCCGAACTGTGCGTCAAGGACGGATGGTAACAGGAGACAAGGGACACGATGTTTTTTACCCAGGTTCGGGCCCTCTCGATGGAGGTAATACCCTACTCCTGCTTGATTAATATTGATGATATGGGTAGTACAAGAGTAGATCTACCACGAGATCAAGGAGGCTAAACCCTAGAAGCTAGCCTATGGTATGATTGTTGTATATGGAGTTGATTGTATATTGTCCCTATTGACTAGCCTGGCCTCGGTTTATATAATGCACCAGAGGCCCAGGTTAACAAGAGTCCTAGCCGAATACGCCGGTGGGGAGAAGTCCTTGTCTTGATCGCCAAGTCTTGTGGAATCTTCCTTGTATGCGGTAGCCGTCCGAACTGGCCCATGAGTATACGGCCACGGGGGTCCTCGGCCCAATCTAATAGATCGGGAGACGACGTGGTGAGTACCCCCTAGTCCAGGACACCGTCAGCCAACCCTCCCCCTTTTGTTTTCCCTAGGGCCGGCGGCTAGGGAGAGGGGCGCGCTAGCCCCCTTGTGGGCTGGTGTGTCCCTCCCCTTAGCACATTAGGCCCATAGACCTCCCCGGGGTGTCCGGAACCCCTTCTGGCGATCCGATGACTACCCGGTGCACTCCGAAACTCTTCCGGTGTCCAAATAGTATCGTCCTATATATCAATCTTTACCTCCGAACCATTCCAGAGCTCCTCGTCATATCCGTGATATCATCCAGGACTCCAAACAACATTCGGTCACCAAATCATATAACTCATATAACATTATATCGTCGATGAACGTTAAGCGTGCGAACCTACGGGTTCGAGAACTATGTAGACATGACCGAGACACCTCTCCAGTCAATAACCAATAGCGGAACCTGGATGCCCATATTGGTTCATATATATTCGATGAAGATCTTTATCGGTCGAACCTTATGACAACATACGTAATTCCCTTTGTCCATCGACATGTTACTTGCCTGAGATTCGATCATCGGTATCTTCATACCTAGTTCAGTCTCGTTACCGGCAAGTCTCTTTACTCGTTCCGTAATACATCATCTTGTAACTAACTCCTTAGTCACTTTGCTTGCAAGGCTTCTTATGATGTGTATTACCGAGAGGGCCCAGAGATATCTCTTCGATACTCGGAGTGACAAATCCTAATATCGATCCATGCCAACTCAAAAAACACCTTCGGAGATACCTATAGAGCATCTTCTAATCACCCAGTTACGTTGTGACGTTTGATAGCACACAAGGTATTCCTCCGGTATCCGGGAGTTGCATGATCTCATAGTCGAAGGAATATGTATTTGACATTAAGAAAGCAATAGCAATAAACTAAACAATCATACGCTAAGATAACAGATGGGTCCTGTCCATCACATCATTCTCGTAATGACCTGATCCCGTTATCAAGTGACAACACATGTCCATGGTTAGGAAACCTTAACCATCTCTTGATCAACAAGCTAGTCTAGTAGAGGCTTACTAGGGACACAGTATTTGTTTATGTATCCACACATGTATTTAAGTTTCTGGTCAATACAATTCTAGTATGAATAATAAACCTTTATCATGATTAAGTAGATATAATAATAACCATTTTATTATTGCCTCTAGGGCATATTTCCATCAGTCTCCCATTTTCACTAGAGTCAATAATCTAGTTCACATTGCGATGTGATTAACACCCAAAGAGTTCACTAGAGTCAATAATCTAGTTCACATCACCATATGATTAACACCAAAAGTAGTGATCATGTTCTTTTTGTGAGAGAGGTTTTAGTCAATGGGTCTGCCACATTTAGATCAGTATGTATTTTGCAAGTTTCAATGTCTACAATGCTCTGCATGGAGCTACTCTAGCTAATTGCTCCCACGTTCAATACGTATCTAGATTAAGACTTAGAGTTATCCAGATTAGTGCCAAAGCTTGCATCGACATAACCCTTTACGACGAACTCTTTATTACCTCCATAACTGAGAAACATTTCCTTAGTCCTCTTTAGGTACCTAAGGATAATTTTGACCTCTGTCCAGTGATCCACTCCAGGATCACTATTGTACCCTCTTGCAAAACTCATGGTAAGGCACACATCTGGTACACAACATGGCATACATAATAGAACCTCTGGTTGAGGCATAGGGAATGACTTTCATTCTCTCTCTGTCTTCTACCGTGGTCGAGCTTTGAGTATTACTCAACTTCACACCTTGCAACACAAGCAAGAAGTCCTTTCTTTGATTGATCCATTTTGAACTTCTTCAAGACCTTTACCAAGGTATTTGCTTTGTGAAATTCCTATTAAGTGTCTCGATCTATCCCTATAGATCTTGATGCCCAATATGTAAGTAGCTTCACCAAGGTTTTTCATTGAGAAATTAATTCAAGTATCCTTTTATTCTATCCAGAAATTCTATATCATTTCCAATCAACAATATGTCATTCACATATAATATCGGAAATGCTACAAAGCTCGCACTCACTTTCTTGTAAATACAGGCTTCACCCTAGTCTGTATAAAACCATGTGCTTTGATCACATTATCAAAGCGTATATTCCAACGCCGATATGCTTGCACTAGTCTATAGATGGATCGCTGGAGCTTACACACTTTGTTAGCACCTTTAGGATCAACAAAACCTTCTGGTTGCATCATATACAACTCTTCTTTAAGAAATCCATTAAGGAATGCAGTTTTGACGTCCATTTGCCAGATTTCATAATTATAAAATGCGGCAATTTCTAACATAACTCAGACTGACTTGAGCATCGCTACGGGTGAGAGAGTCTCATCGTAGTCAACCCCTTGAACTTGTCGAAAACCTTTTGCGACAAGTCGAGCTCTGTAGATAGTAACATTACCATCATCGTCTATCTTCTTCTTGAAGATCCATTTATTCTCAATGGCTTGCCGATCACTGGGAAAGTCCATCGAAGTCCATACTTTATTCTTATACATGGATCCTATCTCAAATTTCATGTCCTCAAGCCATTTATCAGAATATGGGCTCATCATAGCTTCTTGATAGTTCGTAGGTTCGCCATGGTCTAAGAACATGACTTCCAAGACAGGATTACCATACCACTCTGGTGCGGAACGTGCCCTGTTCGACCTATGAGGTCTGGTAGTAACTTGATTCAAAGTTTCATGATCATCATCATTAGCTTCCTCTCTAGTTGGTGTAGGCATCACGGAAATTTTTTTCCTTGGTGAGCTACTTTCCAATTCGAGAGAAGGTACAACTACCTCATCAAGTTCTACTTTCCTCCCACTCAGTTTTTTCAAGAGAAACTCCTTCTCTAGAAAGGAGCCATTCTTGGCAACAAAGATCTTGCCTTCGGAGCTATGATAGAAGGTGTACCCAATTATTTCCTTATTGTATCCTATGAAGACGCACTTCTCCGATTCGGGTTCGAGCTTATCAGGCTGAAGCCTTTTGAAATAAGTGTCGCATCCCCAAACTTTAAGAAACGACAGCTTAGGTTTCTTGCCAAACCATAGTTCATACAGTGTAATCTCAACAGATTTAGATGGTGCCCTATAGTGGCACCCCGGCTCAGAGAAACCGGAACACCCCGTATTCTAGCCCAGAGATCGAGGAGAAGTCTTCTAGAATACGGCACTGCTTAGCATAGAACAAATCATCTCTTTATTACAATCTATATGAGTACAAGGGGATTTCATTGGCACATCGACACTATGTCTGCCACGGTTGCTCCATGCAAGCAGCAAAACAACACGAAGCAGTGGAATAACTCTAGCAGCGGAACAGCGATGACGGTGATGAACTCCACTCCGCAGGGACTCTGGCTGGAATGCTTATCCTAGCTCGCAAACAAGGAATCCACGGCAAACAAGCAATCAAATACGGCATGACCTACAAACTGGCATGACACGCAAGGTCAGTACATTGAATGTACTTGCAAGCTCACAGCAACCAAGAGCAATCAAGACAGACAACGACAAGTTACTTAGCAATGATGACCACGATACTATCAGAGCAACATTGGTATGTACAAGATGATACAGCTAGAACAATATGAGCATGACTTGAACATACGAACATGATGATACCAGCATGCAACATGATGAAGCTGTCATGCACCAACTTGCTCTGCACGAGTTACCTCGTAACCATCTCATGCACAAGCTTACCATCACGGACATCAAACAATCACCTCAGGATCCAATCAAGCTTGGTATTACAATACCGTAGTAATCATTACATGTGGCACCCCAATTTGCATGGAGCAGGGGCCTTCACACGTCAGCCCAGGATAACACCTGACGCACGACAGGTCCATAATACAGCATTCTAGGTACAAGAATATTCATCAAATACATGTACAGAAGATTACATCATTGATGAATACAATTACCTGGCATAGCCCTAAGGCTATTTAAATGGCGGCGGAAGTCTTGGTTTAGCGGCTCATCAACTTTGGCTGGGCTCCACAACTCACAGGACTAGCAAGGTTACGGCCTACCATGACGGATCAAGCGAACAATTTGGGTACGACCTACAAAACTGGCATGACATGCTAGGTCAGTACATTGAATGTACTTGCAAGACAACCAAATACATAGAATCCAAACAAGCAGAAGACAAAGCAAGAACCAAGTGCATGCAACAACCTATCTCATATCAATTACTAAACATGTCATGATAAAGATCAACTAAGCATGAACAACATCATAGCATCTACTAACATGGTAATCACATGGCATATCAAAACATGCTGCTAACATGGCACCAGTAAAACATAGCATATCATCTCAATCTTGGCATAATTTTCGCATACTAATCAAAACATGGCATGGCATCATGAAACTATGTTGAATATAAACTACCGGTCATCTTCAAAGCAGACATAACATGTTAACTATATGCAACCATCTTCTGTTCGGCCATGGTTCTTTAAATGTAACATATTACTCAAGTAATGCAACCAAACTTGTGCACTGAGTCCCTCGGACTCTCTTACCAACGGGTTGTCTCGCAACCGAACGGTGATCGCTCACGGATCACGAACGGAACCACGCTCGGTTCAATTGGTTACCTTGTAACCAAACGGTGATCTTTCCGGCGATCACAACCATGACCAACACTTAGTCTCAAACGGTGATCTTTTCGGCGATCACAACCATGACCAACACTTGGTCTCCAACACTCACCGAGACCTCGTCTCGTGATCATATCAAAACATTGCCGTGACTTCTCACGACTATCTCATAGTCCAAGTCACCACATTCTTGTTATCACATTAATTTACTTAATTATTTCAGGTTTATCCTCCATTTCGACCAAGACCTACTACGAACTGTGTTGCTATTGATAGACTTTATAAACACTCTGCAGAGGTAGCGCACTGTACCCACACCACGGAACCCATGGCCTCGCCCTCCCATTCGGGCAGACCAACGGCGTTCCGACAAAACTGACCTACTGCCATGACACTCTCCCGGCCACTCCGACTCCCCACTAGGCTAAGTCCTGGGTGGCCCCGTGTCTATTGAAGACACCAACGACCACCGTCGTGGCAAAACGGCCACCATCGTGGCAAACAAAACGGTCCCAAACGGGGACATGAGCTCAAAACCAAACTCGGGCACACAAGGCTTATGTCCACCTACCTGATTAGGGTAGCGCGCACCCATAACTTTCCCTCTTTGGAGGCGACGGCGAGAGGCACGACAATAGATCGCATTAGGGCCTTCCCATAAAGGAAAAATGTGGCTGCACGGAAGAAGTTCGATTTGGTGGCACTATGACTCGATCACATCGATGACGGAGGAGGTTTGTTATTATTAAGTCAATTTATTAGCTTCTCCATCATCATGAACATTTTTAACATGAATGCAACAATGAGCATGTGGCATACAAATGCATGGACAAAATGTCAAACTTCTCAAGTGCACAACTATAACATAAGGAACATGACATTACCAAGTACTAGCATATCAATGATGCATTACAATCCTCATAGCATTTTATAACGATGTCATGACAATAAAGTAGAGTAGTGACATGGCATTATCAATAATAACATTCTAATTAGCATGGCAAACGATATCATGAAAACATAAGCATGCATGATAATCATAATAGAATAACTGCAGACGAAAATGATAAGGAACAATTGTAACTACACACACACGAGGTGCAAGCAAAGTCAACATGCAAGTTCTGGGCTCATGATAAGAGGTTGGCTTGCCTAGGGGTCGATAAATACTCCGGGAAAAAGTGTGGAACGACCGCGGAAAGAGTTGCCGGAAACAGTTCTCTCTCGGAGGGGCCTGTTTACGGGAAAGGGCAAAATAGGCATTTTTAGAATGTTCAAACATAAATAAAATGGCCCCACCGAAAAGAGCTCGACGAACAGAGAACGTGAGCGCTGGAATCACCTCAATCGGAGTTGTGGTTGAAAAGATACGGCCAGTTGAATGACAGGGACTAATCTGTGAAATAAATATTTGCACACAGGCCATTATCGATTAAAACAGAAAGCGCACTAAACGGAATACGTTTTTAGAGAAAGAAATGCGTATTACTGACAGAAGGCGATATAGAGTACGCTTTCAGAAAACGAAAGCGTATTTCTGTTTGAAGGCACGGCGAAGTACACTTTCGAAAGACAAAAGCGCATCCGACCCGGGTCGTCTCTACTTACGCCAGGTCAGCAAGCCAGGTCAACCCCTGAGTGGCTGACTTGCGGGGCCCGCATGGAGGTGGGGCCCGCCCGGTCGGTCTTCTCCTTCCTCCTGCGCGGTGCTCGCCTGGCAGAGGGAGCAGGCGCGCCCCGACGGCGACCACCGGCGCATCCGGCCACCATAGGAGGCGGGCGACCTACCAATCTTCTCAGGAGGAAGAAGCGCATCTAATGGTGGTAGCTACTGCCATCGAGGAGCACTAGAGAAGAGGCTGCAGGGTCCGCGGCAAGAGAGGAGCTTCGGCCACCGGTGGATAGGGTGCTCCGGTGAGAGAAATGGAGGGGCGGCGGGTCGAGAAGGATCGCCTGAGAGTGGCGCGTCCCGTGGAGGGCTTGGATGTGGCAGGGGACGGCCAGAAAGAGGGGTTGGGCGCGGAGGCCGTGGGCGAACTCCGGCTAAATTGCTGGGCTCCGGCAAGGGATTCGGCCGGGCACGGGCACTCGGGTGGACCGGAGGGAGTGGGAAGGAGGTTGGGAGTGCTGGCTTGCACGGGGAGGGCCGCAGACGGGCTATTTATAGCCGGGCGAGGAGCACCCGAGCTGGGCACCGCCGAGCGCGTCCGGCCGAGGCTCTGCCGGCTGCAACAGTCACGGGGGGCACGGGAAGCCGACGAGGAGAAAGCGGACGTGGCGCAGAGGCTCACGGAGATGAGCAGCGCTCGCGAACGAGAAGAGGAAAAGGACACCGGGGAGGAAGAAGACGATGGCCACAGTAGCGCACTGTTTGGTCGTTGGCACGGCTCGCCGGAGAAGAAAACGAAGGGCCGAGCGGTCCACAGGGAAGAGGACACCGAGGGGGGGGGGGGGGGGGGGCTGTAGGACATTGACGGCGAGGCCAGAGCCGGTCGCAGCAGCGTTGCCGACGAGAACAATGGCTAGACCACCGTTTTGGGCTGGCTACACTCATGATCACCACGGACAAGGAGCGCTCCGAAGTTTATACTGATGTCAGCTCATGTTTACCGCGTAGTACATCCAAGGTAGAGAACTACTGCGGTAAAGATACGAGCAATGACACAGGGAGTGGAGTGAACCAAGCTCCACAAGTTTGCTGTTGCAAACTTGGCCACACTCTAGAGAGTAAACCAGAGAGGGTAAAAGGTAAATTTGTTGTCTGAGAGGCTTAGGGTAGAAAGGACTATGGTCCTCGGAGTTATCAGGTCATTTGGTCAAGTATTTAGCATAGTTGTTTTGTACAACTGCTAAATCCGACTCAGAAACTAAATCATGAAGGACTCACTAGGAGTGATGGATTGAGCTAAAGTTTGGCAAAGTTTGATGATTTGGACATACAATAATGCTATAAAACTTTCATACCAAATGGACTTGCCAAAATGGTACTTGTTTCACAAACATCCCCTTTATCTAGAAACTTGAGAAAATTCCTCAAGGCAAATGGCTAGATTGAATGAGCCAAAGTTTTGTGGAGATGGATCATATGGATAGGAGAAGGTCTGGAAAAAGTTTCATCCATAATGGAGGAAGATGAGATGCACTTGCTTCACAAACTGAAGAATTGGACATAAACCAAGAATTGGTCCTGTGCTCACATAGTTCAATGAAATGAACTGAATTTAGGTGGAGGCTAATGATTTGAGATACTTGAGAGGATGGAAAAGTTTCATCCCATTTGGAAACTCTATGAAGGTACTTCCTTCCAAAGTTGTGTTCTGCTCAGAAACTTTAAAAAATTGCACAGGGAGCTAGGACGAATGGATTGAGCTCATATTTGGCATCCATGGGTTATTTAACAATGTTAATCACCCTGCCAAATTGCAGCTCCATTGGAATTAGAAATAAAGCACTTCCTTTGCAAGATTTCAGAGAAGACAAAAACTTGCATTGGATCATGTGCCCAATTTGGAACTGTAGAATCATAAGATTAGGATGGAACTAATGAATATATAGCAAGGACAAGCTCCACAATTTATGTGGGAATTTTCTCTGCTATAAAAATAGTAGTTCCTTGTGAAATTGGCAGAAATGCAATATTGGCATTAAATAGGAAAAGGCAAATTTTCCTTATTTAATTATGACCAATATATTTGCCAGAGCTTGGATTAGGCATAAGTATCAACTCCACCAATTTTCATGAACTTAGGAGATGGCTAGCTATGCCTTTGGATTTTATTCCTCAGAAAGGCAAGAAAAGGAATAAATCATCATTCAAAAATATTGCATGGGACTTAGCAATATTTTTGCAGATCCAAGGATCAGAAAGATAGGAGGATCTCTAGGAACAATTGGGAGGATCAACAGATCAAGGAAAATGATGGCTCCTTTGTAATCACAAAGGCCACATTCAAATTCCAAAAATTTGGAATCAGGGTTTGAGAGGGTTGAGATGATGCAGATGAGGTCTTTCCCACTGACAAATACATGAGCAAGGTTTTGAAAGGTTTGAAAATGAGTGCCAGGAAGGAATAATAGCAAAAAAATTGATAACCCAATTTTGGGGCGGTTACATTACATGACCACAAGGAGCTTGACATTTACCCGTGATTCTCACACAACATCACAAATATCCATCAACTCGGTATCCATGATCCCACAGTGATCCTCTCACGATCACATAAAGATCAACCAACTTCTCTCATCATCGAACCAGGATTGTTATTAATCATGTTATCATTATTACTGTTGACCCATAGTGTGACCGACTATGAACTGGGCCCATATCTGCGGGCGCGGCTATTGATAGATTTAATACACACTCTGCAGAGGTTAGTACACTGTACCCACACCACCGAACCCATGGCCTCGCACTCCCATTCGGGTGGACCAACGGCATTCCGATAAAACTGATCTATTGCCATCACACTCTCCCAGCCACTCCGACAAACTCCCCTTTGGGCTAAGTCCTGGGTGGCCCCGATGTCAACCCGTGACATCCAACGCCACCGTCGTGGCCGACCACCATCGTGGCCAAACAAAAACGGCCCCAAACGGGGACAAGTGCACATAACCAAACTCGGGGTCACAAGGCTTATGTCTGCCTACCTGGCCAAGGTAGCGCACGCCCATAACCTTCCCTCGTTGGAGGCACCAGCGAGAGGCATCACTGGTGCACATCGGTCCTAAACAAACGTTTTTAACCCCTTTCCGCGACGGCATTTGGAACCGTCTCCCAGTGAGTGTGTGCGATAGGGTGTCCTTCACACACGACCCAGAAATCGTCGGGGATAGGCCCTCCTGGGACCCAGGCTGGGGCCGTGTGCGATCGGGCAAGGCATCGAAACCCAATCATTTCTGTAGGTATGTACATCCCACACGGTAATCCGAGACAATCATTTCCGTAGGTATGTACATCCCACACGGTGAATCCCAGAAAAACATTTCCGTCTGCATGTATATCACACACAGTTAATCCAAGGAATATGTTTCCGTTCTTATGTACATCCGACACAGTCATCCAGGGAACACGTTTCCATTCAGACGTACATCCCACACAGTTTTATGTGTAGGCTTGTGTGTGAAAGGTGTAACTATCACACATGGTTTGCCATGGTTGACTATTTGATTTTATCAACTATATCACACACGATTTGATGAAGAAAACTGTGTGTGATTGGGCTATCCATCGCAAGCGCTTTTTCTGCTAGAACCATTTGCAAAGGTCCATGACGCATCTAGCAGGTTTATAAGCTTACAATTAATAATTCTAGTATTACGCAAATTCACATTTCATATCAAACAGTTGTTTGCCAATTTCATATCAGGTACATAAACATATTATAACATCACAGTACGGTAGCTACATGAAAACAGCAAACTACAACATATAGCTAGTTCAACTTCATAAGAACAATGTATTCATTTCCCTAATCGAGATCATCCAGGCTCATCTTATCCACCTCTGCTTTCAGTTCAGTAAGAACCCGTTTTGCACGGGCCAGCTAGGAAAGTGTCTCCTCCTTCGCCAACACCATCTTAGCAAAGTCTGGCTTAAAAAATATGAGCTCATTCACCACCTTCAACTTTTTATCCCGAGTAATAGATTCATTTCCCTAATCGAGCTTTGACAACACTTTCTCTAAGCCTACGTGTGTTCTCTTCCTCATACATGCTCCAGAGCTTCGCTAGGCTCATCTTGAAAGACTATGGCCACTCTTGATCAACCCACTCCAAGTAAGAACACTTCCGTTCATCCTATAATATTTAAAACTAGATCAGTAACAATTGTAGGGGAAATGGGTTTATAGCAAAATAGAAAATCACCAATGCTTATTTTGAAAAACTGAAGAAACATGTTAATTATGACATATCTTCTCAAAAATATCAATGTGCAAATGAAATAATTGGTACTGAGACAACAACCAAATTCTGGAATATCAGAAGCTATAATTAACTACAACGACGCTACAAGTTCTTACTCATGTACAATAAATAACAAATTGAACATTTTATGAGGAAGGTAAATATAACTGCAATAGCATAGCGATAGTGTTTGGATGACAGCAAATTGATACTAACAGGTGTGTACATTCACAAATTTAGTAACATAGAACTAATAGCACTAAGGCCGTCCACTATGTATGCCAAAATTGGGGTAAAGACAACTGTTGTTACATCTCGCACCGGTGCCCTGCATTGGCAAACCGATGCGGCGGAAAAAAAATCAGGGACCCGGACTCCGGAGAACGTAGTTGCTCCGATGCCCAGTTCCTTTGAGCCATAAAGATTTAGTATTTTACTGCTTGGCTACTCGGATGTGTGGACCAAAGTTGGTTGCACAAACTGCTAAAGCGATGCCAAATAATTTTCTAATGGCATCGCTGATGAGATGGCAACAATTTAAGATACTAGGTACAAATTATGACACTGTCTTAGGATGCGTTTGGTTGAAGGTGTGGTATGAATGGGTTGGGTCCGTGACAGTGACTGAATCACATCTAACAAATGATTTGTAACAACAAAAGAGGGTATAACCTTCTCTGCACATGCCAGAAACTTCCTCCCACTGTCCACAGAATTAAACGCAACTAGCTTCACACATGGAGATTGATGGTCACAATGAGCAGTTAGATCTTCAGCCACCCCGCTCCATTCGTTGCCACTGATAGTCTTAGGGAGCTACAAGAGGAAGAGATGACTCAAATCGACCGCCGGGTAAAAATCCTTCATTCCAAGTCATAGCGAGAGAGAGAGAGAGAGAGAGAGGAGAGGCATACCCGGGTGGTGAAGGAGTAGTCGTCGGAGGAGAAATCGCTGGAGAGGTCTTTGAAGAAGACCATGGCGACCCCGGCGGTAGGATGCGAGACGGCGAGAGCGAGGAAGCGGCTACAGCTTAGCAAGGAAAGAAGGAGGAAATAGGGGAAATGTTGGTGGGGAATGTAGTAATTTCAAAAATTTGCTACGCACACGCAAGATCATGGTGATGCATAGCAACGAGAGGGAAGAGTGTAGTCCACGTACCCTCGTAGACCGAAAGCGGAAGTGTTATGACAACGCGGTTGATGTAGTCGTACGTCTTCACGATCCGACCGATCCTAGCACCGAAGATACGGCACCTCCGCGATCTGCACACGTTAAGCTCGGTGACGTCCCTCGTACTCTTGATCCAGTTGAGGCCGAGGAGAGTTTTGTCAGCAAGACAGCATGGTGACGGTGATAATGAAGTTACCGCCACAGGGCTTCGCCTAAGCACTACGATGATATGACCGAGGTGTGTAACTGTGGAGGGAGGCACCGCACACGGCTAAGAGATTGTCTGTTGTGCCTTTGGGGTGTCCCCTGCCCACGTATATAAAGGAGGGAGGAGGAGGAGACCGGCCCTAGAGGGGGTGCGCCAAGTGTGGGGAGTCCTACTAGGACTCCCAAGTCCTAGTAGGATTCCCCCTTTCCTTTCCGGAGTAGGAGAGAAGAAAGAGGGAAAGAGAGAGGGAGTAGGAAAGGGCAAGGGGGGCGCCGCCCCCTTTCCCCTTGTCCAATTTGGACCCATGGGGGGCGCGCGCCTCCTTCCCTTTGGCCTGCCTCCTCTATTCCCGTATGGCCCAATAAGGCCCAATACTTCTCCCAACGAATGCCCGTAACTCTCCGGTACTCCGAAAAGTACCTGAATCACTCAGAACCTTTCCTATGTCCGAATATAGCCTTCCAATATATCGATCTTTACCTCTCACCCGGGACTCCGAACAAACTTCCGTCATCAAATCACATAACTCATAATACAAATCGTCATCGAACATTAAGCATGCGGATCCTACGGGTTTAAGAACTATGTAGACATGACCGAGACACATCTCCGGTCAATAACCAATAGCAGACCTTGGATGCTCATATTGTCTCCTACATTTTCTACGAAGATCTTTATCGGTCAAACCGCATAACGATATACGTTGTTCCCTTTGTCATCGGTATGTTACTTGCCCCAGATTCGATCGTCGGTATCTCAATACCTAGTTCAATCTCGTTACCGGCAAGTCTCTTTACTCGTTCTGTAATGCATCATCCCGCAACTAACTCATTAGTAACATTGCTTGCAAGGCTTATATTGATGTGCATTACCGAGAGGGCCCAGAGATACCTCTCCGATAGATGGAGTGTCAAATCCTAATCTCGATCTATGCTAACTCAACAAACACCATTGGAGACACCTGTAGAGCATCTTTATAATGACCCAGTTATGTTGTGATGTTTGATAGCACACAAGGTGTTCCTCCGGTATTCGGGAGTTGCATAATCTCATAGTGAGAGGAACATGTATAGGTCATGAAGAAAGCAATAGCAATAAAACTAAGCGATCATTTATGCTAAGCTAACGGATGGGTCTTGTCCATCACATCATTCTCTAATGATGTGATCCCGTTCATCAAATGACAAAACATGTCTATGGTCAGGAAACTTAACCATCTTTGATTAACGAGCTAGTCAAGTAGAGGCATACTAGGGACACTCTGTTTTGTCTATGTATTCACACATGTACTAAGTTTCCGGTTAATACAATTCTAGCATGAAGAATAAACATTTATCATGATATAAGGAAATATAAATAACAACTTTATTATTGCCTCTAGGGCATATTTCCTTCAAATGTGACTTGTGGTCGGGGAGAAAAGAGGGTGGGGAAGGAGGCGGGGGTAGATATTTTGGCGGTAGGCCAAAATTTTGGAAATGTGGAGGGAAACTTTGCGCGCAGTGCCACCGGACCATTCACTTTGAACGATTGTGTGCATCACAAATGATTCTTCTGCTTTACGCGCATGGTATGAATTTGATAATTCAAATTTTGCTGGAAATTTCCCCAGGTACGTCATTGCATAATTTAACATCGCTTGCTAATTTGGGCACACAAAAGAGCGTACAGCAGACAGACCACGCTTACTGAATCGAGCAATTTTAGTAATTAAACAGAGCCAGTTGACCTAAACATTGCTCTAACAAAAGACCAGCATTAAAAACAAAGCCTAAGTACGCATAATTTTAACACATCCGCCACCGCGCCGACCTATGCATCGCCCGTCTGAGATGAGACGTCGATGACTTGTCCTGGCGACATGCCGCCGTTGGTGGACTCCATGTCCCCCGTGCTGAAGTCGACTGCGTCCTCGTCCTCGTCCTCGGCACCGCCCTCAAGGTTGTAGTACTTGTAGTAGTGGCTGCGCCAGAGCTCACGTTGGTACTCCACCACCGATTCCTCGATGGACAGACTCTTCTCTACCTCGACCTCGGCCACGCGCAACTCCTCCTCCCAGCGCTCCTCGATCTCCGCCGCCTCCTGCATTTCCAGCTCCCACATGGCGACCTCATGAGGAAGCAGGTGCTCCAAGGCCACCGCCGCCTTTTCAGACATGGGTTGCATGCTGGAGTCCGAGGTGGCCTGGAATATCTTAGCGTGTGCATCCTCGATCTTGGCGTGGATGGCCTCAACCCAGGAAAGGGCGACATCACCGGCATGGACGACAGCTCAAGCACTCTCGGCGTTTGCAGCTGCCGTCGCAGCTGCAGCTGCAGCCATCTCGGCTGGTGCAGCTGCCCTATCGGCTGCCACGGACGCCCTCGCGGCGGAAGCGGCCGCGCTCAATGCGGATGCGGTGGCACTCTCGGCGTAGGCGGCCGCGCTCTGGGCATAGGCGGCGGAGCTCGGGGGGGGGACGCAGCCATCATATGGGCCTTCACGAAGCGTTTCCACGATGTCATCTTTGCAAGAAGGGGGTGCGGGAATGGGGGTCGGGATTTGTGGATTCGGGGGTTCCCGGCACTAGAGAAGACGAGCCGGCGAAACTTAAGGAGGGTGACTTAAATAGACCCAGATATTTTCATCGCAAACGGTTCCTAGAAAACAACTGTGTGTGATGTTGTAGATATTTTTTATTAGCTGTGAAAGACGAATTTGGAGTATAGTGGCAATGGATGGTGTTTTAAATGTACGAGATATTTTGTAGTACTAATACAGCTGTCATGTCAAATTTTGGAAAATTTCAGGGGTCATTTGACCTTTTAAGACATTTAAGTGATTTATAGCCATTTAATGACCGTAATTGAAATTTGAACTACATGTACATGCAATAGCTAACCATAACGGTTTGAAAACTCATATTTTGTGTACTTGTGTGCGATTTAATTCCATGTGCAGTAAATTGGAAGGAATTTTCAAACATATTGGTCTCAAGGCTATGACACAATTAAGCATGGAGTGACATGGCATTTTAATTCCAAAAAATTAGAAAAATATTAGAAACACATGAAACCTTGGTTGATGTAATGTCATGCCACCAAGATGATGTGGAATTTTTTTGGCATGTTTGACGAAAGTTTGGACACACACCCCTCACAAACCGGAGCAACTCACTAGAAGACTCGTGGTTCCGAGAGGGAAAAATGCATGTTTGATGATGAACGGGAGATAGCTTCCTCTTATGGCCTTCAATTTTTTTCTCTGTTTAACGCGCACTAGTACAACTGTAATGTGAAATTTTGGAAAATTCTAGGGGTCATTTGACATTTAAAGACATTTAAGTGATTTTCAAGCCATTTAATTCAAATTTGAACTACATCTACATGCAACGCCTAACCATAACGGTTTGACAAATCATATTTGTGTACTAGTGTGCGAGTTAATTCCATGTGCAATAAATTAGAAGGAATTTTCAAACATATTTGTCTCTCGACATGGACACATGCATATGTATGCATGGAGTGACATGGCATTTTAATTCCAAAAAGGTAAAAAAATATCAGAAACACATGAAACCTTGGTTGATGTAATGTCATGCCACCAATATGATGTGGTAAAAAATTAGCATGTTTGACGAAAGTTGGACACACACCCCTCACAAACCGGAGCAACTCACTAGAAGGCTCGTGGTTCCAAGAGGGAACAATGCATGTTTGATGACGAACGGGAGATAGCTTCCTCTTACGGCCTTCAATTTTATTTCTACGTCTAACGTGCACTACTACAACTGTAATGTGAAATTTTTGAAAATTCTAGGGGTCATTTGACCTTTTAAAGAAATTTAAGTGATTTTCTAGTCATTTAATGACCGTAATTCAAATTTGAACAACATCTACATGCAACGCCTAACCAAAACGGTTTGAAAAATCATATATGTGTACTTGTGTGCAAGTTAATTCCATGTGTAGTAAATTAGAAGGAATTTTCAAACATATTGATCTCACGCCATGGACACATGCATACGTATGCATGGAGTGACATGGCATTTTAATTCCAAAAAATTAAAGAAAATGATCAAAAAAACATGAAACCTTGGTTGATTTAATGTCATGCCACCAAGATAATGTGGTAAAAAATTGGTAAGTTTGACGAAAGTTTGGACACACACCCCTCACAAACCGGAGCAACTCACTAGAAGGTTCATGGTTTCGAGAGGGAACAATGCATGTTTGATGACGAACGGGAGATAGCTTCCTCTTACGGCCTTCAAAATTTTTTCTACGTCTAACGTGCACTAATACAACTGTCATGTGAAATTTTTGAAAATTTCAGGGGTCATTTGACCTTTTTAAGACATTTAAGTGATTTTCTAACCATTTAATGACCGTAGTTGTCACATCCCTACTTCTGGTGTGCTCTGGGTTAGCTAGTCTTGTGTTGCATCATGTTTAAATTTCTCTTCAACCTGAAATGGGGATCAATAAACCCCAGCACCCCCTGAAAATACCAGGTTCAACTGAAAAACATTTCAATGAATCCAAAATGCCCTTCACAAAATTTCATCATTTTTGAATTGGTCTAGAACCTCTCCCAAAAATGGTGCACATTTTCTAGGCCATTCTGGATTTTTGAATTAAATTATATAGTATTTTCATTTGGGCATTTAATTGCTAATAATATTTTAAATGATCAAATAATCACAGACTGGAATGTTTGCCGTTGGAAATATTCTAAACAGTGACAAGGAGCAGTTTCATGATTTTTGGAGATACCCTCTCGTTTTTAATAAAGCCAAACACAATTACAGAAAATAGAAAACATAAAAGGAATGTTAGAGAGAGGAGGAAACCTTACCTAGCGCTTACCTCCTGTGCAGCCCACCTGACAGTCCAGCCACCTGGCGACCCGGCCCACCCGCAGCAGCCAGTCACCCCCTACCTCGCGCCAAAAGGCAGGGGCGCGTGCTCGCCGCGCGCCGGCCACCTCCTGCCTCCCTGCATGTCTCCCCGTCGCCCAGAGGACGCCACGCGACACCCTTGACGCTCTCTCGCTCTCCCTCGTCCTCACCCTCTCCCCTGGACCTCTCTCTCTCTCTTCCCCGAACGGTCTCCCCCTCCTCTGTTCTCTCCACCGAGCGCAGCCGTCGCCACTGCTCGCTGCTGCCGTAGCCACCGCCTCCCCCTTGCCTCGCCGATGTGTCCACGGCCATCGCCTCATCGCCAACACCCTCTCCGCTGAGTCAAGCAACGCCAGACGCCGCCAAACGCCGCCGACGCCGTCGTCTTTAACTCTCTGCCTCCCCAGATCGCCGGAGATGCCCCGTCGTCGTCCGTGCCTCCCCGAGCTCGCCGTTTGCTCCCCTGCACTCGCCGTGAGCCCCTGAGCTTTTCCCCTCACCTCCCCCTCTCGCTAGCTTCCTCTAGCCGCCGCCCCATGAGCTCCCGAGGCCGCCGTCCGCCATGGCCGACCTCCTGCTCACCTCTGAGCTTACCAGGCCCAGCTGTGCCGTCCGCCATTCTCCTAGGCCCCCCTAGATGCGGCCTAGCTACCTGGTTCCCTCGAGGGCGAGCCATAGCCCTACGCTTGTGCACCACCGAGCTCCGGCCACCGCACTTATCGCCATTGCCGTCGCTACGGGCCGCCCTAGCCACTGCCGCTTGCACTGCTCGGTGCGGACGAGCACGAGCAATGCGTAGATGCCCTCCGCCGCGGGTTTGGTTGCCCATGGGTGAAACCCGAGCCTCGCCGCCGTGTTTGCTCGTCGCCGGCGGCTAAACGCCCGCCTAACAACTAATTAGCACTAAGCTAATGACCCATAGACTCACAGACATGTGGGCCTCGCTGCCTAATTAACTCTGGTTTAGTTTTTGTTTAGATTAAACTAACCACACAGGCCCCACAGGTCAGTTTGACCCGGCCACGTCACACGTTGACCGACCCCACACGTCAGTGCTGACTTGCTGACGTGGCTGTTGACCTGACCCCACCTGTCGGTGGCCCAGACAACAGTGTGACTGACCAGTGGACCCCACTGGTCAGGTTTGAATTGGTCAGCCGCAGTTGACCTGCTAACGTCACAGTGACGCTATGATGACGCAATAAGTATTTTCTGGATTTATTTTTATATAGGAAATTCTAGAAAATGTTGCAAACTTCAAAAATTCATAGGAATTAATCTGTAACTCCAAATGAAAAGATTTATATATGAAAAATGATCAGAAAAATCCAATCTATCCATCTGTACTGGTTTCATGCATGTTTAAACAAGTTAACTTGCTGTTTAGTACAAAAACATGATAAGCACTAATTAAGATCACAAATGAGTTTGAACTTTGCATCTTTGGTTCAAAATAGCTCAAACCCATCTGGTTGTAGTTGCATTAGCCCAACACACTCATTTTACCATGTCATGATCATGCATCATATTGTGCATTGCATTGATTGTGTTTCTTTCTCTGTTGCGGTATTTGTCCCCTCGCGATAGACGTGGTTTCGATGATGAGTTCGATGACACTGATGAAGAGCTATAATATCTTCAGAAGTGCCAGGCAAACAAAAACCCCTTGTTCATTCCGATACAATCCCACTCTCTCGCTCCCACTCTCTTTTACTGCATTAGGACAACAACGATTCAACTGTTACTTGCTACGGTAGTTGAACCCTTATCCTCTGCATGACCTGTCATTGCCACAGTAAATAGATGAAACCCACTAGCATGAGTAGGAGTTGTTTGAGCCCTGATGTGCCTACTCACTCATGCTTGTTTGTCATGCCTGCTATTGCTTAGAGTTGTGTCACGTCTGATTCATCGGGGATGAATTGGAACAGTGATGAACATGTCCTATTGTGTGTGAGCTAAGTGTGTGAACACGATTTGGTAAAGGTAGCGGTGAGAGGCCATGTAGGAGTACATGGTGGGTTGTCTCATTGAAACCGTTCTTAGGAACTGAGTTCTGTGTTTGTGATCCATGACCAGCTACTACCACGCATTGGGCCCGAAACCAATGGACCCTCTCGACTTATTAACTGCCCTTGTCCTCTGTCCAGGAGTTGCAACTAGTTTCTGGTGTTTGTAGGATATGTGTTGGCGGCCGTGCATAGCGCTGATCCTAGGGGTGGGCTATGACGCGGTAGATACACCGTGGCACGGTGTACCGGGCGCCCGTTTGGTGTGTCGGGAACCCTGCACACATCGTTTGGGGCTGTGAGCGAAACTCCGGCCGGATCTCCTCGCGGATGGAACCCGAATAGGCGATAAACCTAGACTAGAGACTCGTGTGGTTAGTCAGGTCATGGCCGACTCCCTCGCCAGGCTTCCTCTTGAAGGTTGCCGAGATACACGACGTGTACATGGTGGTAAGTGGCGAGAGCGTGTGTGAAGAAGTACACCCCTGCAGGGTTATAATTGATCTATTCGAATAGCCGTGTCCGCGGTAAAGGACTTCTGGGTTGCCTATAACAGTTCATAGACAAGTGAAAGTGGATACTCTAAAACTCGCAAGGTAAGTGTGAGTGCTATGGATGGCCTTCTCGTAGGGAGACAGGAGTGGATCCATAGTGGTGTATTGAATGGTGAATATGTGGACTCGTGTGCGCCACCTCAAAAGAGTTGCTTACAGTCGTAGTTCAGGTTAGCCACTAAGTCAAAGCTGGCTTGCTGCAGTTGAACTCCACCCCCCCTTGTTGATACCGATGCATATGTAGTTAGTTCTGATGTAAGTCTTGCTGGGTACATTTGTACTCACGTTTGCCTATTTTATGTTTTGCAGAGAGACGTCAGTCTCGCTAGTAGTTTCGTGTGGACTTCGACGTTTAGCTTGATACCTCAGCTACGATCTTGTGCCCTCGGCAGGATCTGGTAGATAGTCAAGCTTCTTAGCCTTTTTCATTTATAGATGTCTATACTCAGACATTTTAAGTTTCCGCATGTGTTTTGATTTGTATGCTATGATTGTTGGGTCATGAGAACCATGTTTGTAATTTCTCGCTCCTCGGAGCCTAATGAATAAATACTTGAGTCGTAGAGTTATGTTGTGATGCCATGTTGTATTTACACATATCGAGCATATTGCGTGTATGATTGAAATGCTTGGTATGTGTGGGATCCGACAATCTAGTTGTTTATCCTTGGCAGCCTCTCTTATGGGGAAATGTAGTCTGGTGCTCCCATGAGCCATAGTAGTCCGCTACAGCCCGGTTCACCGGAGTCCTGCTAGCCCAGCACTACTGCTCAAGACACTTGACTGGCCGGCATGTGTTTCACTTCGTTCCTATGTCTGTCCCTTCGGGGAAATGTCACGCGATGACATCCGGAGTCCTGCCTAGCCTGCTACAGCTCGGGTTACCGGAGTCCTGTTAGCCCAGTGCTATAGCCCGGATTCACACGCTGCTGACCGACATGCTCGAAGTTGATTCATGTATGCCTGTACCCATGGGTTAGTGCCGCTTTGGGTTCACGACTAGCCATGTCGGCCCGGGTTCTCTATCATATGGATGCTAGCGACACTATCATATACGTGAGCCAAAAGGCGCAAACGGTCCCGGGCCATGGTAAGGCGACACCCGTGGGAATACCGTGCGTGAGGCCGCAAAGTGATATGAGGTGTTACCAGCTAGATCGATGTGACTTGGAATCGGGGTCCTGACAGCGTTGGTATCAGAGCCTGACTGCCTGTAGGATTACCAAGCCAAATGGTCGAAGTTGTGTCTAGAAATGCTTTAGTTATGTAAGGGAATTGATTGTGGAAGGGAACGTAAGGCTCTTTTTACTCCTTATACCTTATGCCTTCTGATCTGAGTCATCCTCTTCTTTTCTACGGGGTTTAAGAACTAGGCTTCTCATCTTTCTATCAGGATCACGTGTTGCTAATCCGTAGAATCTTAGGATTGTTGGTTCCAGGCCTCAGTTCAGTTTCTACTACTTTTAGTATGTTGACAGTTGATCTCGGAACCTTGATTTTGTGTTGTTGAGTGGTTATGCCACTATTTTGCAGGATGTCTCAAATAATTTTGAGCATTTACAACCGTTATGTTGTCCGAGTCATCCCAGGTTTCTAAGTAGTCTGATGCATTTGCAAACCTCTTCCTCCTGTTCCTGATGTCCATTGGGCCAGATTAATCACACTATCGGTCAGTTGAGGTACTGTATTGCCTCGACATATATGTTAGAGCTATTATTATGACCCTAGGTGTTTTAGGGAGTCACCTAGTAATCTAGCCATGTTTTGTGTTCCCGGTGTGATGATTCTGGCCACCATTCTCGAAAGCATCCCGTGATGCCATTTAGTAGTAGGTATTCCGTTCCTGGGTTCTTGAACCCGAGATTCACCCTACTTACCTCCTGTTGATAGTGTTTGCTCGTTCCTTTAGGATATTAGTAACCTTGCGACAGTCCTCGAGGTCCGTGGTATTTCCTTCTTCCAAATGCCATGAACCATTAAGGCAGAAGTTCTTTGAACCAAAATATCACAATCAGAGTACTCTTGAGGAGTCCTCCATTCATAATTGTGATTCTGTCAGTTCTACCTTTCTGCATGGGTTATCTGGAAGAAACCTGTTGAACTTGGTTCGACATGTTAATCTATGCATTCACAACTCAGAAAGATATATGTCCTCTTGAGTTGTCCCTCTTCATTTGTATTCCGACCATCGCCTATCAATTGATAGTCAGGAGTAGTTGTGCATCCGTGTTATTGATGCTTATTATTATTGTGGTCCGTTAAGCCATTCTATTTCAGAATGACTAGGAGAAACAAACTCCAGTACCTCATCCATATCCAGGATTGGGTCAAAGTAGTTGTGTTCTGCAGATCAAATGCCAATCCAGCTTTTGCTCTGTTCTACCCTGGAGTATTACCCCCTTTATGTAAGGATTGTCATGAGAATTGCACCATCTCTCATGAATTCTTGACGCAGTGATACTTCTTGCCATCATTTTTCATTCCTTGGTCCCGTGTTGCCGCAACCGGAATGCCGGCAAGTGAACCATGATGTGTGAAATCAATACTCCTAGCAACTGTGTTGCTTGGTAGTTAATGGACACTAATATCATTCTTAGCGTGTTGGTTATCAAAACACTATTCTAGGATTGATCGTGCTACCTTGTCCTTATTTCTGGTGCACTCCTCGATCTTTGAGTTAGGGTTGAATCCCTTGCTCTCCTGATCATACCGTCTTGTATAAAAAAACAAGTTTGTTCTCGAGCTTAGTAACATATCGGTGGTTCATCATTTTCCGAATGTCTTCTTGGAAGTGTTACCAGGTTGTCCCGTGACCGTTATGTTGAGCTCGCAATCAAGTTGGTTTTCTTATAAACCACCCCTTCTCCAAGAATCTGTGCTGGATATCCCTGAGCTAGTTGGTTGAGCTACACAACAACTTGGAGAGTTGGAAGATGAAAGCTTGTCCCGCTTAGTTCATCTCCAAAGGGATATCCTTGTGTTTGTGTGTGTGTTGAAGAAAGATGATATCTCCATCAATTGGTCCTTGTGATCAGTTGTTGAACCTATTCTCTTGTCCAAACCTTGATTTGAGTGTGGGCTATCGTCAAATCAAGTTAAAACCAACGATATTCGTAATGTTGTCTTACTCGTGGTTGATCCCTCGAGCATACACCATTACATCTTTTGGTCTGACCAATGCTATCACCGTGTTCACATGATGGTGGAAGTCCAGTGATATGGAAAATTCTGATGAGTTGTTGTTGAGCCCATCAGCAGCATTTTGTCTCCCCATGATTCATGTTGAACATCAACCTAGTGTTGAAAACTTTGTAAGCAATGCCTTCGTGTTCCGTTCATGAAGCTTATGCTTGGATGAAAGAAGTGACCTTCTCCAAGTTCACGTGCTTTAGGTGTAAGTTGCCCCATGGACTTTAGAAAGGTTTGTTTTGTTTCCCTTGGAATCATCCCAAATCAGTCATGCATACGTGCGAAATACTCTATGGTTTGGTAGATTAATTACCTCCACTCCATATGTGTTCCTAGCACACCAAGCCACTGATTGACTTGTTCAAGGAAAAGAAGTCTATGCTTGGGATCTAATCCATGGACTTGCGTAAAGACTTCGAAATACTTGATGATGGTTCCTGACCAGAACTCGATAGTGTTCTATTATAAGACTACTACATGGTCATGCTTGTCTTGGACATCGTGTTCACATGTTTGTAGCAGAACCAGCTCATGTTTTGGAGCTTGCTATCGCAGCTCATTTCCCGAGAATCTCGCAACGTCATCTCGTCGGTTTGTGTTGCAAACTTTCCTTTTCAGACATGCCGTCTGAAGTATCATGTTACCAACCAGATTTGAATCTCAGGCAGATATGATGGTTGGAACACACTCCAAGAACTATAATATTGGTCTCTCTGTAACCGGTAAAGTGAATGTCGTGGCCAACACACCCAGCCGGAAGACCTATTATTGTAGTATCTTGATTGAGGAAGTTGGCCACCTCCCCATAAGGATTTCATAGGATTTACTCCAGGAGTTCTTCTTATGGATCCTTTGTATTCCGAAGTCCGACCACTACTTGATGACTATGTTGATGCTTTAAGCATGACCGTAGTAACCAGTACATCAAGGAGAACATTAGAAGCGGAGTGCTAAATGTCTCTCGATCGATCATCCAGTTTCGTTTCCTTGGCCTCGCTAAGGTGAAATCTGAGAAAGGGTTGTCTTTCTATGCATCTGCATTGTCCATCTTTATTCGTCAAGGTAGTAAGATGTGTTGCCAGGATCCTCGATACGGATGTTGGTAGAACCTTTATGAATATGGAAATGCTCAAGTTCTTGAGAGCACGTGCAAGCAAAATAATCCATTGCGTTGTCTTCAAAAAGGTAGTCCACATCATCCATCCTAGTCCGAGTATGCCATTTCTTCGAGCTATTTCAAACGATTAATTGTAAATTGCCTTAAGCTGGTATGAAGAGTTTCAATGATTTATGGATCAAAAGTAATTCTTTTTGCCACTTAAGGGAACAGTTCAACGAGTCACCTTCCCCGAGGTGCCCTGTTATGGGTTCATGACAATTATCTCCTCGCAACTTTGAAACCTTGCACCACCTTGCTCAAGCGTGGAATTGCTACCTACCAACTTGAATCCTCGTCACCTGATTTCCATCACCCTGATGTGAACTTTGTGTCTCAATTGGAGAGATGTTCCTATGTCTCACTCCATGAGTTGATCCTGAGTTGTTCGATCTTCGAGAAGATCGATCCTTCTAGAGTTTTCGCTTCCCTCTCGTTGTCATGTTGGTTGGAGTTCTCAGAGCAAGACATCGAGACAAAGATGGTGATCGAATCAACGTTCTTATGAAGTGCAACTTGGATCGTGAAGATTGGGTTAAGTTTGCGTCCCCCTTCATCTTACCCTACGCTTGAATCTTGGGACGAGATTCTTATTTTAGTGGGGGTGAGTTGTCACATCCCTACTTCTGGTCTGCTCTGGGTTAGCTAGTCTTGTGTTGCATCATGTTTAAATTTCTCTTAAACCTGAAATGGGGATCACTAAACCCCAGCACCCCCCTGAAAATACCAGGTTCAACTGAAAAACATTTCAATGAATCCAAAATGCCCTTCATAAAATTTCATCATTTTTGAATTGGTCTAGAACCTCTCCCAAAAATGGTGCACATTTTCTAGGCCATTCTGGATTTTTGAATTAAATTATATAGTATTTGCATTTGGGCATTTAATTGCTAATAATATTTTAAATGCTCAAATAATCACAAACTGAAATGTTTGCTGTTGGAAATATTCCAAACAGTGACAGGGAGCAGTTTCATGATTTTTGGAGATACCCTGTCATTTTTAATAAAGCCAAACACAATTACAGAAAATAGAAAACATAAAAGGAATGTTAGAGAGAAGAGGAAACCTTACCTAGCGCTTACCTCCTGTGCAGCCCACCTGACAGTCCAGCCAGCTGGCGGCCCAGCCCACCCGCAGCAGCCAGTCACCCCCTACCTCGCTCCAAAAGGCAGGGGCGCGTGCTCTCCGCGCGCCGGCCACGCGCCGGCCACCTCCTGCCTCCCTGCATGTCTCCCCGTCGCCCTGAGGACGCCACGCGACCTCCTTGATGCTCTCTCGCTCTCCCTCATCCTCACCCTCTCCCCTGGACCTCTCTCTCTCTCTTCCCCGAACGGTCTCCCCCTCCTCTATTCTCTACACCGAGCACAGCCGTCGCCACCGCTCACTGCTGCCGTAGCCACCACCTCCCTCTTGCCTCGCCGACGTGTCCACGGCCATCGCCTCATCGCCAACACCCTCTCCGCTGAGTCAAGAAACGTCGGCCGCCACCAAACGCCGCCGACGCCGTCGTCTTCAACTTTCTGCCTCCCTAGATCACCGGAGATGCCCCGTCGTCATCCGTGCCTCCCCGAGCTCGCCGTTTGCTCCCCTGCACTCTCCGTGAGCCCCTGAGCTTTTCCCCTCACCTCCCCCTCTCGCTAGCTTCCTCTAGACGCCGCCCCATGAGTTCCCGAGGCCGCCGTTCGCCATGGCCGACCTCCTTCTCACCTCTGAGCTTACCAGGCCCAGCTGTGCCGTCCGCCATTCTCCTAGGCCCCCCTAGATGCGGCCTAGCTACTTGGTTCCCTCGATGGCGAGCCGTAGCCCTACGCTCGTGCACCACCGAGCTCCGGCCACCGCACTTGTCGCCATTGCCGTCGCTACGGGCCGCCCTAGCCACTGCCGCTTGCACTGCTCGATGCGGACGAGCACGAGCAACGCGTAGATGCCCTCTGCCACGGGTTTGGTCGCCCATGGCCGAAACCCAAGCCTCGCCGCCGCGTTTGCTCATCTCCGGCGGCTAAACGCCGGCCTAACAACTAATTAGCACTAAGCTAATGACCCACAGACTCACAAACATGTGGGCCTCGCTGCCTAATTAACTCTGGTTTAGTTTTTGTTTAGATTAAACTAACCACACGGGCCCCACAGGTCAGTTTGACCCGGCCACGTCACACGTTGACCGACCCCACACGTCAGTGCTGACTTGCTGACATGGCTGTTGACTTGACCCCACCTGTCGGTGACCCAGACAGCACAGTGTGACTGACCAGTGGACCCCACTGGTCAGGTTTGACCTGGTCAGCCGCAGTTGATCTGCTGACGTCACAGTGACGCTATGCTGACGCAATAAGTATTTTCTGGATTTATTTTTATATAGGAAATTCTAGAAAATGTTGCAAACTTCAAAAATTCATAGGAATTAATCTGTAACTCCAAATGCAAAGATTTATATATGAAAAATGATCAGAAAAATCCAATCTATCCATCTGTACTGGTTTCATGCATGTTTAAACAAGTTAACTTGCTGTTTAGTGCAAAAACATGATAAGCACTAATTAAGATCACAAATGAGTTTGAAATTTGAATCTTTGGTTCAAAATAGCTCAAACCCATCTGGTTGTAGTTGCATTAGCCCAACACACTCATTTTACCATGTCATGATCATGCATCATATTGTGCATTGCATTGATTGTGTTTCTTTCTCTGTTGTCGGTATTTGTCCCCTCTCGATAGACGTGGTTTCGAGGATGAGTTTGATGACACCGATGAAGATCTATAATATCTTCAGAAGTGCCAGGCAAGCAAAACCCCCTTATTCATTCCGATACAATCCCACTCTCTCGCTCCCGCTCTCTTTTACTGCATTAGGACAACAACAATTCAACTTTTACTTGCTGCGGTAGTTGAACCCTTATCCTCTGCATGACCTGTCATTTCCACAGTAAAATAGATGAAACCCACTAGCATGAGTAGGAGTTGTTTGAGCCCTGATGTGCCTACTCATTCATGCTTGTTTGTCATGCCTGCTATTGCTTAGAGTTGTGTCAGGTCTGATTCATCGGGGATGAATTGGAACAGTGATGAACATGTCCTACTGTGTGTGAGCTAAGTGTGTGAACACGATTTGGTAAAGGTAGCGGTGAGAGGCCATGTAGGAGTACATGGTGGGTTGTCTCATTGAAACCGTTCTTAGGAACTGAGTTCTGTGTTTGTGATCCATGACCAGCTACTACCACGCATTGGGCCCAAAACCAATGGACCCTCTCGACTTATTAACTGCCCTTGTCCTCTGTCCAGGAGTTGCAACTAGTTTCTGGTGTTTGTAGGATATGTGTTGGCGGCCGTGCATAGCGCTGATCCTAGGGGTGGGCTATGATGCGGTAGATACACCGTGGCACGGTGTACCGGGCGCCCGTTTGGTGTCTTGGGAACCCTGCACACATCGTTTGGGGCTGTGAGCGAAACTCTGGCCGGATCTCCTCGCGGATGGAACCGAATAGGCGATAAACCTAGACTAGAGACTCGTGTGGTTAGTCAGGTCATGGCCGACTCCCTCGCCAGGCTTCCGCTTGAAGGTTGCCGAGATACACGACGTGTACATGGTGGTAAGTGGCGAGAGTGTGTGTGAAGAAGTACACCCCCGCAGGGTTATAAATGATCTATTCGAATAGCCGTGTCTGCGGTAAAGGACTTTTGGGTTGCCTATAACAGTTCATAGACAAGTGAAAGTGGATACTCTTAAACTCGCAAGGTAAGTGTGAGTGCTACGGATGGCCTTCTCGTAGGGAGACGGGAGCGGATCCATAGTGGTGTATTGAATGGTGAATATGTGGACTCGTGTGCGCCACCTCAAAAGAGTTGCTTGCAGTCGTAGTTCAGGTTAGCCACTAAGTCAAAGCTGGCTTGCTGCAGTTGAACTCCACCACCCCCCCTTGTTGATACCGATGCATATGTAGTTAGTTCTGATGTAAGTCTTGCTGGGTACATTTGTACTCACGTTTGCCTATTTTATGTTTTGCAGAGAGACGTCAGTCTCGCTAGTAGTTCCGTGTGGACTTCAACGTTTAGCTTGATACCTCAGCTACGATCTTGTGCCCTCGGCAGGATCTGGTAGATAGTCAGGCTTCTTAGCCTTTTTCATTTATAGATGTTTGTACTCAGACATGTTATGTTTCCGCATGTGTTTTGAATTGTATGCTATGATTGTTGGGTCATGAGAACCATGTTTGTAATTTCTCGCTCCTCGGAGCCTAATGAATAAATACTTGAGTCGTAGAGTTATGTTGTGATGCCATGTTGTATTTACACATATCGAGCATATTGTGTGTATGATTGAAATGCTTGGTATGTGTGGGATCCGACAATCTAGTTGTTTATCCTTGGAAGCCTCTCTTATGGAGAAATGTAGTCTAGTGCTTCCATGAGCCATAGTAGTCCGCTACAGCCCGGTTCACCGGAGTCCTGCTAGCCCAACACTACTGCTCAAGACACTTGACTGGCCGGCATGTGTTTCACTTCGTTCCTGTGTCTGTCCCTTCGGGGAAATGTCACGCGGTGACATCCGGAGTCCTGCCTAGCCTGCTACAGCTCGGGTTACCGGAGTCCTGTTAGCCCAGTGCTACAGCCCGGATTCACACGCTGCTGACCGACATGCTCGAAGTTGATTCATGTATGCCTGTCCCCATGGGTTAGTGCCGCTTTGGGTTCACGACTAGCCATGTCGGCCCGGGTTCTCTGTCATATGGATGCTAGCGACACTATCATATACGTGAGCCAAAAGGCGCAAACGGTCCCGGGCCATGGTAAGGCGACACCCATGGGAATACCGTGCGTGAGGCCGCAAAGTGATATGAGGTGTTACCAGCTAGATCGATGTGACTTGGAATCGGGGTCCTGACAGTAATTCAAATTTGAACTACATCTACATGCAACGGCTAACCATAACGGTTTGAAATATCATATTTTTGTGTACTTGTGTGCGAGTTAATTCCATGTGAAGTAAATTAGAAGGAATTTTCAAACATATTGGTCTCAGGGCATGGGCACACATGCATGGAGTGTCATGGCATTTTAATTCCAAAAAATAAAAAAATGATCAAAAAAACATGAAACCATGCTTGATTTAGTGTCATGCCACCAAGATGATGTGGTAAAAAAATTGTTATGTTTGACGAAAGTTTGTACACACACCCCTCACAAACCGGAGCAACTCACTAGAAGGTTCGCGGTTCCGAGAGGGAACAATGCATGTTTGATGACGAACAGGAGATAGCTTCCTCTTACGGCGTTCAAATTTTTTTCTACATTTAACATGCACTAATACAACTGTCTTGTGAAAATTTGGAAAATTTCAGGGGTCATTTTCCTTTTAAAGGCATTTAAGTGATTTTATAACCATTTAATGACCGTAATTCAAATTTGAACTACTTCTACATGCAACGCCTAACCATAACGGTTTGAAAAATCATATTTTTGTGTACTTGTGTGCGAGTTAATTCCATGTGCAGTAAATTAGAAGGAATTTTCAAACATATTGGTCTCAAGGCATGGGCACACATGCATGGAGTGCCATGGCATTTTAATTCCAAAAAACTAAAAAATGATCAGAAAAACATGAAAACCTTGCTTGATTTAATGTCATGCCACCAAGATGATTTGGTAAAAAATTGGCATGTTTGACGAAAGTTTGGACACACACCCCTCACAAACCGGAGCAACTCACTAGAAGGTTCGTGGTTACGAGAGGGAACAATGCATGTTTGATGACGAACGGGAGATAGCTTCCTCTTACGGCCTTCAATTTTTTTTTTCTACGTTTAACATGCACTAATACAACTGTCTTGTGAAAATTTGGAAAATTTCAGGGATCATTTGAACTTTTAAAGACATTTAAGTGATTTTATAACCATTTAATGACTGTAATTCAAATTTGAACTACATCTACAACCAATGCCTAACCATAACGCTTTGAAAAATCATATTTTTGTGTACTTGTGTGCGAGTTAATTCCATGTGCAGTAAATTAGAAGGAATTTTCAAACATGTTGGTCTCAAGGCATGGGCACACATGCATGGAGTGCCATGGCATTTTAATTCCAAAAAAATAAAAAATGATCAGAAAAACATGAAACCTTGCTTGATTTAATGCCATGCCACCAAGATGATGTGGTTAAAAAATTGGCCTGTTTGTCGAAAGTTTGGACACTCACCCGTCACAAACCGGAGCAACTCACGTTCATGGTTCTGAGAGGGAACAATGCATGTTTGATGACGAACGGGAGATAGCTTCCTCTTACAGCCTTCAAATTTTTTTCTACGTTTAACGTGCACTAATACTACTGTCATGTGAAAAGTTGGAAAATTTCAAGGGTCATTTGACCTTTTCAAGACATTTAAGTGATTTTATAACCATTTAATGACCATAATTCAATTTTGAACTACATCTACATGCAACGCCTAACCATAACGGTTTAAAAAATCATTTTTTTGTTGTCTTCTGTGCAAGTTAAAAAATCATCAGACGATGTAAATATAAGGTGTTCAAACATGTTGGTCTCAAGGCATGGGCACACATGCATGGAGTGCCATGGCATTTTAATTCCAAAAAAATAAAAAATGATCAGAAAAACATGAAACCTTGCTTGATTTAATGCCATGCCACCAAGATGATGTGGTTAAAAAATTGGCCTGTTTGTCGAAAGTTTGGACACTCACCCGTCACAAACCGGAGCAACTCACGTTCATGGTTCTGAGAGGGAACAATGCATGTTTGATGACGAACGGGAGATAGCTTCCTCTTACAGCCTTCAAATTTTTTTCTACGTTTAACGTGCACTAATACTACTGTCATGTGAAAAGTTGGAAAATTTCAAGGGTCATTTGACCTTTTCAAGACATTTAAGTGATTTTATAACCATTTAATGACCATAATTCAATTTTGAACTACATCTACATGCAACGCCTAACCATAACGGTTTAAAAAATCATTTTTTTGTTGTCTTCTGTGCAAGTTAAAAAATCATCAGACGATGTAAATATAAGGTGTTCAAAAAAGAAAATGTAAAGATCTGGCAAGACAACCGGCCCCCACACGATTGGCAGTCTATCTCGCAGCTTAAGGTTTGGTAGGTGAATGGCGGGGATCATTAATCAGACACGGTTCTGCATTGGAAACCGTCAGCTATTATGTTCACACACGGATTTTGGCTATTATGTTCACACACTGATTTTGATGCGGGAATCGTGTGTAATTCAAACTACAGTACTTGTAAATTCTGGTGACCGGCGTGTGTACTGTCCCCGTCGATCTAGATTCCGGCCGCCAATAATACTACCTTGCTCACGTCATCCCGCCTGCATTCTCATCTACATCCTCCCCTCGCTCGCCCTCTCTCTCTCTCTCTCTCAAATCTCTGCCATGGCGCCGCCGGTCTGCCCACGTGCCGACGAGGAGTCGCCGCCCCCCGAGGATGCTCACTCGATTAGCAAAAACGAGGACCCCTACGCGCTGCCTGACGAAGTTACGCCGGACCCCCCAACTTTGGATTGGTTTTGGGGCCAGTACAATCTTTGTCTGTGGAAGTTGCTGCCACCAGCTGAGAAAGCCAGGCAAGTGGCATTCAAGAAGGAGATGGCGAAGGAAGAAGCCAGGTACCAGGCGACCTGTGAAGCCCATGATGCCGCCTAGCTAGAAAAAGGAGGTCGCAGAGCTTTCGGGCCAGGCGCGTCGTCGTGCCGAGGAGGTGTACGAAGACGGGTACTTCATGAGGAAGGTATAGGCACTGGGCGCCTCGTCGCTGTGTGGAGGTGGGCCGATAAGCTCCAGTGTGCCACCAACGTGGAGCTCCGGTGGGCGCCCAACGAAATGGCAAGATCGGACGCGCGCGTCCGCCAGCAAGAGGCAGATCGGTACATCAAGCGCTGTGAGGCGGAGGAGGTGGAGTACTGCCTCCGCACTGGGAAGACGCTGATGTCTACTATACAACCTTCTTCTTGTAGACGTTGTTGGGCCTCCAAGTGAAGAGGTTTGTAGGACAGTAGCAAATTTCCCTCAAGTGGATGACCTAAGGTTTATCAATCCGTAGGAGGCATAGGATGAAGATGGTCTCTCTCAAGCAACCCTGCAACCAAATAACAAAGAGTCTCTTGTGTCCCCAACACACCCAATACAATGGTAATTTGTATAGGTGCACTAGTTCGGCGAAGAGATGGTGATACAAGTGGTATATGGATACTAGATAAAGGTTTTTGTAATCTGAAAATATAAAAACAGCAAGGTAACTAATGATAAAAGTGAGCACAGATGGTATTGCAATGCGTTGAAACAAGGCCTAGGGTTCATACTTTCACTAGTGCAAGTTCCCTCAACAATAATAACATAATTGGATCATATAACTATCCCTCAACATGCAACAAAGAGTCACTCCAAAGTCACTAATAGCGTAGAACGAACGAAAAGATTATGGTAGTGTACGAAACCACCTCAAAGTTATTCTTTCCAATCAATCCGTTGGGCTATTCCTATAAGTGTCACAAACAGCCCTAGAGTTCATACTAGAATAACAACTTAAGACACAAATCAACCAAAACCCTATTGTCACCTAGATACTCCAATGTCACCTCAAGTATCCGTGGGTATGATTATACGATATGCGTCACACAATCTCAGATTCATCTATTCAACCAACACATAGAACCTCAAAGAGTGCCCCAAAGTTTCTACCGGAGAATCACGACGAAAACGTGTGCCAACCCCTACGCGTAGGTTCATGGGCGGAACCCGCAAGTTGATCACCAAAACATACATCAAGTGAATCACGTGGTATCCCATTGTCACCACAGATACGCACAGCAAGACATACATCAAGTGTTCTCAAATCTTTAAAGACTCAATCCGATAAGATAATTTCAAAGGGAAACTAAATCCATTACAAGAGAGTAGAGGGGGAAGAAAACATCATAGGATCCAACTATAATAGGAAAGCTCGCAATACATCAAGATCGTATCACCTCAAGAACACGAGGGAGAGAGAGAGAGATCAAACACATAGCTACTGGTACATACCCTCAGCCCCGAGGGAGAACTACCCCCTCCTCGTCATGGAGAGCGCCGGGATGATGAAGATGGCCACCGGAGAGGGATTGCCCCCTCCGGCAGGGTGCCGGAATGGGTCTAGATTGGCTTTCGGTAGCTACGGAGGCTTCTGGTGGCGGAACTCCCGACCTATTGTGCTCCCCGATCGTTTTAGGGTACATGGAGATATATAGGTGGAAGAAGTGCATCAGGGGGGCCACGAGGGGCCCACGAGGGTGAAGGGCGCGCCCAGGGGGTGCGCGCGCCCCCCTACCTTATGGCTTCCTCGAAGCTCCCCTTACGTCGACTCCAAGTCTCCTGGGCTTCTTCTAATCCAAAAATAAGTTCCGTGAAGTTTCAGGTCAATTGGACTCCGTTTGGTTTTCCTTTTCTGCGATATTCTAAAACAAGGTAAAAACAGAAACTGGCACTGGGCTCTGGGTTAATAGGTTAGTCCCAAAAAATGGTATAAAAGTGTATAATAAACCCCATAAACATCCAAAACAGTAGATAATATAGCATGGAGCAATCAAAAATTATAGATACGTTGGAGACGTATCAGCATCCCTAAGCTTAATTCCTGCTCGTCCTCGAGTAGGTAAATGATAAAAAAACAGAATTTTTGATGCGGAGTGCTACTTGGCATAATTTCAACGTATTTCTTCTTAATTGTGGCATGAATATTCAGATCCATAAGATTCAAGATAAAAGTTCATATTGACATAAAAATAATAATACTTTAAGCATACTAACTAAGCAATTATGTCTTCTCAAAATAACATGGCCAAAGAAAGTTCATCCCTACAAAATCATATAGTTTAGTCATGCTCCATTTTTGTCACACAAGAATACTCTCATCATGCACAACCCCGACGACAAGCCAAGCAATTGTTTCATACTTTAGTAATCTCAAACCTATAAACTTTCATGCAATACATGAGCATGAGCCATGGATATATCACTATGGGTGGAATAGAATATGATGATGGGGGTTATGTGGAGAAGAAAAAAAAGGAGAAAGACTCACATCAACGAGGCTAATCAATGAGCTATGGAGATGCCCATCGATTGATGTTAATGCAAGGAGTAGGGATTGCCATGCAACAGATGCACTAGAGCTATAAATGTATGAAATCTCAACAAAATAAACTAAGTGGGTATGCATCGAACTTGCTTGCTCACGAAGACCTAGGGCACTTGAGGAGGCCCATTGTTGGAATATACAAGCCAAGTTCTATAATGAAAAATTCCCACTAGTATATGAAAGTGACAAAACAAGAGACTCTCTATCATGAGGATCATGGTGCTACTTTGAAGCACAAGTGTGGTAAAGGATAGTAGCATTGTCCCTTCTCTCTTTTTCTCTCATTTTTTTGGGCCTTCTCTTTTTTATGGCCTTTCTCTTTTTTGGGGCCTTCTCTTTTTTTTATGGCCTTTCTCTTTTTTTTATTCCTCACTTGGGACAATGCTCTAGAAAATGATGATCATCACACTTCTATTTATTTACAACTCAATGATTACAACTCGATACTAGAACAAAGTATGACTCTATATGAATGCCTCCGGTGGTGTACCGGGATTGCGATGAATCAAGAGCAACATGTATGAAAAATTATGAACGGTGGCTTTGCCACAAATACGATGTCAACTACATGATCATGCAAAGCAATATGACAATGATGATGCGTGTCATAATAAATGGAACGGTGGAAAGTTGCATGGCAATATATCTCAGAATGGCTATGGAAATGCCATAATAGGTAGGTATGGTGGCTGTTTTGAGGAAGATATAAGGAGGTTTATGTGTGAAAGAGCGTATCATATCACGGGGTTTGGATGCACCGGCGAAGTTTGCACCAACTCTCAATGTGAGAAAGGGCAATGCACGGTACCGAAGAGGCTAGCAATGATGGAAGGGTGAGAGTGCGTATAATCCATGGACTTAACATTAGTCATAAAGAACTCACATACTTATTGCAAAAATCTACAAGTCATCAAAAACCTCGGCATTATGCGCATGCTCCTAGGGGGATAGATTGGTAGGAAAAGACCATCGCTCGTCCCTGACCGCCACTCATAAGGAAGACAATCAAATAACACCTCATGTTTCAAAAAATTTACACAACATTTACCATACGTGCATGCTATGGACTTGCAAACTTCAACACAAGAACTTCTCAAATTCACAACTACTCAAATAGCATGACTTTGATATTATTACCTCCATATCTCAAAACAATCATCAAGTATCAAACTTCTCTTAGTATTCAAAACACTCATAAGAAATTTTTTAACTATTCTTTGAATACCAAGCATATTAGGATTTTAAGAAAATTACCATGCTATTTAAGACTCACAAAATAATCTAAGTGAAGCATGAGAGTTCATCTATTTCTTCAAAATAAAACTACCACCATGCTCTAAAAGATATAAGTGAAGCACTAGAGCAAATGACAAACTACTCCGAAAGATATAAGTGAAGATCAATGAGTAGTCGAATAATTATGCAACTATGTGAAGACTCTCTCTCATTTAATAATTTCAGATATTGATAATTTATTAAAACAGCAAGCAAAGCAAAATAAAATGACATCTAAGAATATCAAACATCATGTGGAGAAGCAAAAACTTAGGATCAACCGATACTAACCGATAGTTGTTGAAGAAGAAAGGTGGGATGCCAACCGGGGCATCCCCAAGCTTAGACGCTTGAGACTTCTTGAAATATTATCTTCGGATGCCTTGGGCATCCCCAAGCTTGAGCTTTTGTGTCTCCTTAATTCCTCTCATATCACGGTCTCCCTAAATCTCAAAAGCTTCATCCACACAAAACTCAACAAGGACTCGTGAGATAAGTTAGTATAACACATTGCAAAAACCTTATCATAATCTACTGTAGCAAATCACTAAAATTATTATTCAAAATTTCATACTAAATTCCTCTGCATATTTAATATTCCTATCCTTAAATAGAATCATTAAAGAAGCAAACATATGTAAACAATGCAAACATAACAGCAATCTGCCTAAACAGGACAGTCTGTAAAGAATGCAGCAACATCCATACATCCCTAGATCCAAAAATTATTAAAGAAAATTCCCACTGTAGTAAATTTATCAGATCTTAATATGCAAAAGGTTTCAACATTTTATCACATTCTGACTTTTCTAGGGAATTATTGCAACAGTGGTAAACTTTCTGTTTTCAAACAGCAACATGTGGACTTCTAAAATAGGCATAGTAAAGGCTACCAATGCCACTTTTATTGAAACAAAAGATGCAAAACATTGTTCTAAATAAAATCAAGAAAATCTTAACAAAATAAATTGACGCTCCAAGCAAAACACATATCATGTGGTGAATAAAAATATAGCTCCAAGTAAAGTTACTGATGAACGAAGACGAAAGAGGGGATGCCTTCCGGGGCATCCCCAAGCTTAGGCTTTTGTTTGTACTTGAATATTATATTGGGGTGCCTTGGGCATCCCCAAGCTTAGGCTCTTGCCACTCCTTATTCCATATTCCATCGAATCTTTACCCAAAACTTGAAAACTTCACAACACAAAACTTAACAGAAAACTCGTGAGCTACGTTAGCGAAAGAAAACAAAACACCACTTCAAGGTACTATAATGAACTCATTATTTATTTATATTGGTGTTAAACCTGCTGTATTCCAACTTCTCTATGGTTTATAAACTCTTTTACTAGCCATAGATTCATCAAAATAAGTAAACAACACATGAAAAACAGAATTTGTCAAAAACAGAACAGTCTGTAGTAATCTGGATCAAACGTATACTTATGGAACTCATAAAATTCTCAAATAAATTACTGGGCCTGAGTAATTTATCTATTAATCATCTTCAAAAAGAATTAACTAAATATCACTTTCCAAATAAAAATTGCAGCAGTTCTCGTGAGCGCTAAAGTTTCTGTTTTTTACAGCAAGATCAACAAGACTTTCCCCAAGTCTTCCCAATGGTTCTACTTGGCACAAACACTAATTAAAAGCATAAAACCACATCTAAACAGAGGCTATATGAATTATTTATTACTAAACAGGAACATAAAGCAAGGAACAAAAATAAAATTGGGTTGCCTCCCAACAGGCGCTATCGTTTGACGCCCCTAGCTAGGCATGATGATTTCAATGATGCTCACATAAAAGATAAGAATTGAAACATAAAGAGAGCATCATAAAGAATATGACTAGCACATTTAAGTCTAACCCACTTCCTATGCATAGGGATTTTGTGAGTAAAAACTTGTGGGAACAAGAATCAACTTGCGTAGGAAGGTAAAACAAGCATAGCTTCAAGATTTTCAACACATAGAGAGGAAACTTGATATTATTGCAATTCCTACAAGCATATGTTCCTCCCTCATAATAATTTTCAGTAGCATCATGAATGAATTCAACAATATAACCAGCACCTAAAGCATTCTTTTCATGATCTACAAGCATAGAAAATTTACTACTCTCCACACACAAGCAAAATTCTTCTCATGAATAATAGTGGGAGCAAACTCAACAAAATAACTATCATGTGAGGCATAATCCAATTGAAAACTAAAATCATGATGAAAAGTTTCATGGATATCATTATTCTTTATATCATACAAGTCATCACAATAATCATCATAGATAACAACTTTGTTCTCATAATCAATTGGAACCTCTTCCGAAATAGTGGATTCATCACAAAATAAAGTCATGACCTCTCCAAATCCACTTTCATAAATATAATCATCATAAATAGGAGGCATGTTTTCATCATAATAAATTTTCTCATCAAAACTTAGGGGACAAAAAATATAATCTTCATCAAACATAGCTTCCCCAAGCTTGTGGCTTTGCATATCATTAGCATCATAGATATTCAAGGAATTCATACTAACAACATTTCAATCATGCTCATCATTCAAATATTTAGTGCCACACATTTTATAGATTTCTTCTTCTAGCACTTGAGCACTATTATCATTTCCATCATACTCATGAAAGATATTAAAAAGGTGAAGCGTATGAGACAAACTCAATTCCATTTTTTATAGTTTTCTTTTATAAACTAAACTAGTGATAAAACAAGAAACTAAAAAGACTCGATTGCAAGATCTAAAGATATACCTTCAAGCACTCACCTCCTCGGCAGCGGCGCCTGTCGTGGGTTTGTCACGACAGATGTCCTCGTGAAAGGACTTAGTTGTGGAGCCATCGCAATGGGTTAGCTTAAAGGGGTTAAACCGGACAAGGGGACACGGGAGTTTATACTAGTTCGGCCCCTTCAGTGAAGATAAAAGCCTACGTCTAGTTGTGATTGGTATTGCTAGGGTTTCGAAGGCCAGGGAGCGAATCCGCTTTGTCTGGCTTTCGAGTTGTTGTTGTCTGTCTCTAAACCGCGGCCGGGTCGTCCCATTATATACATAGGTTGACGCCCGCCGGGCTACAGAGTCCCGAAGCTGGTTTATAAACGTATCCGGTTCGGCCTCTCTCTTTCTATCTTACTATACAAGTTACATGACTGGGCCGGTTTACATTTACATACTGTAACTCGCCTTTGGGCCCTCCGTAAAGCGCTAGAATCTTTACATCTTCATGGGCTTCTAATCTTCAAAGAGTCAACCCGGCTACCCAAGGCCGGTTTACCTCCAGTAGTAATATCCCCAACATTAGGCCCCAGATTGGTTTGAACTTGTTCATGTCAATCTTCCACACTTTAGAAAAAATCTTCTCTCTTGTCTTCGTTTTTGATCTTGTAAATCGCCATGACGTCATACTTCAAAATTACGATAAACCGTCTTGACGTCATCCATCCATTGATATCGGAGATTTCCTTCATTTAATATATATCCAGTTGTCGAGGCGACACCTTTATTAACTTATCCATTTTTTGGACTCCTCAACTCCCGCACTTGCCATTTTTCACTTCGCCTTATAAATAGGACCGAGGGGTCATTTTCACCATTCCCCCCGTGCCTCTTCACATCGTCTTCCTCGCGCCGCTCAGCCTCTGGTACTCCGCCGCCACCGTCGACCGTCGTTTCTGCTCCGAGCTCGGCCGCTGCATCGCCCTGAACGCACCAGAGAACTGCGGTGCCCTTCCGCTTCCTCACTAGCTCCGGTAAGTTCTCCACTTTTTTCACCATAGATTTGTTCTAGGGTTTCGATATTCCTCGCAGTTCTTCCGAAGTTCATCAGTGCTATTCTTCCATGTTCTTCCTTTAATAGATGGACACTTCAAGCTTGATACATCTCTTACCATAGCTTACCTACCATGATCATCACAAATCTTTATGCGCAAAGAACTGATCTGTCTGTCAAAAATTGCTTCAGTTCTGCACCCCTTCAAGATCCCATTATTTTTGCTTTTCTGTCTTATCTCTAGATCCGAAAGTTTTATACATCACTGTGAAATCTGTTTCTCCTCGCACCAATATAAGTGATTTGATATTGGATAAATAGTCTATGCCATTAGCCCTCTGATAAACCGGAAGAGCATGTTACCTTCATAATTACGCTCCGGTTTAACAGTGTCTGATCAATCCTGCGCTAGCATTACCTTCTTTCTCATCATACTAGTCTCCGGGTTGTACCATTTATTATATTAGTACGTTTCTTACTCCCTTGTCTCTTGTGTATGATCATGCATAATTTATAAACCGGCCTTTCATTTTCAGTTTGTTTGCTTTGCAATGGCCAAACAATTCACTGCCTGCAACTGGGCTCGTTCCCGAGTTACTGAGGCTCAACTGGATGAGATGGTTAGCATCGGCTCTCTGCCTAAGAAAACTGAAATCAAATGGCGAGCCCCAGGAACTGAGAATCCTCCAACCCCAAGACAAGGCGAAGTGGTAATCTTTGTTGACCATATAGGCCGCGGTTTCAAACCGCCAGGGTCAAAATTTTATCGAGATGTGCTCGCCAGCTTCCAACTGCATCCACAAGATATTGGTCCCAATTCAGTCTCCAACTTATGCAATTTCCAAGTCTTCTGTGAAGCCTATTTACAGGAAGAACCAACTGCAGAATTGTTCTAGGATTTATTTCACTTAAACCGGCGCACAGAGTTTGTGAATGGCCCGAATACAGAGCTTGGTGGTGTTTCGATTCAAAAGCGGAAAGAAGTGGAATTTCCTCATGCCAAACACCATAGCCACCCAAAGGAATGGAACCAAACATGGTTCTATTGCAGAGACACTTTGCCTAAAGATGAGAATCCCCTCCCCGGCTTCCGAGATCATAGATTATCCAATACACACCCAATGCCACAACGCTTGAGCTCCTCAGAAAGGGCAAAATATGCTCCTCAAATCGCCAAGCTCCGGGCCTTTATGGCAAACGGTTTAACAGGTGTGGATTTTGTACGCTGTTGGATATCCTGGAGTATCTTGCTGCTAAGCCGGCGTCCCAGTTTAATGTGCGAATATACCGGTGAGGTTGACGATCCTCAACGCCACTGCAACATCCAATTATCTGAGGAAGAAATTACTGAAGGTGTAAAGAAGATTCTGAATGAATCGGAACTGGTCTGTAGTCAAACTGGCCTGAGTCCCTTCTACACTAAGAACAAACCGCCTGCTGTAAGCATTACACTTCCTCTTCATCTCTAATATATTTGACTTATACAAGCTGTAACCCTTCTTCTTTATATGTATAGGGTGAGGACCCCTTCTAGAAACGGAAATCCATAGAAAAAGCGGCAAAGCCAACTGGAGACAAAGTGGCCAAGCCAACCCGCCCGAAGACCAAAGCCATAAAACGGACGTCAAAGTGGAAAACGGCTCACCGGATTAATATGGAGCTTGATGATGATACTGATGACCCAGAAGCTGAGGTAGAACTTGACTCACTTGGCTCTCTTTTTATGCATCTTGTTAAGAATGATCTTCCTCGGGAGGAGGCCGAAGCTAGTCATGCTGAGGACGTAGAGGTAATTACCCTTTCCTTCGGTTCAGACTCTATGCCAACACAAAAACCTCGCCAAACAATCTGGAAAGTAAGCTTTTCTCATACTCTTGCTCACTTGGATCCAACATTTATTTTGAAGACTCGACAGCATGTGGCTCGCCAGACAACTCGGCACAGTGGCCAACAGGTCACCTCTACCGGTTTACCTGATACTCCGGTTCGGAAGCGTCGGTCTGAGGTCTCTCCTACTTCTGACCATTCTTACCCCAAGGCAGGTTATTTCAGACGGCCTCTTAATCCGTCCGATTCAAATTATCAGGTGACACCTCTTTCCTCTTTTGGTGAATCGACAGCAACTCAACTCCCCCCTTTGAAAACTGTGGCTGGGTGAGTTACGAAAAACCTTTCCTTTCAATGCGCCCTACATCTCTTGAACATGATGTTAACCCTTTTTATTCTGTTTGCAGGGCCAAAGCCAGACCCAGCAAGAAAGCTCGGGTCACCAATCCGCCAGAAGACCCTGTTGCTGAAGAAGAAGAACCAAGAGTTGAACCGGAGCAAACAGGTGAACCGGAAGGCCTCCATCCTGAAACAACGTTTGATGATCCGCCCCTTGACGGCCAACATACTGACGAACCCACAGATGCTGAGCCTGCCGCCCCTGATGCTGAACCGGTAGAACCAAACCGGGCTAATCCAATGAAAGACACTGAAATTCCACCATCATCCGCCCAAAATCCTGAAGGCCAAGGCGATGACATTATTATTACTGGAGCCGGCCACAGTTCTCCTGGTCATCCCATCATTTTGGCTCAGCATAGTGCCAAAGAAGAGCAAATTGCCAGGGATAAAGGTAAATGGAGAAGCGACTTATCAAACTATGCTCATCTTAACGCTGATGAGCTTCATTCCGGCTTCTTGAACCGCCTGCACTCAAACCGGGATTATGAAGCCGGTTTGGTGAATTTGATGAAAGAACGATATGAGGTAAATTCTTCTTCCTTGCACATTGATTTATAGCTGAAATACTATTCCAAGTAGCCCCCAAGAGCCGTTTTATGATTGTCAATCATAAACCGGGTCTTTGTAACACTTGAAGCATCCCATCATTAATCCTTGCCAAGGCGTGTCTTCAATCATAAATAAAACTCATGTTTGAAAAATGAGATAACATTTTGAATCATAGCCCCCAAAAGCCGGGTTAACTTGGCAAGTTAATCCGGTTTTTAATCCACGCCGCCAGTTTAGAACAAACATACATTAGCCCCCAAGTGTCAAGGATAATGCTTGCATTGTTCTGGAGACTTGCATAGAAGGTAGTATTTGAGAGCAAATAAGCATTAGCCCCCAAGTATGAAGTGGATAACTTGTTATATGCTTTATACTTAGTGCATATACATGTTGTTTTGTTGAAGATACCTTCAATGTTGCAGGCTGAACTGAGAAGCAAAGATGCCAAAAACTCTGACTTGCAAGAAAATGTGAAGTCGCAACAAGCTGAAGCTGCAAAAGCCAAGGAGGAGCTGACCCAGGCCCTGGCCGGAATGGAAAAATTGAAAGAATCCTTCAATCAAGATCGTGCTGCATGGGAAACAGAAAAAGCTGGTTTGACCAAAAGAGCCGTAGATGCCGAGGAAGCCCTGAAACCGGTGGCTGAAGAACTAGCCGATTTGAAGCGCCAAATCAATGCTATGACCTCTGCTATCTTTGGTAAGTATCTGCTTATGTATGTTGCATCAGTCAATGAATCTTAAAACTGACCACGATGTTGAAAAAATCTTTGGCAGGAACTCGGATCACTCATCTTGGTGCAGATATGCGGATGAAGCTCAAAGCGGCATACACATTGGTTGAGAAGCTATACTCTGGATCTCAGTGAGCCATTAGTACAGCAGCTTATAACAAACCGGCACCAACATTGATTAAGGAAACACTTGAGAAGCTGGGCATGTTACCGGCGCGTATTGTCGAGTTGAAAAGAGCCGCTGCAAGAGCCGGAGCATTAACTGCCCTTATTCGAGCCAAGGCCTGGATTCCAGATCTTGAAGCGGAGGATATCATTAAAGGGTATCTAGGCATTAAAGAAGACGGCTCAAACTTTGACAATGATGATCTTCGGCGGTTGACCAAACAGATGCGGCCAGCGGCCAGCAAATTAGCTGAAGACACCGATTTGTCCCATTTTCAACCGTTTTATGATGCAGAAGGGAGAAGACAGCCGGCCGAGATCCATGAAGTCGAAGAACTTGTGCCTCCGATTCGTAAGCACACTTATGCCCCTGATATTAACCCTTCTGATCTAATCCATGAAGAAGCAGTATTCCGAGCTTTAACCGGAATCGATTGGTCAAGGCTGATTTCCAGCGGCTGGGGAGGGATGAAGAAGTGCGTGCACCAACTGATCCGCAAATGTCAAACCGTCGTGATGAAGAGTCCTGATCCGGTCGCCTGTTTATATGACTACTGTGAAAAACAATGGCACTATTGAGCTGCTTTAAAGCTTCATGTAATAGGATAGCTGAAACTTTGTTTATCTGCCATGCCATCGAGCATGCTTCATATCCCTTTGTGACAATCTGTGCCGCCCTTCAGGATATATTTTATGCATAGTCTATGATGACTTGCCTTCCTGGGTACAAAAAACTTAAAAGTGTCTAGCGGTTTACCGCTAAACATGTCATAATATCCAAGAAGTATATAGTACTTGAGCTGAATAACCAAGTGTTTGTACAAAAAATAATGTACAGAACATACCTCATTGAGTGAGCAAACGTGTATACAGCAAAGGTGTTTAACACCAACCCAATACGTTTGATAATCTCATCTTCAAAATGCCGGTCTATCTATTAAACCGGACCGGTATACCTACCGGATTTTCTTCATAACACTGGTGATTTAGTCAAACCATACCGGGTCAGTGACCACCGGTTTATAACTGATCATGAGCCAACAGCTGGTGGTTGGAAAGCAAGCCGGATCAAGGATGTCGGTTTATCAAAAAATACTTATGATTATCAATAAACAAAATGCAAATAGGAAAATATGCGATGCTTTTTACGAGCTGCCAGGCTCCAAATCGAGGCTTTTCATGGGCTGCCATGCCTCTGAGTTAAACCATTTAACAAAGCCTTTTAAGATGGGCCTCCAATTAACCAATCACCGTTTTAACTATGACAAGTTCAGGGTCTGTAAAAGATTGACTTGTCAAACGTTCGATGGGTCATGCTAGGATTACCTTGATAGGAGTGGCTTACTTGATGAAGGCAGGTTAACCCGGGGTTTTAGGTGAATACACCAGGCTTCCAAGCCGTGGCTTGATAGCCAATTACGAGGGTCCTTTCAAACTCTTTGTTTCTTTGCAAAAAAGAGCCCCCAAGTAACTTTGTGAGCGATGCTCAGTGTGTGCCTATGTTTGAGTTTGTACAGTGCACAATACTCTCTTTGGCTCCACAAATTTGCCCTTGTGTGGCTGAAAAGCCTATCAAGAGGTGTAGCTGTGGTTCAAACATGACCAAGCCCCCTAGTGATTTTCTTTATCTTTATGCAGTTGCTAAATCTAGTTTAACAAAGACTCCGCTTTGACCGTTAACTTGTAAAAGCACACATATGATATAAGAAAGAACAGATACCCTGCTTATAACGGAGGCTCCGGTTTATTATATGGTATATACACTGTCATAAATATGTACAGGTGAAAAATCCTATGGCTTCAAGTATAGTAAGGCCGAAGGAGAGCTATGTTCCATGGCCGCTTTGTCTCCTCCTCCGATTGACGTGAGTCTTCATGCTCTCGAACATCAATGAGGTAGTAGGATCCGTTGTGCAGATTTTTGCTGACCATAAAGGGTCCTTCCCAAGGGGGGATAACTTATGCATATCAGTCTGATCCTGGATGAGCCGGAGCACCAAATCACCTTCTTGAAAGGTTCTAGTTTTAACCCGGCGGCTGTGATAACATCGAAGATCTTGTTGATAAATCGCCGAACGCGCTGCTGCAAGATCCCGCTCTTCATCCAACAGGTCCAGAGAATCCTGACGTGCCTTCTCATTATCAGCTTCAACATAAGCTACCACATGGGGCGAATCGTGACGGATGTCACTAGGAAGAACCGCCTCTGCTCCATAAACCATGAAGAAAGGCGTGTAACCCGTAGACCTATTGGGTGTGGTGTTGATGCTCCATAACACAGAAGGTAGCTCCTCGACCCAACAACCTGGCGTCCGCTTTAAGGGAACCATAAGCCTTGGTTTGATACCCCGCAGAATTTCTTGATTTTCCCTTTCCGCTTGACCATTAGATTGGGGGTGATCCACTGATGCTAGATCAAGCCGGATGTGCTCACGTTGATAGAATTCTTCCATCTCTCCTTTTGACAAGTTAGTGCCATTATCTGTTATAATGCTATGTGGAAAGCCAAACCGGAATATCACCTTTTTGATGAATTGAACCGCTGTGGCTGCATCACACTTGCTGACTGGCTCTGCCTCTACCCATTTAGTGAATTTATCAACTGCTACTAACAGATGGGTCTTCTTGTCCTTGGAATGCTTGAAGGGTCCAACCATATCCAGCCCCCAAGTGGCAAATGGCCACGTAATTGGAATCATCCGCAACTCTTGAGCCGAAACGTGCGCACGACGGGCAAACTTTTGACATCCATCACATCTTTTGACCAAATCCTCCGCATCAGCATGCGCCGTCAACCAGTAAAAACCGTGGCGAAAAGCTTTAGCAACCAACGACTTTGAACCGGCGTGATGACCGCAATCCCCTTCATGAATTTCTCGCAAAATCTCACAACCTTCTTGAGGAGAAACGCATCGTTGAATCACTCTTGAAACACTGTAACAATGTAACTCCCCGTTGAGTATGGTCATGGACTTTGAACGCCGGATTATTTGTCGGGCCAACGTTTCCTCAACTGGTAACTCGCCCCGGTTCATGTAATCCAGATATGGGATCGTCCAATCCGGTATTGCATGCAAAGCTGCCACCAATTGAGCCTCCAGATCAGGAACAGCCAAATCTTCTTCGGGTGGTATTTTGACTGACGGATTGTGCAACACATCAAGAAAGACATTGGGCGAAACCGGTTTATGTTGGGAACCAAGACGACTTAAAGCGTCCGCCGCTTCATTCTTCCGCCGGTCTATATGGTCCACCTGATAACCTTTAAAGTGACCAGCCACTGTGTCCACCTCTCGCCGATATGCAGCTATGAGTGGGTCCTTAGAATCCCAAGTGCCAGACACTTGTTGAGCCACTAGATCTGAATCGCCGAAGCACTTAACCCGGCTCAAATTCATCTCTTTAGCCATCCGAAGACCGTGGAGTAAAGCCTCATATTCAGCTGCATTGTTAGTACAAGGGAACATTAAACGGAGGACATAACAAAACTTATCACCTCGTGGGGAGGTTAATATGACTCCAGCCCCCGAACCCTCTAGCTGTCTGGACCCATCAAAATGAATAGTCCAATATGTATTATCTGGTTTCTCCTCAGGTGCCTGTAACTCCGTCCAATCGTTAATGAAATCTACGAGTGCCTGGGACTTGATCGCCGTACGGGGTATATATCTGAGCCCGTGAGGTCCAACCTCAATGGCCCACTTGGCAATCCGGCCAGTTGCCTCTCTGTTTTGAATGATGTCACCCAGAGGAGCTGAACTGACTACTGTGATAGGATGGCCCTGAAAGTAGTGTTTGAGCTTCCGGCTTGCCATAAACACCCCATACACCAGCTTCTGCCAATGCGGATACCTCTGCTTTGACTCAATGAGCACCTCACTGATATAATAAACCGGCCGTTGAACCGGATACTCTTTGCCAGGCTCTTTGTGCTCTACCACAATGGCTACGCTGACAGCCCGGGCATTAGCAGCCACGTATAATAATAAGGGCTCTTTATTGACCGGTGCTGCCAGTACGGGCGGTTCCATGAGCTGTTTCTTCAGATCTTCAAATGCCTTATCAGCTGCTTCACTCCAGACAAAGTTATCTGTTTTCCTGAGCATCTGATATAAGGGAATGGTCTTCTCTCCAAGGTGGCTGATAAACCGGCTCAAGGCTGTAATCCGGCCGGCCAGACGTTGCACATCGTGAATACACGCCGGTTTAGCCAAGGACGTAATCGCTGCAATCTTTTCCGGATTAGCCTCAATGCCTCTGTTTGAAACCAGAAAGCCTAAGAGCTTGCCTGCCGGGACACCGAAAACACACTTCTCCGGATTGAGCATCATCTTGTAGACCCGGAGATTGTCAAAAGTTTCCTGTAGATCATTTATCAACATCTCCTCCTTTCTGGATTTGACCACAATATCATCTACATATGCATGGACATTGCACCCAATTTGCTTATGAAGGCAATTCTGAACACATCGCTGGTAAGTTGCCTGGGCACTCTTGAGTCCAAAGGGCATGGAAACATAGCAGAAGGCTCCAAAGGGAGTTATAAAGGCTGTCTTTTCCTGGTCCTTAACTGCCATTTTGATCTGATGATAACCAGAGTAAGCATCCAAAAAACACAAACGGTCACAACCCGCCGTAGCATCAATTATCTGATCAATGCGAGGGAGAGCAAAGGGGTCTGCAGGGCAAGCCTTGTTTAAATCTGTGTAGTCCACACACATGCGCCAAGTGCCATTTTTCTTAAGAACCAGCACCGGATTGGCTAACCACTCTGGATGAAAAACTTCAACAATAAACCCAGCAGCCAACAAACGGGCGACCTCTTCACCTATAGCCTTGCGCCTTTGCTCGTTGAAGCGGCGGAGGAACTGTCGGACCAGTTTGAATTTCGGATCAATGTTGAGTGTGTGCTCAGCGAGTTCTCTCGGTACACCTGGCATGTCAGAAGGTTTCCATGCAAAGATGTCCCGATTCTCACGAATGAACTCGATGAGCGCGCTTTCCTATTTGGGATCCAAGTTAGCGCTGATGCTGAACTGTTTGGATGAATCGCCAGGGACAAAGTCAACCATCTTAGTGTCTATAGCTGATTTGAACTTCAATGCTGGGTCATGTTCCGTGGTTGGCTTTTTTAAGGAGGTCATGTCTGCCGGATCAACTTGCTCCTTATAGAATGTTAACTCCTCAGTGGCACAAACCGACTCAGCATAAGCCGCATCGCCTTCTTCACACTCCAAAGCAATCTTTATACTTCCTTGTACTATGATAGTCCCCTTATGACCTGGCATTTTAAGCTGAAGGTAAACATAACATGGCCTTGCCATAAACTTAGCATAAACCGGCCGCCCAAACAGAGCATGGTACGGACTTTTGATCTTCACCACCTCAAATGTCACTGTTTCTGACCTTGAATCGTAGTCATCTCCAAAAGCTACCTCCAAAGCTATCTTACCAATAGGATATGCAGACTTACCAGGCACCACACCATGAAATACCGTATTCGATGGTTTAAGATCCTTATCTGTCAACCCCATACGGCGGAACGTATCATAATACAAAATATTGATACTACTTCCCCCATCCATGAGCACTTTAGTGAACTTGTATCCCCCAACTTGAGGGGCTACCACCAAGGCCAAGTGACCTGGATTATCAACCCGGGGCAGGTGATCCTCTCTACTCCACAAAATAGGTTGCTCCGACCAGCGTAAATACTGAGGTACTGCCGGCTCAATAGAGTTGACTACTCTTTTGTGAAGCTTCTGATCATGTTTGCACAAACTAGTAGTGAAGACATGATATTGCCCGCTGTTCAGCTGTTTGGGATTGCTCTGATAACCCGACTGCTGCTGCTGCTGTTGACTCCCTTGATGGTTGTAACCTCCCTGGTTGCCTTGGTGTCCTTGATTGACGTGTCTGGTTTGATTGCCTGGAAACCCTGAACCGGAACCACCGCCTCCGTAACCTGGCCCGTGGAAACCTCCTCCTGAACCGCCGGGCGGGCCGTTGTCATATTGGAACATATTGGAATTCTTGAAATCCCGCATGATATAACAATCTTTCCAGAGATGTGATGCCAGTTTCTCCTTTGATCCATGCTTTGGACAGGGCTGATTTAACAAACGCTCCAAATTGTTGCCTGGACCTCCACCCCTCTAGGGCTGCTTGCCTTTACGACGTTGGCCATTCTCCTGTGCGTTGGTATTTGCGACAAAGTCCAAACCACTGTCGGCCTTGCGCTTACCAGCGTTTCCATGGCCTGCCGGATTGTGTTGTTGTCCTTTGGCATTGCCAGTATTCTTACCCTTCTCTGGTTTGTCCTCCTCTGAATCCGGATCCTTGGTATTATCTGAATCGTCGTATTTAACCAAAGCAGCCATGAGTGTTGACATGTCGTTGCAGTGACGTTTGAGCCTTCCCAACTTCTGTTTCAACAGTTTGAAACTGCAATTACCCTCTAACATTAACACTGCGGTGTCTACGTTGATACGATCTGATGAATGCAAAATCGCCGAGACCCGTTTGACCCAATGGGTCGTGGACTCCCCTTCCTCTTGGACACAAGCAGCCAGATCTACAATTGACATCGGCTGCTTACACGTATCCTTGAAGTTCTGGATAAACCGGTGCTTCAATTCGGCCCATGATCCAATAGAGTTGGTCGGCAAGCTCTTCAACCAAGTGCGAGTTGTTCCTTCCAACATCATGGTGAAATATTTAGCACACACCGCCTCGTCCACATCTAACATCTCCATTGCCATCTCATAGCTCTCCACCCACGCCTCTGGCTGCAAATCGGCGGTATAATTTGGTACCTTACGAGGTCCCTTGAAATCCTTGTGTAGTCACACATTACGCAAAGCAGGAGATAAGCACGGTACCCCTAAGGAACTGAACATCGCCCCTGGCTCCACGGAGGTAGTGGGGTGAACCAGAGTATGCTGTCGTGCCTCGTGTCGAGCTGTCAACTCGGCCTCTCAACGTGCGCGGCCATGATCCACAACATCTTGTGCATTGGCACCTCCTCCAGCCGGGTTGTTCCCTCGTGGCGAATTTCGGCGGCGTGCACTACTGGACACGGCCGGTTCGTCTTCCACGTGTCTGCTATAACTCCGGCTTGGGCGGGGAGTGGAGTGAATCCTCTCACGGCTGTGTGAATATGCTTGCTGTTGATTTCGTGCTGTCTGAAGGAGATCCCTAGCTCGGCGTGCTTCCATTGCCACTGGTGACTCGCCGTTGGTTGGGAGGGCCGCCAGGCGTGACGCAGCGGCCACAATATTGTCCAACGGGTTGGAATAATGCCCGGGCGGCGTTGATGGTACAATGTTGTTCTGGCGAGGCAGTTCCTTCGTGCGCGGCTGAACCGGCGCTCCTACTCCCGGCGCCCCTGCCTGATTACCAGCTCCTGCGCCTGGCGTGTTGAAAAGATTCCGCGGCTCATAAACCGATGGGAGACGTGATCGGTACCTTCTTCTCATGACTTCCTCTGAAGCATTCTAGTCCAGTCTAATCCGGTAAGCCTGTGCTTCCAACTCGGCCCTCTCCGTAGCCATCCTGGCGTTCTCTGCTGCCAGGTCCGCCTTGGCCTGGGCTATCTGATCTTTCACCTTTGCAATCTCCGCATCGTGCTGATCCCTGGCTGCTGCGTCTACCTCCACGGACATCAATGTTGCCAGAGCGTCGAACAAATCAGATAAGACTTGGGCCGGAGGTGGCGCCGAGCTTCCTGCCTGTCGGGGGTTGGGTGCGACATATGCCAAAGGATGGCTTATCATGGTGGGGGCGAGTAGAAAGTCACCGGTGCCTGGAAACGGGATGAGGCGAAGACATGCACGCCGGCGAATCTGACCCAGCTTCAAGGCTCTCCGGGGAGATAATAGCCCTACTGCTGCTCTGCGGGGTCTCCGCATGATCACTACGGCAAAGTGTTTACACGATTGCTCCTTGAGCTGTTTCCTGAAGGTAGGAGAAGGCTAGGCTAGCTCTCTCCTTCCTATATGGTCTGGTCTAGTGCTAATGGATTCCAACCCTTTGCATGGGTGCCCTGGGGGGTTTATATAGGCCTACCCCCCAGGGGTACAATGGTAATCCGGCTGGACACGGGCCCAGCCGTCAGTGCCTTCGGCCTCCATCTTCTCCGCCGACTACTGGGGCCCGCCGACTGGGGGGCCCCGCCGACTGGCTAGGTACGGAGCCGACAGGCCGCGTCCGCCGCGGGCGGGTCTTGCCGGCTGCTGATTACTGTAGCCGTGCTTCTAATGACGCGGGCTTGGTCATGGAGTCATGGCAACAGCCCCGCTGCCTGGCGGGCGATCACTATTGCCACTCTCCGTCACATCTGATTAATGGCGCGTGGGCCCCAGGGGAGGGTCTGGCCGACTCTCGGGGGCCAACTCCCAACGGGTCCGACTGGGGGCGCACTTGCCGTCTCCTAGGGTCCCACTGGCTGGTGGGGCCCGCCGCCCCAGGGTCGTACAACAAGCCGTTGTGGGCGCAGGATTCGGTCCTTCGGCGCTGATGTCAGGGCCGGCACGGCAACAGTGCCACGCCGCATGGAGATCTCCCCAGGTACGGTGTGCTGTGGCCATGCCTGCCCCTGGTAAGGGGCGGGAGCGGGCTTTACTGTAGCCACTCCCCGGCCCTGTCCCCCCCCCCCCCCGATGAGGGTATGGGGTTTTTTGGAGTCGCAGGCCGACTCCCCAAAGCCGGCTTCTCTAGAAGTCGCCAGTCAGGAGTCGGCTTATCCTGAAGTCGTCCCCGGGACTCGGCCGCGAGTGGGCAGTCGGTCGCCTTGCCGCCGACTTCTCAGAAGGCGACTCTTCGTCCTGGGGTCTTGAGGGGCGCAGCCTGCCCCGATGTCTTGAAAGGTTCTGGGGCTCAGGTTAGCCTACCTGTGGCCCATTACTCCAACAGTAGTCCCCGAAGCTGGTGAGGCGCCGCGGACGATCGGCCGAGAAGCCTCAGCAGTTTCTCTTTCCGGGTGTTCGACACATGGTTCTTGCTTGATTTCCGTCGGGCCGACTAGAAGGAGTCGGACCCGCCCAACTCTGACTTGCATAGTATTTTGAACGTCATGGCGGGATCCAAGTAGCGTGCTGGCTAAGCTTCCAGGCCGCCGCCCGTTCCGGGCCTGTCACGTGGCAACGCGCGGCCGGGCCAGTTTGCCAGCCTACGTGCATGACGGGACAGGCCCATAGGAGGGGGCCCGCCATTACCGTGCCTCGGCGCTCGAGCGGATCCGCTGTGGCCTGAGAGGACAGTTGGGATTCTTGTGAAGTTACTGCACGCAGTAACTTTGTCGTGGAAACGTGGGGGTCGTGGGGTCATGGGCGCAGTAAATCCCACGACCGCCCCCTCGGCTTTGCAGCCCATGAGGCTATACGTAGGGGGAGAAGGGGGGCGCGGCAGAGCACGCGCGCCCCTCCTTCCCACTACTCCTTGCTCTTCTCCTTCTTCTTCTTCCTTGCTCCGCCGCGCGCCCAAGCTTCGACGAACGCCGCGGCGATCAGCTCGCGATGAGTTCTTCTTCTGCTGCCGCGCCTCCCTCGGTGCGTTTCGGCACCTGGGACGGCTCAGAAGTTCATGACGACCACATCGAGTTCCTCCGCAAGACTCGTCGGCTCCCCGGCGAGGATTACGTGCGGGTGCGTCTTGCGCTGAGGGGGGAGATTTCCCCAGCGCCGGAGGAGGGCGAGCGGGTCATCTTCCGCTTGCACTGCCTGCACGGATTGGGGCTGCTAGCGAGCAGCTTCTTCCGCTCTTTTCTGGAGTTTTACGGCCTCCAGCCGCACCACCTCACGCCCAACACGGTGGTGCTGCTGTCCGCCTTTGTGGCCTTGTGTGAAGGCTTCCTCGGAGTCCTCCCCACCCTCGAGCTATGGGGGGAGTTCTTCTTCTTCAAGCTCGGCACCCAGGCTGCAGGCGTGCCGGCTCAATGCGGCGCGTTCATCGTCGTGCGGAGATTGGGGGCCGACAACCCCTTCCCCACCATCACGCTGATAAAGTCGGTGAAGATGTGGCAGCGATCGTACTTCTACGTGAAGAGCGTCTTCGTGGGGGCGATTGGGTCAACCTGCCGGCCTTCGAAGCCGGCCCGCCGGCTGGGAGACTGCCCAACTGGTCGTTCTGGGCCAAGTCGCTGACGCCTGTGGGAGCCGGCGCCGTCGCACAACTCCGAGTGCTGACGCAGTCGGAGGGCCTGACTGGTCCGGACCTGCTGGCCGCCTTTGTGGCGCGCCGAGTTCTCCCGCTCCAAGGCCGCCCCCACATGATATGCCAAATGAGCGGGCGTCGTGACCCGAGTCAGATGTGCACCAAGGACATGCCTCACAAGGAGGTGGCCTATATGGTGAACTACCTCTCGGATAGCAAGCTGTTGGAGGACTGGCGGTTCGGCAAGGAGCCGTACTCCCGCGCCAACCCCCCACCTATAGTGAGTTGCCCTTTGTTTCTTTCTTCGAGTTGTCTTCTTTCTTGCCGAGTTTGTTTTGTGCGACCTGGCCAGTCGGTTTTGGTCAGAATCCTCTCCTCCATCCACCAGCTGGCACCTCGGGGCCGGCCCGCAAGTTCCTTGCCGACCGGGCAGAGAGCGACGTCGACGACCCCGATCTGGGGGCGGCGGCTTTGGAAGACGACACCGAAGGAGGAGGCGTCCCGCGGCTCAGGGCTAGTCTAGAGTACAGGCCTGACGATGATGAGGAGGTCGCCCCCCGCCCCCGGCCAGGAGCCAGCCATCCCAGCGCGGGCTCTTCTGTCGCGCCGGGTGCTCCAGGCGGTGGGAAGAAGCACAGGGCCATGCCGACTTTGTTCGGCAGTCGGCCGAAGAAGCCCAAGAGTTCGGCTGCGGCGACCAAGCGGGACGAGGCGGCCGCGAAGGCCATCCGCTTCCGCAAGGAAGTAAAGAAGCCTCCACTGGTCTCCGCGTGAGTATTCCGTCTTAACACTTTATTCTTTCTCTGTAGCTTTGTCTGAGTCTTTTACTGGCTTCCCTCGCTTCAGGGCTCCCCTCACTCTTGAGAGGGTTGTCGCCGCCTCCGTCATGGCCTGGTCAACGGAGACGGCCGCCACCACTCGGCGGATTGACCCCGCTGCTGACCTCCGGGAGGCGACGGAGCGGAATGTGCAGGAGAAGCGCAACAAGGAAGAGGCCGCCCGCCTGGAGAAGGTGGAGACCGATAAGGCGGAGGCCTCTGCCAAGAAGAAACTGGCGGAGGCCGAAGCCGTCGTCGCGAGGAAGCGGAAGGCTAAGGAGGCCGCGCACTGCCAATCGGCGGTGTTCGTCACCCCGCTGAACTCTGCGCCGCCGCCTCCAGAATTCACGGGGCAGACTAGGGAAGCCGGCCGCGAGAACCCCGTCATGGAGAAGGAAGGCGGCGACTCCTCCACGCCGGACGTGATTGTTCCACCGCCGCCTTCGCCGCCGTCTGGGAGCGCGCAAGGCAAACAGCCAGCGGACCCTCCGGTGCCGCCGACTGAAGACGAGGCCATGGCGAGGCTACTCCTTCAAGTCGGCTCGCCGACACACCGCCGTCTTGAGAAAGCAACCTCGGCGCCACGCCCCCTGGAGACCGGCACTGCCAGCTCGGCGATCCCGGATGCCGAAGCGACGAGCGCCGTGCCTATTGGGTGGGTGCGGGGAGGCGGCACAGGGCCGCTGAACCAGGCACTTCTGGACGTCCAGACGAAGCTTCAAGCTGAGGGCGACGCCATCCTGAACTGCACCAAGGCGTACCTGGCATCGCGGGCAGCCGTCCGGGTATGTTTTCTCTTTGGTCCTTGTTTTCTTGTTCCTCTCTATGGGGGCGCGCCAGCGCACCCACTAGGTGTAGTCCCCGAGTTTCAGGCCGGCTGCTGAGCAGGCGGCCCGGAACTCCAATTGGTGAGCTCTAGGTACTAACGTTTGTCTGAAATATTTGTCGCAGGACTACCACAACCTCCGCGTTACTGCCTTCAACCGTAATGTTGAAGAGCTGGGCAAGCGGACCGCCGACTTGTCGGAGAGCCGGAGTAAGTCCTTTTTCTTCTTTGCGGGGGCGCGCTGGCGCACCCGCGGGCTGTAGTCCCCGAGATTCGGGCCGACTGCTGAGCAGTCGGGCCGGATCTCCCCGGCGACCTTCTTTATTGATGACTTAACGCCTTCTTTCTTCCTTCTCTTGAGAAGCCAACACTGTTCTTCAACAGCAGCTGAGCGAAGCCAACTCCGCGTTACGCGCCAAGGGGGAGGAGTGCAGCAAGCTTGCCATAGAGCGCGATCTGCTGGCCACTCAGAGCAGAGGGAGCTGCTTGCGAAGACGCAGAAGGAGGCGGAAGAGGCGGAAACCGCCCTCCTGGCCGAGTTCACGAGCGAGCGCTCCTCCTGGACTGACAAAGAGGCAATGCTAGCCTCCAGCTTCCATGAGATTGAAGACATTGTTGATGGTGAGTTTCTTTACTTTCTTTCTTCGAGCTGCCGATTATAGATCGTGCTGGCTCCCGATTTTTGACTTGTTTCTTCGTTTCTTCCGTCTTGGCAGACTTCTTCCCTAGGCACTCGCAGGCCACCATCCAAGCCATCGAGGCTGACCGTGAAGGTCGGAGGGCGGAAGGTGCAGAGATCGCCGTCGACGCCCCTCGAACCCTTGATGAGCATATCCTGAGCATCGAGGCTCGCCTTCGGCCGACTCACCGGATGCTGCGCCAGCTTCAACGTGTCGGTGCCCAGGCGATTGCCGCCCTGTGGCCGGACATGCAGGCTTCGCGCACCCCCAGCCTAAGTGCCGACTGGCTGGAGGTCGCGGCTGGTCGTCTTGAAGCCTGGAAAGGTTCCTCGGCCCGAGCTGGAGCGCGCCGGGCCTTGGAGTTCATCAAGGCGTGGTATCTGGGGCTGGATCTAGACCGGCTAGCCACACTCCGGTCAGAGGCCCAGCCGGAGCTGGCAGCCGCAGAAGACGCCATCGTCAAGCGTGCCGTGGCAATCGCCGAGTACACCGACACCAGCATCTTCGTCCCCGAGCGGTCTGAAGACGGCGAGGAGGTACCGCCGGAGTGGTTTGGGATGAACCCAGACTACGGCGAGGACTCGGCGGAGGTGATCGGCTCTAGCGTCGAGGAGGAAGGCGAGGCGGAGGACGGGGGCGAGATGGAGGCACCAGAAGACGGAGCGGACGGCCAGCCTCAGCTCGACCGTGCCTCCAACAACGAGCCGCGTGCGACCGAGCCGACTGCCGCTGGGGGCGATCGAGCCGAGACTGCCCAGCCGGCCGCCCCAACGCCTGACGCTGCCGTCTCCTCCGACCCTCCGAATCCGTCTGCCGCATCTTAGGCTGCGGCCTTATCTTTATTTTATCTGCTTTAGTAGTCTTTGAAGAACTTGTTAATTTGCACAATTCCACCCGCGGGGTGTATTTTGAACTTCTGCTCGAAGATTCAGCCAAGGGCCTATGTTATGTAAATATTTATCCGAATTCTATCTTTTCTTGCTCGTTGCTCTTTTGGCCTTTTCCTTTGCCGCTTTCCCTTAGTTGCCTGTCTTGCCGGTCGGACAGCCGCTCTGCGGACTGCCGTTGGATCAAATGCTTGGCTACTTTGGGAAGGCAAGTACTTAGCCGTTTTTAGAGTTTTTGAGCAAGTTGAACAGAAGGCGGCAAGCCGACTATTCAAGAGTCGGTTTGCGAAAAAAGGCTGGAAGCCGTCTTAAGCTATGTTTTATGCTTTGAGTCCTTAGCCATTTTTCATGCGGACGCCCATTCTACCTTACTCATGCCCACCGTACAGTCGCTCTGCGAGCTGCGGCTTCTGACAGGAGACGGCTTAGGCGTCACACACTACTTGTCCGGCTGCAGGAAGCATTTCATAGTGCAAGGCGGCAAGTCCCCGGGCCGACCTGTCGAGCCCGGTGCCAAGCGGCATAACAAAGAGTAACATACTTGTAGGCATAATTTTTATCATATAGACAAAAGAGGGCAGTCCCCGAGCTCGTCTCGGGGGGCCCGAAGTCTTGGTACTTTAATACAAAAGGTAGCGTGGTACATACTGCATCAACTGTAAAATCTTCGGAGGAGATTTGCATTCCATGGCCGCTCTGTCTCTTTGCCAGAGTCGTCCCTCTTGCGTGCTCGGGGCTTCTGAGCGTCAATCAGGTAGTAGGAGTCGTTGCCCAGCACTTTGCTGATGATGAAAGGGCCTTCCCAAGGTGCCGACAGCTTGTGCTGGCCGGCTGTTCGTTGAATCAGGCGGAGCACAAGGCCACCTTCTTGGAAAGATCTTGGCTTGACCTTCCTATTGTGGTATCGGTGCAGGCTCTGCTGGTAGATGCTGGACCGGCTAAGTGCCAACAGCCGGCCCTCTTCCAGCAGATCGACGCCGTCTTGACGTGCTTCTTCTGCTTCCTCCTTGGTGTACATGGTGACTCGCGGGGAGTCGAACTCTATGTCCGTTGGGATGACGGCTTTGGCACCGTAGACGAGGAAGAAAGGCGTGAAGCCAATTGACTTGTTTGGAGTCGTGCGCAGACTCCAGAGGACGACTGGCAACTCATCGAGCTAGCAGCCAGCCGAGCGCTACAGAGGCTCGACCAGCCGGGGCTTGATGCCGGACAGGATGAGGCCGTTTGCTCGCTCCACCTGGCCGTTTGACTGTGGATGGGCGACTGACGCTAGGTCCAGTCGGATGCCCTGTGTTGCGCAAAAATGGGCCAAGGCGCCTTTGGTAAAATTTGTGCCGTTGTCGGTGATGATGCTGTGTGGTATGCCGTACCGAATTGTGATATCAGAGATGAAAGTCACGGCAGTCGGACCGTTCAGTTTCTTGATTGGCTTCGCTTCTATCCACTTGGTGAACTTGTCCACTGCGACAAGTAAGTGAGTTAAGCCACCTCGTGTCGTCTTGAATGGTCCCACCATGTCTAGACCCCAAACTGCGAAAGGCCAGGCAATGGGAATGGTCTTGAGTGCAGAAGCCGGCTGGTGCGGCTTGGAGCTGAACTTCTGGCACCCTTTGCATTTTTGGACCAATTCCTTGGCCTCTTCTAAGGCAGTCGGCCAGAAGAAACCGTGTTGAAAGGCTTTTGCGACGAGTGCTCTTGAAGCCGCATGGTGGCCGCACTCGCCTTGATGGATGTCTTTGAGAATTGCTTGGCCTTGCTCTGGCTCTACGCAGCGCTGGTAGACACCAGTGACGCTGCGCCTGACAGCTCTCTGTTGACTATGGTGTAGGCTGCCGCTCGACGTTGTACTTGCCGAGCTGAGGTCTCATCAGTCGGCAGCTCTTTGCTCACCAGGAATTTGAGGATGGGCTGGGCCCATGAGGGTGCTGCTATTTCTTTGACTGCCAGAACTGCGACTTGGACGAGGGCGGCTGGGCTAGGAGGCGGCGGGTTGGAGTCAACAACCGCTTGCTGGGTTAATGAAGTCCCCGGGCCGACTGGCGCGGCTCTTGGGCCGAGTTCTGGAGTCTTCGAGCCCGCCGCCACAGTCCCCGGGCCGGCCTTGACTGTGGTAACTTTGGAGCCATCTGCCAAAATCCCCGTACCGTCTGCCGGGGCTCTGGAGTCGGATCCGACTTCTTCGGGAGGAGCCGGCACGAAGATGGAGTCTGATTCTGGTGAAGGCTTGACAGACGGCTTGAGGAGGCGTTGAAGGGCGACGCCGGATGGTATTGCTTGGCGGGTAGAGCCAATTCGTGCCAAGGCGTCTGCTTGGTCGTTGTCGTTTCTTGGCACATGGAGGAACTCGCACCCCTCGATTTACCCACTGAGTTTCTACACGAGGAAACGGTAACTCGCCATGTTTGCATCTTTGGCGTCCTAGTCGCCAGATGACTATTGGACCACTAAGTCCGAGTCGCCATAACACAGGATCCGGCGAATGCCAAGTTCTTTGGCAAGCCGGAGCCCATGAACGAGCGCCTCGTACTCGGTGACGTTGTTGGAGGCGGCAAAATGGATTTGCAGTGCATATTTGAGCTTGTCGCCTTTAGGGGAAGTGAGGACGATGCCGGCTCCCAAGCCGGTGTGCATCTTGGAGCCGTCGAAATGCATCCGCCAATGGGTGGAGTCGGGCGCTGGAGGTAGGTACTGGGTCTCGGCCCAGTCGACGAGAAAGTCGGCCAGTGCTTGCGACTTGATGGCGGTGCGGGGCCGGTAGTAGATGGTGTAGGGAGCCAGCTCTATGGCCCACTTGGCCACTCGGCCAGAAGCATCTCGGCTTCCGATGATCTCGGCAAGTGGGGTCGTGCAGACCATAGTGATTGGATGCTCTTGAAAGTAAGGCTTCAATTTCTTGGCGGTAAAGTGTACGCCATAGCACATCTTCTGGTAGTGGGGGTAGTTCTGCTTGGAGGCTGACAGTACTTCGCTTAGGTAATATACCGGTCTCTAGACAGGTAGTGCCTTGCCTTCCTCCTTGTGTTCCACTACAATGACCGTGCTGACTACCGGTGGCGGCGATGTACAGGAGCATAGGTTCCTTAGGAGTCGGAGCCGCCAGAACGGGTGGAGCAGTCAGCATCTTCTTCAACTGGAGAAAAGCTTCGTCCGCCTTGTGGTTCCATTCGAAGAAAGGGGTCTTCTTCATGAGTTGGTATAAGGGGAGGGCTTTCTCGCCCAGCCGACTGATGAATCGGCTAATGGACGCCAAGCAGCCGGTGAACTTTTGTACATCCAACAGTCGGCTGGGTACCTCCGTCCTCTCAATGGCCTTGATCTTTACGGGGTTGCATTCTATGCTGCGTTCAGAGACCAGGAAACCAAGGAGCTGGCCGGCTGGTACTCCGAAGATGCCTTCTCGGGGTTGAGCTTGATCTGGAATCGGCGCAGGTTCTCAAAGGTCTCCTTGAGGTCTTCCAACAGTGTTCCACGCTTTTCCCTCTTTACCACCACATCGTCCACGTAGACGTGGGCGTTCCTGCCGAGTTGCTTGAGGAGGCACTTCTGCATGCAACGCTGAAAGGTGGCGCCGGCATTCCTCAAGCCGAACGTCATGGTGAGGTAGCAGAAGGCTCCAAACGGCGTGATGAAGGCGGTCTTCAGTCTGTCAGCCGGGTTCAGCTTGATCTGGTGATATCCTGAATATGCATCCAAAAAACTCAACAGCTCGCATCCGGCGGTGGAGTCTATCACCTGATCAATTCTTACTAGAGCAAACGGGTCCTTGGGGCAGGCCTTGTTGAGGCTCGTGTAGTCAATACACATTCGCCACTGCTTGTTCTTCTTCAGTACCATGACCGGATTTGCTAGCCACTCTATACCTGGACGCGAGCCAACTCGAGCCGGCTCGGGCCGAGCCTGCCCAAAGCTCGCCGTTCCTCGGGCCGAGTCGAGCCGAGCTCAATGCTCCGGCGAGCCTCAAAATGGAGCTCGGCCCGGGCTTTGCCCTAGTTCGGTGCAGCTTGGCAGGCTCGCCAAGCCTGCGTGCTCAAGTCACTGCCATGTGGGTCTCCACATGGATGGTCACCAATGGGAGGCGAGTAAGACGGTGGCGGCGCTCTGATGAAGCTGGGTCGTTGCTGACCGTTCAGGAGGAAGACAGCGCGACGCTCCTCGTGGACACGTGCGTGCGCCGAGAAGAAGACGGGTGGTGAGGTCGCCGACGGCAAGCGAGGAAGACGGCGGCGGCACTCCTCGTGGACGTATGCGGGCACCGCGAAGAAGGTCCAGAGCACGGCCGCGACGATGAGGGGAGCGAGCAAGTGGTCGACGAGGTGAAGGAGGAAGGGCGGACGAGCGGCGAGCCGGCGTCGGCGTCCGGCATGCTGCTGGCGGCGGTGTATCGTGCGGGCGTGGAGATGTGCATAACTGGGCCAAGGCAGCGTGCTGGCTATGGGCTGCGTGAGACAGCGTGCTGGGCTGCTTGCTAACTTGCTAAGGGCTGCGCTGGGCTGCTCTGGCGTGCGAGCTTTGGGCTCGCGAGTCAGCCCGAGTCGAGCCTGGCTCGGCTCGAGGTGAAAACAAGCCCGATTGTGCAACTCGGCTTGGCCTTTTTGTGTTGCGGGCCGAGCCTGACTCGCTCCGAGCCGATGCAAGCCCGGGCCGAGCCCAAAAGCTCGAGCTGAGCGTCCAGATATAGCCACTCTGGAAAGAATACTTCCATAATGAAGCCGGCTGCTAGGAGTCAGGCTATTTCTTCTCCGACAACTCTTCTCTTCTCTTCTCTTCTCTTTTGACAGGCGGCACAGGGGCTGCCTGACCGGCTTTGCATCAGATCAGACATGTAACTTGTGCTCGGCGAATTCCGTCGGTACACCTGGCATGTCTTTGGGGGACCATGCGAAGATGTCCCGATTCTCATGGAGGAAATCGACGAGCTCGCCTTCCTATTTGCTGTCGAGGTTTGTGCCTACGACTGCGTACCTCTCTGGGTGCTCCGGATCCAAGGGTATCTTCTTTGTCTCCTTGGCCGGCTTGAACGAACCCTCAGCCTCTGACTCCTTTGGGTTAGGCGACACGTCTGGCTGCTTGCCGGCCATCGCCAGAACCCGTTCAAGGAGTCGCTTCTCGGATGCGATCACCAGGGACTCGGCTAGCCGACTGCTCTCAGCCGCACAGGCAGATGACTTCCGGTAGTCGCCGGCTACAGTCAGAATTCCCTTGGAACTGGGCATCTTCATTTTTAGGTAGGCGTAGTGGGGGACCGCCATGAACTTGGCCAGGGCGGGTCGGCCAAGTAGTGCATGGTATGGGCTCTCGAGGTCCACCACTGAAAGTGCAACTATCCCTAGGTGGTTTTGGTAATTCATAACAACATATAGCTCATTGAGCCAATGCTATTCCAAGATGATTATTTTAGGAAAGCTCAATGATTGGCATGGCATGGATGTGAAAGTGGAACCCTCAAAATGCTAAGGACAAAGGATTGGCTCAAGCTCAAAAGCTCAAGACTCTTCATTTTATATTTTAGTGATCCAAGATCACATTGAGTCTTTAGGAAAAGCCAATACTATCAAGGAGGGATGAGGTGTTGCTTAATGAGCCTCTTGCTTCATGTGCTTAGTGATATGCTCCAAAACCCTCAACTACTTTCCCATATCCACATATGACCTAAACCCTAAGCCAAACTCGGTCCTACCGATTCTTTCTATCCCGCGCCACCGAGTTTCACCTGTCATAAGCCACTGCCAAACCCTAGCAATTCGGTTCTACCGATAGGGATCTCGGTCTCACCGAGATGGGATTGCAAACTCTCCGTTTCCCTTTCGTAACTTTTCGGTCTCACCGAAAGAGCGGATCGGTCCCACCGAGATTGCAATGTAAATTCAGTGTTTCCTTTTTGCAACTTTTCGGTCTCACCGAAAGAGCAAATCGGTCCCACCGAGTTTGCCTGACCAACTCTCTGGTTAGCTAATTACCAAAATCGGTCTCACCGAGTTTGTGTAATCGGTCTCACCGATATTATGTTATGCCCAAACCCTAACCATATCGGTCCTACCGAGTTGCATGTCAGTCCCACCGAAAATCTCTAACGGTCACTAGGTTTACCTTTTCGGTCCGACCGAGTTTGTTGATTCGGTCCCACCGAGATTGGAAAACTGTGTGTAACGGTTGGATTTTGTGTGGAGGCTATATATACCCCTCCACCTCCTCTTCATTCGTGGAGAGAGCCATCAGAACACATACACAATTCCAACTCATATGTTCTGAGAGAGAACCACCTACTCATGTGTTGAGACCAAGATATTCCATTCCTACCATATGAATCTTGATCTCTAGCCTTCCCCAAGTTGCTTTCCACTCAAATCTTCTTTCCAAAAAATCCAAATCCTATGATAGAGAGTTGAGTGTTGGGGAGACTATCATTTGAAGCACAAGAGCAAGGAGTTCATTACCTACACACCATTTGTTACTTCTTGGAGAGTGGTGTATCCTAGATTGGCTAGGTGTCACTTGGGAGCCTCCGACAAGATTGTGGAGTTGAACCAAGGAGTTTGTAAGGGCAAGGAGATCGCCTACTTCGTGAAGATCTACCGCTAGTGAGGCAAGTCCTTCGTGGGCGATGGCCATGGTGGGATAGACAAGGTTGCTACTTCATGGACCCTTTGTGGGTGGTTGCTTCTTCGTGGACCCTTCGTGGGTGGAGCCCTCCGTGGACTCGCGCAACCGTTACCCTTCGTGGGTGGAGCCCTCCGTGGACTCGCGCAACCGTTACCCTTTGTGGGTTGAAGTCTCCATCAACGTGGATGTAGGATAGCACCACCTATCCGAACCACGGGAAAAACATCCGTGTCTCCAATTGCGTTTGAATTCTCCAAACCCTTCCCTTTACATTCTTGCAAGTTGCATGCTTTACTTTCCGCTGCCAATATACTCTTTGCATGCTTGCTTGAATTGTGTGATGATTGCTTGACTTGTCCTACAATAGCTAAAATCTGCCAAGAACTAAAATTGGGAAAAGGTTAAGTTTTTATTTGGTTAAGTAGTCTAATCACCCCCCTCTAGACATACTTTCGATCCTACAACCACCTCAAACCAAATTGACTCTCGTCGGAAGTGATCTTTGTCTCCAAAGAGGACGTCCATCAGGATCTTGCCGATTGGTGAGCAGGAAAGCCCAGGAACAATGCCGTGGAACACAGTCCGGCTGTTCTGAAGCTGTCTTTGCTTGATTCCTAACTTCTCCATGGTGTCCTTGTACAGGATGTTGATGCTGCTGCCTCGGTCTATCAGAACTCGCGAGAAACGAGCAGCTCGTCTATCCATGGCAAAGGTGGCATCTAAGACCAAGGCATAAGAGCCTGGACTCGGCATCACCTCTGGGTGATCAACTCTGCTCCAGCTGATAAGCTTCTCGGACCAGTGCATGAACTCTGGTGTCTCTGATGCTACTGCATTCACCTCTTGTCGCTGCAGCCGCCTGCTGCGTCGATCATCAGCCATACTGGTAAACACCATGTAGGCTCCGTGCTCTTTGGGGTATTCGTCTTGTACCGCGCTGACTGGTCTGACAGCCGGCTGCTGGGGCGGAGGCGGAGGCGGCTGCCCAGCAGGCGGGGGAGGTAAGAGGCCGTCTCCTTTGGCGATCCTGGTGAGCCAGTGGCACTTCCGGGTGGTGTGATTCGACGGCTTCGCGCCGCTATGGAACTTGCAAGGTCCATCCAGAGTCTGCTCGTAGGAGAAGGCCGGCAACCAGTTGGGCTTGCCGCCTTTCTGTCGCTTGGGCGGAGGCTGCCCATCCGGCTGCTGGGCTTCAACTGTCGCGACCTGCCGGCTGCTGGAAGCCGGCTGTGGGGCCTTGCGCTTGTGGTCGCTCTGCTGTTGTCGCCGACCGGCGTCTTACGCCGGAGTTCTTGGAGCCTGAGGGGCCACTTTGCCAGTTGCGCTAACTTTAATCTCCGCCTTCATGGAGGAGTCGGCCGTGGCGTACTTGTCCGCTATGATCAGCAGCTCGTCGAGGGTTTCTGGCTCGTCGCAGAGGAGCTTGTGCTTGAGGAGGGTGCCTTCTCTGCACCCGGCTGTGAAGTACTCGATAGCCTGCACCTCGTGCACGCCCTCGCAGGAGTTCCGAAGCTCGGCCAACGCGTGAGGTAGTCGCGAGTCGACTCGTCGGGACCTTGCATGCACAAGGAGAGCTGATGAGGCTTGGGAGGACGCTTGTATATGCTGGTGAACTTGCGGACGAACGCTTCGGTGAAGTCGACCCAGCTGTTGATGCTGCAGGGCTTTAGGCTGTTCAGCCATGTCCGGGTCGTGCCCTGGAGCATGAGCGGAACGTATTTCACGGCGACGCGCTTGTTGCCGTTTGCTATGCTGACAGCCGTGGAGTAGTCGACCAGCCAGTCTTCCGGCTTCACGGAGCCGGTGTATTTGGGCGTGTCTCTTGGGAGTCTGAACCCTTTGGGAAAGGGCTCGTCTTGAATGCGGGGCCCGAAACAAGGCGGACCCAACTCGTCTTCTTCTTCCAGCGCCAGGGATCGGTGAAGTCGGTTGATCCAGTGGCAGGCGTTGTTTTCCCCGACTCCCTCGCGGCGGCCAAGGCGGTCGCTGAGAGTCGAATGATCAATAGGCGGCGGGGAGACTCGCCTTTCCTTGCGTGGAGGGTGAGGCGGATAGTCGTCCCGTCGTTCCACTGCTCTCGGGCGGCCGTCTTGGTCGCGCTCTATGGTAATGCGAGTCCGACTGTGGCTGACAGTCGGATCCTTGTCTCTTCTTCCTCGGGCGCCGCCAATCGGCGTCCGAGACGTCGCGCCTTGATCTCGGCGAAGGTCGTCGTTTTGCCGCTGCGGCGCCTCCGTGCGACAGCCGGCCTCGTTCTGTGCGGCAGCCGCGTCGAGGAGCCGCTGGACTCGCTCCATCATCAGGCGGCGCTCTTCGCCCTCGAAATTGTCCAGCTCGTCCGCCGCCGCCTGGGCGGCTCGAATGTTCTCCGCAGGCGTAGCGTACACAGGGCGGCTTGCCCCGAACAGGTCGGCGATGGCTACGCCACGCTGCTGGACCGCGCCAAGGCGGCTGGGCCCCGCTGGGGCCGGCGAGCCGCCAACAGCGCGATCCATCTCTCGCTGGTAGGCTTCTGACAAGCATCTCATGCTAGCCAGCTTCTTCGCGCCTTCGACGAGCTGAAGGCGGCGCGCCTCCAACATCTCCGCGTCAGCGTCTTCGGAATGGGCACAGTTAAGTCTTGTAGCGCCGCGCCAAGTGGGTCATGCGCTCCTCCGCCGGGAGGTTCGTCATGACTGATGACGAGAACCTCGATGACGGTGCTTCCGCCGCTCCCCGCACGAGGGAGAGGCTCGTCGTAGACCACCACATTAGTGGGGAACGCGTCGAGCGACGCGGTGTCGGAGTCGACCAGCATCGGGTCGGTGGAACCTACAGATTCCAAATCCACGGCAGGCTCGCCGGAGACGTGGAGTTGATCGAGGAGGCCCGCGAGGAGGCTCTCGGAGCCGCCCGTGCCTGCGTTGGACGCAGGTTCGTCGGAGAGGCGAACCTCGCCGACAAGTTCGGCGAGGCAGCTGGCTGCGTAAGCGATCTCAACGCCGCGCAGCGCGTCAGTGCTGACTCCATCTGGCGTGCCTGGCTGGCTGCGCTCGCCAGGGAGGAAAAGGGTTCCCGTCCAGAACAGGTCTCCGGACGGCGGTGCACCAGGCCCCATGGTGGGCGCCAAATGTCGGGGGTTGGGTGCGACATATGCCAAAGGATGACTTATCATGGTGGGGGCGAGTAGAACGTCGCCGGTGCCTGGAAACGGGATGAAGTGAAGACATGCACGCCAGCGAATCTTACCCAGCTTCAGGGTTCTCCGGGGAGATAATACCCCTACTGCTGCTCTGCGGGGTCTCCGCATGATCACTATGGCAAAGTGTTTACACGATTGCTCCTTGAGTTGTTTCCTGAAGGTAGGAGAAGGCTAGGCTAGCTCTCTCCTTCCTATATGGTCTGGTCTAGTGCTAATGGATTCCAACCCTTTGCATGGGTGCCCTGAGGGGTTTATATAGGCCTACCCCCCAGGGGTACAATGGTAATCCGGCTGGACGCGGGCCCAGCCGTCAGTGCCCCCGGCCTCCGTCTTCTCCGCCGACTGCTGGGGCCCGCCGACTGGCTAGGTACGGAGCCGACAGGCCGCGTCCGCCGCAGGCGGGTCTTGCCGGCTGCTGATTACTGTAGCCGTGCTTCTGATGACACGGGCTTGGTCATGGAGTCGTGGCAACAACGCCGCCGCCTGGTGGGCGATCACTATTGCCACTCTCTGTCACATCTGATTAATGGCGCGTGGGCCCCGGGGGAGGGTCTAGCCGACTCTCGGGGGCCGACTCCCAACGGGTCCGACTGGGGGCGCACTTGCCGTCTCCTGGGGTCCCACTGGCTGGTGGGGCCCGCCGTCCCAGGGCCGTACAGAAAAGCCGTCGTGGGCGCAGGATTCGGTCCTTCGGCGCTGATGTCAGGGCCGGCACGGCAACAGTGCCACGCCGCACGGAGATCTCCCTGGGTACGGCGTGCTGTGGCCATGCCTGCCCCTAGTAAGGGGCGGGAGCGGGCTTTACTGTAGCCACTCCCCGGTCCTGTCCCCCCCAATGAGGGTATGGGGTTTGTTGGAGTCACGGGCCGACTCCCCAAATCCGGCTTCTCTGGAAGTCGCCAGTCAGGAGTCGGCTTATCCTGAAGTCATCCCCGGGACTCGGCCGCGAGTGGGCAGTCGGTCGCCTTGCCGCTGACTTCTCAGAAGGCGGCTCTTCGTCCTGGGGTCTTGAGGGGCGCAGCCTGCCCCGATGTGTTGAAAGGTTCTAGGGCTCGGGTTAGCCTACCTGTGGCCCATTACTCCGACACTGCCCCTGCTGGTGTGGCCGTTGTTGAACCGGAGAGCATTGCTGCGGCGGTAGATGAATGAGGCGCCGATTGTGTGCCGGCCATGAAGATGGCGGCCCAGTTTGGCAGACCGGGGGAATCCGGAATACTGTTGCCCTCGGATCCTCCCTCAATCCGGCCGTCCTGCAACTGGTAAAGCGATTCGGTTTCTCCAGAAGATTCGTCATCAGAGCAGACTACGGTTTCTCCTTCGGACACCGGTCCGTCCTCGTGCCCTGATCCATGGACGACACCTACGAAAACATGCCTTGCCTCGGGCTGAACCGGCGAAGGACTTGCACGCCAAGTCGTTTCGATGATGTCGGTGCAGATGTCCGGCTCGGGGGCCGGTTCACCGATCTTGCCGATGAAGACGTGAATCCCACCAAAGGGGACCCGGTACCCGTATTCAATTGAATCAGCCTAGGGACCCCATCCTGTGTTGTCGATGTAGAGCTTGCCGCGGCAACTCTTCGTCATCCGGCCCATAGCGTATCCCTTAAGTCCATCGAAGCTGCCCTTCAAGAACTCGAAACCATCGTGCGATAGCCCCACGGTGGGCGCCAACTGTCGTGGGTTTGTCACGGCAGATGTCCTCGTGAAAGGACTTAGTTGTGGAGCCATCGCAACGGGATAGCTTAAAGGGGTTAAACCGGACAAGGGGACACGGGAGTTTATACTAGTTCGGCCCCTTCGATGAAGGTAAAAGCCTACGTCTAGTTGTGATTGGTATTGCTAGGGTTTTGAAGGCCAGGGAGCGAATCCGCTTTGTCTGGCTTTCGAGTTGTCGTTGTCTGTCTCTAAACCGCGGCCGGGTCGTCCCTTTATATACATAGGTTGACACCCGCCGGGCTACAGAGTCCAGAAGCCGGTTTATAAACGTATCCGGTTCGGCCTCTCTCTTTCTATCTTACTATACAAGTTACATGACTGGGCCGGTTTACATTTACATACTGTAACTCACCTTTGGGCCCTCCGTAAAGCGCTAGAATCTTTACATCTTCATGGGCTTCTAATCTTCAAAGAGTCAACCCGGCTACCCAAGGCCGGTTTACCTCCGGTAGTAATATCCCCAACAGCTCCAGAAAAGAGCTTGATGTCTACTACACAACCTTCTTCTTGTAGACGTTGTTGGCCTCCAAGTGCAGAGGTTTGTAGGACAGTAGCAAATTTCCCTCAAGTGAATGACCTAAGGTTTATCAATCCGTAGGAGGCGTAGGATGAAGATGGTCTCTCTCAAGCAACCCTGCAACCAAATAACAAAGAGTCTCTTGTGTCCCCAACACACCCAATACAATGGTAAATTGTATAGGTGCACTAGTTCGGCGAAGAGATGGTGATACAAGTGGTATATGGATAGTAGATAAAGGTTTTTTGTAATCAGAAAATATAAAAACAGCAAGGTAACTAATGATAAAAGTGAGCACAAATGGTATTGCAATGCGTTGAAACAAGGCCTAGGGTTCATACTTTCACTAGTGCAAGTTCCCTCAACAATAATAACATAATTGGATCATATAACTATCCCTCAACATGCAACAAAGAGTCACTCCAAAGTCACTAATAGCGGAGAACGAACGAAAAGATTATGGTAGGGTACGAAACCACCTCAAAGTTATTCTTTCCAATCAATCCGTTGGGCTATTCCTATAAGTGTCACAAACAGCCCTAGAGTTCGTACTAGAATAACACCTTAAGACACAAATCAACCAAAACCCTAATGTCACCTAGATACTCCAATGTCACCTCAAGTATCCGTGGGTATGATTATGCGATATGCGTCACACAATCTCAGATTCATCTATTCAACCAACACATAGAACCTCAAAGAGTGCCCCAAAGTTTCTACCGGAGAATCACGACAAAAACGTGTGCCAACCCCTATGCATAGGTTCATGGGCGGACCCCGGAAGTTGATCACCAAAACATACATCAAGTGAATCACATGGTATCCCATTGTCACCACAGATACGAACGGCAAGACATACATCAAGTGTTCTCACATCTTTAAAGACTCAATCCGATAAGATAACTTCAAAGGGAAACTCAATCCGTTACAAGAGAGTAGAGGGGGAAGAAAACATCATAGGATCCAACTATAGTAGCAAAGCTCACGATACATCAAGATCGTATCACCTCAAGAACACGAGAGAGAGAGAGAGATCAAACACATAGCTACTGGTACATACCCTCAGCCCCGAGGGAGAACTACTACCTCCTCGTCATGGAGAGCGTCGGGATGATGAAGATGGCCGCCGGAGAGGGATTGCCCCCTCCAGCAGGGTGCTGGAACGGGTCTAGATTGGCTTTCGGTGGCTACTGAGGCTTCTGGCAGCGGAACTCCCGATCTATTGTGCTCCCCGATCGTTTTAGGGTATATGGAGATATATAGGCGGAAGAAGTACGTTAGGGGGCCACGAGGGTGGAGGGCGCGCTCAGGGGGGTGGGCGCGCCCCCCTATCTCGTGGCTTCCTCGAAGCTCCCCTTACATGGACTCCAAGTCTCCTGGGCTTCTTCTGATCCAAAAATAAGTTCTGTGAAGTTTCATGTCAATTGGACTCCGTTTGGTTTTCCTTTTCTGTGATATTCTAAAACAAGTTAAAAACAGAAACTGGCACTAGGCTCTGGGTTAATAGGTTAGTCCCAAAAAATAATATAAAAGTGTATAATAAAGCCCATAAACATACAAAACAGTAGATAATATAGCATGGATCAATCAAAAATTATAGATACTTTGGAGACGTATCAGACGCCGCGCACCAGGGAGCTACTGGCGAGGGGCTGCCGTAATACTGACTCCATGAGGGATTATTAGTTCTAATATTGTTCGTTTTCAATTTTATGCATTGTAACTAGTAGTTAAGTATCATCACGTATATGTGATGATATTATATATATATTCTATGATGAACTAATGAACATTTAATATATATATATATATATTATAAATTCCATTTTCTATCTATTTTGTATACTAATTTGAATCTAGCTGTTATCATCCACATGTAAAGAATGGAAAGCGTATGTACACACATTGAAACAGAACATATAAGAATGGAAAACAGAGTACACACATTGCAATAGAGCATATAAGAATGGAAAACAGAGTACACACATTGAAACAGAGCAATAAACAGAGCAATACTATGATTGCTGTGAATACATAGCTATCCACGTCGAAACGACTTTTCAAAATAAAACGCGCCCATGAGACCATGACCAGCAGCGCTTGCCTACGGTAGCTCTTGGCTCTGCCTGAACTCGTGCAGGTGTTCGTCCAAGCGGTCGACATGCCCGCGGTACATCTGGAGCGTGATCTCGAGCTCCAAGTTGGCTATTTCATCGAAGATCACCAGCTCGAGGATGCGACGACCATGTTCCTCCACTGCGCCCAGGTGGACACCTGGGCCAAGGAGGCGGTCGAGCCTATGGACCAGCGCGTTGGCATCTAGCGGGCCACGGACAAGGCAAATGGAGGCACCCATGTGAACGGCGCGGCGGGCGTCCGGTGCAAGTAAGGCATGATCGGCCTCTGGTGCCAGTACGGCTTTGAGGGCCTCTACTCACTCCTGGCGAGGAATGGGGGTACTGACCGGACATGTACCCAGCTGCGACACCGTGTTGACTGCAGGCAAGCACCGATGGATCAACTCTTGCTGTGCGGCGCGCCACACTTCTCGCTTTGCGGCGCTCCAACGGTCTCGCCGTGTGGCGAGCCGCAGCCTATCAGCGTGGACGTGCCTAGCTTGCTCTGCGGCATGCTATCGATCATGTTGTGTGGCGAGCTGCAGCCTGTCGGCGCTGACATGCCTATCTTGATCCGCGGTGCTCAAGCGCCTTGTGCCAAAGGCCTGCTCAACCTTGGCGTTGACGCGCATCACGGTGTCGTCCATCGCGTTACCGGGGAGCGCCTCGGCCTTGACGGGCCGTGGCGCCTGCTCGTTTTTGTAACATCCCAAAATTCTAAATTTTGAAATGTTATATTAAATAGATACATTTGATTGATTGTTTGATTGATTGGCTGAAAGTGAGTGAATTCGAACTTTTTGAAAGTTAAATGAGAGGGAATAAAAGGACTTTCCCAAACTTCTATTTTTGTATTTATGATCTCCGTGAATTCAAATTCTTTTCAAATACAAAACCCTCGAGAGAAGATGACATGACTTCTTCCATTTAAATAAATGAAAAGGGTTTTGAAAAGATTTGAATTTCATTTGGAAATATTTCTAATTCAGAAACTTCAAGCAACTCAATGATTTTCATGAGAGAAGATAAAATGACTTCTTTAAATTATATGAAATATGAGTTGGGAGTTTAAAAGGATCAAAATTTAAAATCCTTTTGAAATTATTTTCAATTTGGAGTTATTTGGGTTTTATTCAAATTATTTTTCTCAAAAATAAAATATACAGAAAATTGGGTAACATGATTCCCTACAATACAAAATTGGAGAAAAATTAATTTGAAATGATTTTGATGTTTCTAACATGATTTTAGTGAGTTTTTATTGCACCAGTAGCACTGTTTAATTTATTCAAATTTTTGTCGACTTTATTTGACGTTAGAAAAATGTTCATGTTGTAAAAAAAAATTCTGAAAATTTTGATATATAATATGACTATATAAAATTTTAATTTAATTTTCTTTATTCGGTTTCCCTCTGTTTATATTTTTAAAAAAACTGTACGTGCAGCCCACATTTATTTATCGCCTACACGCGTAGCATAATGGCAGCAGGTGCCTCATTTTTTTCCTAAGTGGGCCAGGCCCAGCCAACCTTTTCTTTGCAGATTTTCTTTTCTTTCTTCCTTTGAAAAAAAATTGCCGCACCAGTGTACGCGTGCGGCCGGGCCGAACTTTTAGCCCATGTGATCTTTTTCAAATTTCATCTGCGTACGTCTAGATTTAGTCCCACGTTGCCTAGTCTTTGACCCCTAAGCCTCTTTTCCATCAATAAATATAGACCCATACTGCCTCTAAAAATTATCCGATTCGGGTTAAATCAATATTTTGGTTTGACTAGATTCTTTAAAGAAAAATATTTTTCTCCTCTCCGGCGCGACTGCTGGAAATTGTTTCTTCTCTTCAAAGTCGTCTTTTCTCTGCCTTATAAAGGTATCTTTCTTTGTTTTTTTTATACTTCCGTAGTTTATTATTTTATAGACTAATACGATAGAATAATTAGATTACTAATTAGTCTACGTATTTATACATTAGACTTTAGCCGTAACTATTTTTCTTCCATAAAACAGCTTGGCCCTGATTTTTCAAATAGCCATAACTGTTTACTCGTTCATCCAAATTAGATGAAACCAACATCCACTTCTTCGTTACGATCTCCTCTATGTAGTAATCCAACTCAAACATGTTTTTGGAAGTTTAAAATTTGAATTAGATCAGATTTGAATTTGAACTTCGTTTGATCATAACTTGAGTTTCGTAACTCCGATTTAGTTGATTCTTTTTGCAAATCGAAGCTCTTGACCTAAACATTCTGATAAGGCCAAATTCACCTAATTTTGGTACTGTTAGAAATTGTTTTATGTTGCAAGAGTTATTTGTTTGGTTTTGTTGTTTTCCGAATTGTTTTCTTCGTTCTTTTCGATCTTTTGAGTGATTGCTTATGTGTGGTTACTATTGCTTGCTTACGATAGATTGACCGGAGTGTGACGAGTAGATCTATCAAGAGTTATGAGTGTGAATCATCTTCATCAACATTGCAGGCAAGTTCACAGTTTGATCATATCCCTTTTATCACCCAGTTTTTATGCATTAGTTCCAATCCTCAAACATTGCATGATTAGGATGTCATTAACATGTGGGTTGGGAAGTAGTTGATGAGGTAGAACCTATTACCCTGTTACATTCAAACCCTTGGGAGTTACTTCTACGCATTGCTTAATTTGCTATGCTATGCTCATAGACGTGGTTTGGGTGAGTGAAATCCATGACAGATGTGAGATTGTTAATTAATGGTTCAACTTAAGGTGGCAACTTAAATACACATCTGGGTGGATTGAGGCACCTGGAGTACCCAGTGTTTCCTGTATTTTTGGAAATCCCGGAGTACCCGTGTGATTTTCCTATGGACCGCCACCCAGGCTCAAAGGGATCATAAGATAATTCATGCTAGAAACTTCCGTGTGCAGCCACAAGCTATTATGGGCTCTAGCATAGTTGATTACGTGAAGCTCTTGAAGAGGTGGATCAGCAGGTAGAGGGTTGTAGGTTTGGTATGGTGTGCCCGGAGTAGAGAGTTAATGTTTCTGAAAGACTATGTCTCGGTCATCCGTTTCTCAAACACCATGTAGTGCGAGAAATCCAATGGAGGCGATCGAGTCTTGTGGGGAAAAGTGCGCAAACCTCTACAGAGTGTATAAACTAATCATGGTTAGCCGTGTCCCCGGTTATGGACAATTTTGAGTCTCTGGTCTTTGGATATTCATGTTGATCTCAACACTCGATTTAATCAACTTGATTGGGTTAATGATTATTATTTTGGGATTGAGTTGGAGGAACCTTCTCGATATTTTCAACCAACTTTGTAGTTAAATAAAATATATTCCTTTGAAGTAGGGAACAATTGGCTTTTCGCAAAAACATTATAACCATAGAGCATTTCCACCAGCCATATATGCATGTAGTGATAGCTATTATTCATCATTATCCTCTAGTGTGAATTTGCCAGTACATTCAATGTACTGACCCTTTGTGGCTGCAACGTCTCATGTTGCAGGAATGTTACGACGAGTAAGTGATACGTTAGGGTTACGATTTCTACACTCAACTTTGCCGTTGGTGTTGATGGGAATCACAACCTTGTTGTTACTTCCGCTATTTGGATTGAGGTAATAGTATTTACCTTACTTTATACATGTGATTTACCTCTGTTATAAATCCTCGAGTACTGTGTGTGTCAGCATACCGATCCAGGGATGACACTTAAGCACAGAGACTTGACCGTCTGAGGTCGGGTCGCTACAAGATGATATCAGAGCACATGTTGACTGTAGGACGTGACCCTAGAGATTGGCAAGCCCATAGGAAAGATTTTCTCTACAACTTCATTTTCAAAAAGATCTTTTCCTCTCTTCTCTTCTAAGGTTATTCAAATATTCCATTTTAGTGAGACCATACCCTTTTTCCCTTTTTGACCACATGAAGATTCGGCTAATGAGACCACTTCAAGAAGTACAAGATATCGGACAACTAAGACCACTTCGGAATGAAGAGGATTTTATCGTGTATTATAATAATGGAAACTACAATGGGTGAAGACTCCGAAGACTAGGAGAATTTGAAGGCCCTGTAGAATTTTCCAGATTTGTATGACCTAGGAAGGCACCTCTTGTGGAACTTGGCAGACTAAGGAAGCTGTCAATACCCGAGATTAAGGTGTATCAGAGAAAGACCGGAACATGGAGCATGAGAACTCAAAGTTTTGTCCAGAAAAAAACCCTAAAGACATCAATTATGGAATGAAAGCTCATGGCAGTAACATGGGCATAGACACAGTTAATCATGGTGTTATCACCCGCTTATGCCATTGTCATCGTGAGGAGTTAAACATGCATATGCATGGAAGGATTGGATGGTAGAAGGCTGATGGAGCACCTATCAGCAAGATGAAGTTTAACCTTAGCTGGTGTATCACCAGGATCTGGAGTGTTACATCAAGAAGTTTAAGATGGACCTTCAGGAAGCCGTATTTTGACAAGGAGCATTTCATGGAGAACTCAGGATCCAGAAGCTGAAAGTAGCCAAGCTGGAGGAGCAAAACTTTGAGATACAGGAGATTCGTCAGGAACTGAAGGACAGTAGGACCGTGGTTCATGCCAAGGATGTTGAAACCCAGAAGTTTGGAATGCAACTCCTTTAATATTAAAGGATGTCATGAGAGACTTCGCGTCAACAGAGATGATTTGGCAAAAGAACTTGAGAAGGACAAGCACGATCGGAAGAAGCCATCGAAGACATGAACAAGACTTGAAGAGTTTGGCAATTTTGAAGATTTATTGACCTTTAGAAGACCAAACCCCTGTTATACCTACGTTACATGCGACGTTTGTGAGCTGTCATTTGTTTGATGTTTTTCCGACAGCCACAGATAAAATCTGTCTTTTCAAAACCATTGTTTGTATTGTGCATCCCTCTCCCTCTCTCTCATCTCGCCCCAAAACCCTTGGACCCAATAGAGGATGAATGGAGATGAACTCATGTTTCCCTAGACCGATAAGTCAATTGGAGACGGACTGATGGATTCAGAACATGGAGGATCACATGAAGAATAACCCTATAGTCAGAAAGGATATGACCCAGCATGCTCTTCAGTGCTTTGAAAGAGGTGCTGCTACTTGGTGGAGGATGTACCAAACCATCAATGGATGGCAAGGAGTAACCACTTGGAAAGAATTTAAGTTGACTCTACAAAGATCTCATCTTGTGTCCCAGAAGTTGAAGCCTTATGGAAAGGATATGAAGAAACCTTGTGCATGCAAGATTTGTGGAGAAATAGGACACACCCATAAAGAACACAAGGATTAATGCCCTAATTGTGAAGGAAGTCACCCAGATGAAGAATGCCCAACTAGGCAGATTACTTGTTTCTCGTGTGAAGGGACTACCCACTATCCTACTCAGTGTCACATTTACTCCATGGTACGAAGAACCGTACAGCAGAAGAAAGAAGTAAAGAAAGGAGCCCTTATGGAAATTTTAGAAGAACCAGTGATGAAGGAAGATGTGGAGGACACTCCTAAAGAGGACCCGAGTAAACCCTGCACTAAGTCTTGCTATTCATGTGGAGAAGAAGGACACATCTCCTAGAATTGTATGAATGGGGATCTAGTAGAGTTCCCGACGGAGGAAGTAGAGTATGACCCACAAGAAATAGAAGCCATGATTGGCATGGAAAGGTCCAGGAAGAGAAGTAGATTGGATTCCAGGAAGGACCTGAGTCATATTACCTGTTACAGGTGCAAGGAGTCAGGGCACCACCTCAGCAGTTGCCCAAAAAGGAAACCTCGAGACTTGTCAGAAGTAATATGTTTTTGTTGTAATAGAGCAGGGCACTTTACCAGAGGATGCCCCAAGGAGAAGGAGACTTGTGCTAGATAGTGAGTTTTGCAACAAAAGAAATGGAGTAGTAGAAGTGAGAGCATTTTCTTTTATAATGAGGTGTTGAGTTGAGACATGTAATGGAAAAGCGAGAGATTGTAATCATTTGAGAATGAATAAAGTAAGCATCGTTGGAACTGATATGGATTTTATGAGTTGTTACTCTATGAAGAAGGATTTTGACCATTTCTGAGGATATGAGAAATATGGTCTACGGAAGATTTGTGCATTTTAAGGGTGGTAGTACCCTGTAAGAACCCTTGACCCCTGGAAAAGATAAGGATACTCCACTGAGTGGATTTCGGGCAAAATGAATACGAGTTTTTCTCGATATGTGTGATACCCCAAGAGTATGTGGGATGAAGTTGGAGACCGTCAGTTGTTTGGACCAAATGTGATCAAGGAGTCAGAAGAGAATGTTAAGTTGATTCGAGATAGACTGAAGGTAGCCGGCCTAGTCCAAGCAGAAAAGTTATGCAGACTCAAAAACTCAAGGAGGTAGTCTATGAGATTGGAGACAGAACTTGTCTTCGTCCCCTCTGCGAGGAGTTAAACGATTTGGAGTTAAGGGAAAGTTATCCCCGAGATTTGTAGGACCATACCGAGTTTGGGAGCGTATGGGAGAAGTGGCCAACAAGTTGGAGTCACCCGAAGGACTATCAGGAGTTCATGATGTGTTTCACGTTTCCCAGTTGAAGAAGTGCCATGCAGAGATGGCCAATATTCCCCTGTAAGGACGCTTGACCCTGGAAAGGATAATGATGTTCCACGAAGTGGAATATGGACTTCATAAGTATAAGTTTTTATCTCGGTATGAGGGATATCCCACGAGGATGAAGAGATAAATTACTATTGGATATAAAGGAGGTATGATGTCGGAAATATGGATCAATGGAAACTCCATGATGAGTCTGAGTAATCATGTCCTAGTTTGGTGTCAATAGAAGGAAGGAAGACAGTACAAATGGATGGATTTAAGAATACTAGGAAGTTGGAAGTTGGAATAATGATCAGTTGCCCGATGATAAGTTCAAGGACTACAAGTGATGAGATGGGCCATAACCCACAGGCCTCTGGACCTGCCAAGAAGCAAGCACATTCTTGCTGAAGGAAAAACCCTGGAGGAAGATACGACGTTTAACGACAGACAATTTTATAGGAGTAACGCAAAACCTGAGAGTTGTGAAGGAACGATATATGTTTGTCTGGCTGGCAGAATCTATGGATATATCCGAACTTTGTTCGTCGACAAGAGAAATTCTGCAATGCTTGTGAGGATGACCAAGTGTTAGTATGCGAGATTCGCTAAACTGTATACATGGTAATGATTTGGGTGCGGGATGGATTGATCACCATACCGACTTACTCTTATTGTTCGCCTTGCTATATGGGATGGTAAATCTGAGTGACTTGCCTATAGTAGAGAGACGACGATATTAAACCTTGTTAAACCTTATAATGGTAGAAGAATTTTTCCCTTGTACACGGCAGCTTTTTGCCAACCGTAGGTTATACGGTGAGGATCAACCCAGACCCATTTCCTGCAGAAGAAACCATAAATTGTTGACCACCATGAGATATCGATAGTTGATTAGTATTGGCGCCAGACCCGTCAGCTAAGAAGACCCAGTCTCAGAATAACCTTACCGGGATGAAAGTACAGAAGAATTGAGGAAAAGGTTATGCCGCTGCCGAAAGAGCCAGAGAAGGAATTATCCTTACGATCTGAGAAGACCGGCCCTGTCAAGAATAAGGATGGAGTATATGAGTTTTGATGGAACCGTAACCATGCTTCTAAGGGTGGTAGCACCCCAGACCCCCGATGGATTTTGAGAAGACCCCCAAACCTAACCTATTTCTTTCTAGCCTCTCCGAATCTCGAGGACGAGATTCATTTTAAGGGTGGTAGGTTTGTAACATCCCAAAATTCTAAATTTTGAAATGTTATATTAAATAGATACATTTGATTGATTGTTTGATTGATTGACTGAAAGTGAGTGAATTCGAACTTTTTGAAAGTTAAATGAGAGGGAATAAAAGGACTTTCCCAAACTTCCATTTTTGTATTTATGATCTCCATGAATTCAAATTCTTTTCAAATACAAAACCTCGAGAGAAGATGACATGACTTCTTCCATTTAAATAAATGAAAAGGGTTTTGAAAAGATTTGAATTTCATTTGGAAATATTTTTAATTCAGAAACTTCAAGCAACTCAATGATTTTCATGAGAGAAGATAAAATGACTTCTTCAAATTATATGAAATATGAGTTGGGAGTTTAAAAGGATCAAAATTTAAAATCCTTTTGAAATTATTTTCAATTTGGAGTTATTTGGGTTTTATTCAAATTATTTTTCTCCAAAAATAAAATATACAGAAAATAGGGTAACATGTTTCCCTACAATACAAAATTGGAGAAAAATTAATTTGAAATCATTTTGGTGTTTCTAAAATGATTTTAGTGAGTTTTTATTGCACCAGTAGCACTGTTTAATTTATTCAAATTTTTTTGCATTTTATTTGACGTTAGAAAAATGTTCATGTTGTAGAAAATATTTTTCTGAAAATTTTGATATATAATATGACTATATAAAATTTTACTTTATTCGGTTTCCCTCGGTTTATATTTTAAAAAAACTGTACGTGCGGTCCATATTTATTTATCGGCTACACGCGTAGCATAGTGGTAGTAGGCGCCTCATTTTTTTTCCTAAGTGGGCCAGGCCCAACCAACCTTTTCTTTCCAGATTTTCTTTCTTTCTTCCTTTGAAAAAAAAAACTGCCATGCCAGTGTACGCGCGCGGTCGGGCCGAACTTTTAGCCCATGCGATCTTTTTCAAATTTCATCTGCGTATGTATAAATTTAGTCCGACATTGCCTAACCTTTGATTCCTAAGCCTCTTTTCCATCAATAAATATAGACCCATACAGCCTCCAAAAATCATCCGATTCGGGTTAAATCAATATTTTGGTTTGACTAGATTCTTTAAAGAAAAATATTTTTTTCCTCTCCGGCGCGACTTCTGGAAATTGTCTCTTCTTTCCAAAGTTGTCTTTTCTCTACCTTATAAAGGTATCTTTCTTTGTTTTGTTATACTTCCGTAGTTTATTATTTTATAGACTAATATGATAGAATAATTAGATTACCAATTAGTCTACGTATTTATACATTAGACTTTAGCCGTAACTATTTTTCTTCCATAAAACAGCTTGGCCTTGATTTTTCAAATAGGCATCACTTTTTACTCGTTTATCCAAATTAGATGAAACCAACGCCCACTTTTTCGTTACGATCTCCTCTATTCAGTAATCCAACTCAAACATGTTTTTGGAAGTTTAAAATTTGAATTAGATCAGATTTGAATTTGAACTTCGTTTGATCATAACTTGAGTTTCGTAACTCCGATTTAGTTGATTCTTTTTGCAAATCGAAGCTCTTGACCTAAACATTCTGATAAGGCCAAATTCACCTAATTTTGGTACTGTTAGAAATTGTTTTATGTTGCAAGAGTTATTTGTTTGGTTTTGATATTTTCCGAATTGTTTTCTTTGTTCTTTTCGATCTTTTGAGTGATTGCTTATGTGTGGTTACTATTGCTTGCTTACGATAGATTGACCAGAGTGTGACGAGTAGATCTATCAAGAGTTATGAGTGCGAATCATCTTCATCAACATTGCAGGCAAGTTCACAGTTTGATCATATCCCTTTTATCACCCAGTTTTTATGCATTAGTTCCAATCCTCAAACATTGCATGATTAGGATGTCATTAACATGTGGGTTGGGAAGTAGTTGATGAGGTAGAACCTATTACCCTGTTACATTCAAACCCTTGGGAGTTACTTCTACGCGTTGCTTAATTTGCTATGCTATGCTCGTAGACGTGGTTTGGGTGAGTGAAATCCATGACAGATGTGAGATTGTTAATTAATGGTTCAACTTAAGGTGGCAACTTAAATACACATCTTGGTGGATTGAGGCACCTGGAGTACCCAGTGTTGCCTGTATTTTTGGAAATCCCGGAGTACCCGTGTGATTTTCCTATGGACCGCCACCCAGGCTCAAAGGGATCATAAGATTATTCATTCTAAAAACTTCCGTGTGCAGCCACAAGCTATTATGGGCTCTAGCATAGTTGAGTAAGTTACGTGAAGCTCTTGAAGAGGTGGATCAGCAGGTAGAGGGTTGTAGGTTTGGTATGGTCTTCCTGGAGTAAAGAGTTAATGTTTCTGAAAGACTGTGTCTCGGTCATCCGTTTCTCAAACATCATGTAGTGCGAGAAATTCAACGGAGGCGATCGAGTCTTGTGGGGAAAAGTGCGCAAACCTCTGCAGAGTGTATAAACTAATAATGGTTAGTCGTGTCCCCGGTTATGGACAATTTTGAGTCTTTGGTCTTTGGATATTCATGTTGATCTCAACACTCTATTTAATCAACTTGATTGGGTTAATGATTATTATTTTGGGATTGAGTTGGAGGAACCTTCTCAATATTTTCAACCAATTTTGTATTTAAATAAAATATATTCCTTTGCATTAGGGAAAAATTGGCTTTTCGCAAAAACATTATAACCATAGAGCTTTTCCACCAGCCATATATGCATGTGGTGATAGCTATTATTCATCATTATCCTCTAGTGTGAATTTGCCAGTACATTCAATGTACTAACCCTTTGTGGCTGCAACGTCTCATGTTGCAGGAATCTTATGACGAGTAAGTGATACGTTAGGGTTACGATTTCTACACTCAACTTTGCCGTTGGTGTTGATGGGAATCCACAACCTTGTTGTTACTTCCGCTATTTGGATTGAGGTAATAGTATTTACGTTACTTTATACATGTGATTTACCTCTGTTATAAATCCTGGAGTACTGTGTGTGTCAGCATACCGATCAAGGGATGACACTTAAGCACAGAGACTTGACCGTCTAAGGTCGGGTCGCTACAATTTTCCTCGTCGACGAGGTTGATGGCAGAGGCGGCGCTTTGGTGGGTTGGCATGCTTGGAAAAGGTGGATGTGCTAAAGGCTACGCTTGTCGCCTCCGTGCGTCGCGCGCCGCCCATGCGCAATATCACTGAGTGGCGGGAAACATGTGAGGAAATGGTGGGGAACGATGGTGTGTTCATAAAACACCATCAATTAATGGAAACTTAGCATAGAAGGAACATCGAGCTAGCACAAGAAGGAGATGATGATCAGATGAACACGGACCACACTAGGGAACCGTTTCTGTTATTACCGGTATTCGCACACATTTCTGATTACAGACCTGTTTGCCGCGTATCACAAACATCTTGTTATATTGAACCGTTTCTGTTCTCTTGCCTCTACGCAAACCGTTCATCCGAGTGAACCGCATGCCATATATCGCACACACCTTCGTCTGGCTACCCATTTATTTTGTGTTGCCTAATCACAAACAATTCATCCGATCGAACCGTATGCTGTATATCGCACACACCTTTATTTGGCTGCCAGTTTCTTTTGTTCCTCCTTATTGCAAATAGTTAATTGAGCTGAACCGCATGCCCTGCATCGCACACCCAACTAAAATCTGAACCGTGTTTGATGCATCCTCCATTGCAAATGTTTTGCACCTTTTTTGACGGGTTTTTACACCACCGATTGCAATTATGGCATCGAACACAGTTTCATCGAAGGGTCTCTGATCGTAGTGTCGTGTTAGCAGCATCCTACAGTAGTGCATGACAATAGACCCAGTTAGGACCCCCATAAGGCAAGTGTGTCTACACTGGTCAACTCGATTTGGTGGCACCATGACTCAGCCAACAGTTGTTCAAGTTCATTTTTATCTGGTTTAAACTTGAATGCAATAAGCTGAGCCATAATAAAATATGATGCAACTATAATGCATGAGCATGATATCAACATAAGCATGGAGGTGTAACATAATCATCGAGCATAACCACAATGAAGCATATATCCAATGAGCATGGCTTACTGACGAGCATGAATATCACAAGTATAACACTACTCATAGAATATCATGATCACTAGCATCAACAATAAATACCATGCAATAACATAACAATAATACTATCATACAAGCATTTAACCAACTAGATGCAAAGGAACATGCATAACAACGATACTCGGTAACAAACCATAGTCATGCACCGAAGAACATAACCAACACCAACATGTACTACTACCAAGCATGCCATGCAAAGTAATAACCAACACCAACGTGTACTACTACCAAGCATGTCATGCAAAGTAATACTAGCAAGAATTCAATGATAACCAAGTGCATATGAACATAGCATGAAGATAAACACAGATCCATAAGCATAACCGAAAAAGCGATAACAGTTGCTGCCAGACAAATAGACTGTTATTAAAGGTTCATGTAGAAAACCATGGCTACTGCATGGCTATCATGCAAGTGGTTGTCGTGGATTTCCCGGGGATGAAGAATGGACCGGGAGAAGTGCGGAAAGCTCGCGGAAAGAATCACCCGAAAGGGTTCTCCCTCAAAGGGGGTTGATTAGGGGCAAGGGTATAAATGTCATTTTCAGAATGTGAACACATCATGAAAATGATAAGAACAGAACGGACTCGATGAGATGAAGATGTGGGTGTTGGATTCACCTCGATTGGAGTTATGAGAAAAAAGTTAGGAGGGGTTTTCTGCCAGGGACCTATCTGTAAGAAAAATCTTTACAAACTAGGATTGGACAGAAAAACAGAAAGCATACTTTAAGGAATACGCCTTCGCTTCAGGGAAAACGCTTTCCTGGCTGAAACAGAGAGGAAATACACTTCCGGAAAAGGAAAATGTACTTCGATGAAGGAGAGGGCGGATACGCTTTCTTAAAGCGAAAACTTACTCAGCAGTTTGCGCCTCCACTTAATCCAGCCAGCAGCCAGTACGGTCAACACGTGTGGCTACCAGGTGGGGTCCTGCGGGAGGTGGGGCCCACCTGGCCCTCTTCTTCTTCTACCTCCTGCAACGCCCGATGGAGGCAGAGGAGGGGTTCGACACCGGCGGCCGCCCCGGCGACTCGGGCGGCCCCAGGCGGAGCTCCGACCACCGAACTGACCAGCGCGGAGTTGCGCATCCGACGGGAGGTAGCACGCTCGCCGGAGATCACTGAGACAAGCAGGGTCGCGACCACAGCGGACGGCGGCTACGGGTGATGAGAGGCAGGGTGCTCCGGCGGCGAGGAGATGGAGTAAGGGCTCGGGAGGGCTTCGACGGGGCTGGTGGGTTCCAATGGCGAAGAAAAGAGGGAGGGGGAGGTCAGAGCTGCCCCAATTTAGGCCGAGGGAGGCGGCGGCCATGGCGGCAATGGGCGCCGAGGAGAGATCTTGGAGATGGTTAGATGGGTCTGGGAGGCATAGGGGAGTGTGGGGAGGAGGCTGGTGAGGTCGGGGCACCTCGGGGTGGGCTTAAATAGGCGGGGACGATGATGCTGAGCCGGCCGTCGCCGTGCACGTTCGGCCAAGGTCCTGGCGAAGGGTAGCGGGCTCGGGAGGGTGCGGGAACGCGACGAGGAAGCAATGCAGCGGTTATGGAGCAGCGCAAGCCAAGGGGGGCACAGGGAGGAAGACGACGGCCATCTACAGTGCATCCGTGGGCGCGCGGCGACGAGCTCCGACGAGGAAGCGAACAGAGGGGGAGAGGGGGAGAGGGGACGGAGGCGGCACGGGGGAGCTTTTGGACATGCTCACGCGCGCGAAGACGACGAGAGGAGGAGGGGTCGGAGCTAGAAGACGTCCTAGACGCGGCCAACGGCAGCAGAGCGCGCGGATGGCATGGCAAATCCCATGATCACCGCGTGCATTGGTGCACACGGTGCACGGGGGTCGGCCAAAATGTGTCTAGGGTGAAGTCCCTCGAGGGTAGGTTACAACTGAGGTGATATCTCGGTTAAAACACTGTGGTTAGATGGGAAATGATCTCTGAAGTTTGTTTTAGCAAACTTGATCATGATACTGTGATCAATAGGGAGAAACTAGGGGCCAAAGATTATGTCTGTGATGTTTAGGATAGGAAGATTTATAGTCCTGTGAATTTTGGTTGGATTTGGACCAAGTTTTAATATAGTTGCTTAACAACTGCTTAATCTGGTCCAGAATCAAGATCATGAAGGGGCACTCACATGGAGAAGCCACTTGAGCTGTAAATGAACATGGCAGGATGATTTGACCATATGAGGACGGCATAAAAATTTCATGCCATTTGGCGAAGCCAAAATGGTACTTCCTTCATAATGCATCTCTCTGGACAGAATCTTAGGAAAATCCTGAGGGAAAATGGCTAGATGAAATGGGCCCGAATCTTGTGGAGATAGGTTATATGGGTAGGAGAAGGTCCTTGAAATTTTCAGCCATAATGGAGCAAGATAAAATATACTTGCTTCACAAACTGAAAGTTTGGACAAAAACCAAGACTTGATCCAGGGTTCACATAGATGAATAAAATGAGGTCCAATTTTGAGGAGAGTCATTAGTTGATGATATGAAGGACCATGCAAAATTTCAACTCAATTGGATTAACCTAGCTAGTACTACCTTCACAATGAATTCCCTCAGACAAGAACTTTGAAAAATTTCTCAGGAATATTTACTATGCAAATGGAGTTGAATTTTGGCATGAGGCAATGATATGGACATGAAAAGGTGTCCAAAAAGTTTGGGGTCAATTGGGAAAAGGTAAATAGTACTTGCTTCACAAACTGCCATTTAGGACAGAATAGGAAAGGAATTAATTGAGCATGATCTTGGATCATGTCAATGAAGGATCTTGACATATTTGAGCAAGATATGACCCAAAAAAATTATGAGAATTATTTGGGAATTTTAGGAGTGAAGGAAATATAGGTTGCTTCACAACCTAGGGCAAAAAGGATTATTCCTTTAAAAGAAAAGGGAATAATCCCAAGGAAAAGAATATTGGGGTTGGTCCAAGATGAATATGGCAAGGTCTTGGGAAGGACATGAGGATGACAAGCCACTCTGGAAAGGAAGAAGAGGTCATCTTCTCCAGTTTCTAGACCACATAGCCATGGAAAAAGAAATCTCAAGCAAAAACCTCAGAAAATAAAAAAAAAGGGCCAAAAATCAGGGTGTGACAAACTTCCCCCCCCCTTAAAGAAATCTCGTCCTCGAGATTTGCTTGCTTAGGGAAAAATTATGAATATACTGACTTAAGGAAACTGTTTCCAACTTGGGTATCCTTTTTCCTTTATTGATTGTTCCCCACTGAATTTCATATGACGAGACTGCCCGGCTCTGGGGTGGTTTGCTTCCCTGTATCCACATCCTGACAGAACTTACCTTACATGTTCATGCTTATACTAGCTCCAATTATTTTCATATATGCTGACTTAGCTGAGTGTAATAGATTATCATGACTGAAATATATGCCTGTCTCACCAGTCCGAGAATGATTTTTTGATGGATGTGTTATCCAGCACTGACAACCTTCCTTGAAGTTGTGAATAGATTTTCCTGGTGGACACCCAATCTTTTTACTCCTTGCATTGGATTTCTCAACTAACTCTAGGTCCTCCAGGTTCAAAGCAATGAGGTGTTTCATAACAATTCTCCTGACGGATTCTGACTTCTCGCATGAGTTTTTAAATCATCTTGACTGACTCCACTGTCTTGAGTATCGGATTCGTACCAAATATTTGACTGTCTCCTATCGTGGCCAGCATAAAGGGGTACGGCCTTGTATGATAGTATCCACAGTCTTGACTGACGGTGGTTCTGACAGAAGAATTTTGTTCATGATCAGCTGCCCTTTGACGCTTCACATAAGTGAGGGCACATGCTTCGAGAATATTATTCACTCTTTTGATTATTCATTTTTTTGGTATGTCCATGGAGATAGTAGGCTGTGTGATGCTTTACCAAGGTCACTGAGGTCATCTGTTGAATTGACCTTTGGTCTGACTTGACAGACTCAGATATTTGGTACTGACAAATTTGAGCATATATTGTTAACTGAACGGGTTGTCTGGATATGGGGTCCTTACCAAAATTGCGTAGACCCCTTTTGTGAATATTTATGGTGATCAATACTGACTTAGACTGTCCGGGATATCTGCACCATGTGGGTCATGCAACAATTTTCATACCTGCATTGCTGGTCTTGCTTCTTCATTATTGCTCCCTTTTTCTGGATCCTTTGCTGAAAGAGCTTGGTCATATTGCTTCTTCGTTTGACCATAGATACTGTTGGGTGCAATATTTCGGCGATCATAACTTATCCTGGGGCATGTATCGTGTGATAGGAACTATAACAGGTTCACATGTACTTGCATATAACTCATTTTTTGTCAAGCCTACAAGGTTGTCGCGGGACATCCGCGGCCACCTATGGGACCAGGAGGCCCCTTGCTAGTTCGGCAGGGGGATGTCGCGTTGCACAAAGAGCAGACCAGCGCGCGGCAGCCCGACAGAGACCACACAAGCAATTTACCCAGGTCTGGGCCGCCGCGAGGCGTAAAACCCTACTCCTGCTTTGGTGGATTGATGGTGGAATGAAGGTGGTGAAACATAGTACACTTGCCTGCCAGGGGGTGCCTTAGGGCAGTAGCGACTACGCACGTATGGGGGTGTGGGTTCATCACTTTCCAACCCTTTCTACGGTTGCCATGGGCCTACTTTTATAGATCAAGGGGTTACCACAGTGGCAAAGTAGTCATTATGCATTGATATTATAGCAAACAGTGCTATCATACCTAACTCTGCAGGCTGACAGGTCGCATTAAATGCACCGCTTAGTGTCACATCACTGGTCGCTCGGCAAGGCTTGCCGGGGTATCTTGCCAACTCCGCGCCTATTCTCTTGACACGTCGTAGGACGGGTGTCCTCTGTGGGTTTCTTCTGTAGGAAATGGCTGCCATGTGGTGAATGGCTGCCACTTAATCATCTTGCGGCTTGACACCGCATTGATTGAGGACGTGGGTCGTGCTGGAGTGGTTAGTGAGGCAGTTTTGCCTCCGCGAGCCCCCGGCAGACCCTGCAGGGGCGCCTCTGGCGTCTTCTTCTGGGGGTGACCTTGTCCCTTGCCAGGCTCACCTATCCGGCAAGGGAGGGCCTTCCTCCCCGTGTTGAGAAAACTTTTCTTCTTCCAATTCTTCTTTTCTTCATTCAACTCAGTTCAAAAAAGATACCTCAAAATACTTCAATTGGTACGCGCAAGAAATAGGCCAATTCGGCAGCTTTTTGTTCAATTTCTCGTGGAGTAAAAAAATTATCATCAGTACGAGTCAAGGGAATGATCCCCTGGCCCCAGATTTCCATATAAAGAATATGACGAGGATAGAGACCCTCTTTAACCTGAATTCTAATTGATTGGATATCCCGCATAAGGAATCGAAGGAAGACGCGATGTTTTATTCCAGGGAGTCCCCAACGAAAAATGCACACTATTCCCTCTTTTCCTTCTCTTGGCGACATCTTGCTTCTCTGGCTTGGCCTTAGTCTCTCCGAGCTGCATGCTGGTTCTTTAAATCTCTTGATTCTTGTATCCTGGCTTGGGTAGGCGCATCAACCTTGCTCTTGTGCCCGTGCACAGTCTGGGCAACAGACCCAGGGTTTGTTGCACTGACAGAAGCCCCTGGGCCTGCCCCGAACACGCTGCTGAGCATCGTTGGGTAGGTCCTAATAAATGCGCAGGCAGGGTTGCTGAAGGGATCGACCCCTTGAGGTCTTCATTGCTTCTTCATCAACCTTGATTCCGGGTCAGTTTCTGGTTTCCCCGCGCGTGGTGTAAAGCCAATAGTGGTGGGGCCGCTCCAGTGATGGCCCGTGAATGACTTTAACGCACGGGGTAGAAACTGCCAATTTACTCTTCCCACAGCACGCCCTTATCCTTGGCCACGTATGCTGCATGCATCGCGTGGGGTAGGTAACAGAGGCGTGTGGCACTGGAGGGCATCATGGTGAAGGCCCGATCGTCTTGAATTAGCGGAGGAGGACGATGGCCGCTTGTTGGTGGAGCAGCCCTCCTCCTCGCCCTGCCTATAAAAGGAAGGGCGGAGGAGGGTGGAGTCACCTATCTTTGCATTCCTCCTTCTCTTATCTTTCGCTTCTGCTGGCTATGTCGAAGAGAGGGGCCTGGGGCCAGCCCCCGGGCTCTTGCTTGATGCTATTGTTGTCAGGACCGGATTTTCGGGATATTAATTTCCCAAAAGAGGCCCTTGCGCTCACCAGCCGCAGGATTACAGTTAGCTGATGAGACACCAACTTGTTACAGAAACTCCAAGCAAAATACAAAATATGAAGTACAAGACCATTCTGGCCTATGGGTACAACAATTCGTTTCTAGGGGTTGATGGCGGAAGCGGTTTGCGGATCATCAGCGTCTATGGGACTCCATTTCCCACAGGAACAGTTGATCAGGATAACTCCTATCTTCGTGAGGCTGCTATCACCATTACATAGGTTCCGGGGCTGTCATCACAACGCTCCTTTCCACACAAGAAATCTGGCCAAGACAATAGCCAGGGACAAGCCAGTGAGTACTTTGAACGTACTCGCAAACATTAAGAACACATGTATAATATAGCCATTGATAATCATGTTTTGAAATATTCATGATCACTTCATCAGTTATGAAATAAGGTTCATGATGCACGCAAGCAGATCATTCAACTAAAACATGAGTAAACAATCAGGGAGTAGAAATGAAAAGCACCGATCGGGTGTCTGAAGCGACGCCTCAAAAGGATAATAGTATGAAGCGTGCCTCAGTCGGGCGTCTGTGCGACACCACATAAAGGGCTTATAAGTAAATGAAATAACACGCATGCCACAGTCGGGCGTCTGGGCGACACCACATAAAGGGCTTATAAGTAAATGAAATAACACGCATGCCACAGTCGGGCGTCTGGGCGACACCACATAAAGGGCTTATAAGTAAATGAAATAACAAGCATGCCACAGTCGGGCGTCTGGGCGACACCACATAAAGGGCTTATAAGTAAATGAAATAACACAGTCGGGCGTCTGTGCGACACCACATAAAGGGCTTATAAGTAAATGAAATAACACAGTAAATGAAATAACGCATGCCACAGTCGGGCGTCTGTGCGACACCACATAAAGGGCTTATAAGTAAATGAAATAACAGCATGCCACAGTCGGGCGTCTGGGCGACACCACATAAAGGGCTTATATAAGAATAATCACGGTGAATATCCAGGAGGTAGAACCGTCCCAGGGATACTCAATAATCAAATAACATAAATGATTAGTCCATAATAATAATAATCATAATCATCATACGTCAAGTTATGATCCATGTTCTGGTTTAGTAGTTTCTCCTCCGAAGACCGACACTAAGACCGACACTTGACCCATCCCAGACTGTAGTCCTTAACCATGGACATGGCTATTCGAATAGGTTCAATATCTCTGCAGAGGGTGTAATCTTTACCCACGAGTAACGAATTTCTTTAGTCCATCGGAACTAATCCCATCTACAGTCTTTTAGTCGAAAACACGCCTGACTTGCACACACTAGCTTAACTTTACTCGTGTCTGGAATCACCCAGACACATGTTAAGCAAAACTCTAAGTGGGGAGGCTACAACCTCGCGTAGCATGGGATCAAATTTCTATCGCGCGCTCTAAGGGGTGCCCCCCTCTCGGTCCCAACCGGATACACCCATGCCCCCGGACCAGGTGGCATGCCTATCGGCTACAACCGGTATCTTCCACCATGGCCTCTCTGTACGGTGTGTGCTAGGACAGGGGTTGACAACTTACTGAACTATACCCTACCTACGGCAGGGACAAGTGGCAGCACGAAACAAGTATGGGGGTTACTCGCACAAGACTCGATCTACGGCCGACTCAGGTGGCTTAAGTATTTCCTGCATGGTTAGCTCAAGAATTATATTTCACAGCCATCAGACACAACCACCACTCATCATACCTCCCTGCCCTACCGGTCATAACCGTCTCGACGAGGGACAAGCTCGTGTCTACACAAGACAGAGACTTTCCCGGGTCCTTCCGGGTAGGCATGAGAGGCATATGAGGGTGATTGCTATCACAATCTTATCCATTTATAATAGCAAAAAATTTCATTTATGCACTCAAGGTGTATGATCATATCGTCACATAAAAATAAACAACGCTTCATGTCGAGGTGGTGTTATCAAACAACCCACAAAACATTATGCCAGGGCTCAGAATGCTTGCCTTCAAGGTGTGGAGAGGTGAGGTGCTATCCAAAACTTTTGAAAGTTTTCTCCTCTCTCCGACAAATCCTATTTTAAATAAATTTGAATTAACACATACTTTAAAAACAGTACAAAAAGGTTGTTTGGAAAATTTTGAAATAAATATGAAAATAAACTAGACAATATTTGAGAAACAACAGAAAAAGAATCAAGTCATTTCGATTTATATTTAAAAAGTTATAGCCAGTCAAAGTTTCAGTCAAACTCTGTTTTTAAAATAAAACAGAAAAGAAAACGTTTCAGATAAGAATACGCTTTCGAAGCAGGGGATACGCACTTGGGGGTTTTATGCCTTCACTTATCCAGCGTGGACGGGCGCGTGGGTCACTGACAGTGGGTCCACGGGGCCCACTGGTCAGGTTTGACCAGTCCTCTCTCCCTCCTCTTCCTCTGCCCGAACGGGGGCGGGACTCCGGTGATCAACGCCGGTGAACGGCGGCTCCCCGTGGCTCCAGAGGGTCGGGATGGATCCGCAAGACCGGGGCGGTCCTCCTGGTGGTCGTTGGGTCGGCGGGGGTGGAGGGAGTCACCGGCGGCGAGCTCCGCGGCGGAGGAGGCTTCGGGTGGGTTTTGGGGTTCTGGGCTGCAGTGGTTCCCGATCGCATATGAGAGGCTGGGTAGCTCCGCTAGGTTGAGGGGAGTCGAGTGGTGTCGCTGGATGGGCGGGGGAGGCTCGGGTTGTGACGCATGGCACCGGAACGAGGCGGAGGCCGCACTGGTCGGAGACGGGGAAGAAAGCTTCCCTCCGTCGATTGCTGGCCGTGGTAACTCTAGAGGGGTGGCTTGAGGTCGCCTGAATGCTTAGTCGAGCTCGGGGTTCCCTTTTATAGGCGGCCAAGGTCGGTTCTGCGGCGGTCGTGGATAAGCTCGTTGGCGATCGTCATTCTATAGGGGCAGGGCGACATGGCGGCGACGAGCGCTAGTGGACGCGTTTGCGGATGAGATCGAGCTGTCCCAGGGGCAGCTGGCGCGCTGGAGAGGCTCGGGCGGTGCTGCCATGGCGGGGGCCAGCTGTGGCCGGCCGCTAGTTGCCACGGCCGACCTGACGGCGGCGCTGTAGAGCTCCAGGGGCGGCTCTGCTGCGAGGGAAGGGGCGGGAGTGTTGGTTGCGAGCGGGGAAGGGCCAGAACGAGCGCGAGGCGACGGCAGTGGGACGCGGCGACTCGGTGCGCGCACATGCAAAACGTGCGCTCTGGGCACGCCCAGAGCACGCACGCTGCGTGTTTGGCAGAATGCCACAGCATGCCAGAGGGCTCCAAATCACCTAAGGTTTAGCAGGTCTAGGCTAGGGCCATCTAGGAGTTTAGTGGACAAGCTGGTTAGGTCAGGGGATCAAGTTCACAAAGCAAACTAATAATCATGCCAAATCTGCTTATACACCCAAGGTGTTCGACAGAATGCTAAGTGCATCTAGGCAACACTTGGGGGGGGGGCAACAGCTCCAGACCAGTGTCTCTTTAGATGAAGGAGAGGATGGCTAGGTCATTTGGACAAAGCCAGAAACTTGTTAGTGCAAGCTTTGCAAAACTTCAGTTTTGGACAAAAAGAACAATGCCTCATTGCATGCACTTAAAATCATCCAATGGTTCCACTCTCCTGGACTTAAGGGTTTTGTAGGATGGGCTATAAGTAGGAAAAAGCTCATGGTTACTAGAGCAAGATAAATTAGGGTTTCAGTAGAAAACTCCCAACTGGGCTGAATGAAAAAGAGGTTGATTCACTCAAATTTTTCAAAGAACATCAATGGGTTTTTGCATAAAGTTGCATAACATACTCCTATGAGTATCCCAAAATTTTGGTGGAAGCTAGAAAGAAATATTTAAAGGGGTTGTAGTGCAAAATTGCTCTTTGGACCAGATTTGAAAACTTGGTGTAGAGCTCAAAATATCCAAAGAATGAAATATATTTTTTGCATAAAAGTGATTTAAAAACATCACATGGCATCTCCAAATTTTGGTTGGAATTTTAGATGAATTTATAAAAGGGTTGTAGTACAAATGGGGCCCTAAAACCATGGGAAACCATTTTTAAAGAAATGAAGATCAGGAAAAAACAATTATATAATTAACCCCATAGATAAAAAAGTTTTCTTAAGAGGGTAAACAAGTCCCAATATATTTGGAAAGTTTTCACTTGGGGTAAAACTCCATAATAACCAAGAAAGGTTCTGAAATCAAAAGAAAGATCCAGAAAGTGAAAGTTTAAAATCTCCTGGCAACATTTTAATTAATAAAACAAGGCCAAATTTTTTGGGGTGTCACAACACTACCCCCCTTAAGAAAAATCTCGTTCTCAAGATTTGTTAAAAGCTGTTTTAAGAAAATATATGCAATAAAATGTGGCTACAGTGAGAGGGCAATAAGTGGTGTAAAACCACAGTGTGGAACACTGGCGCTGCGTGGAAAAATCTATGGGTAGGGGGAAAACGACAGATTTCTACGTTGGATACAGTAAATTTAGAATAAATCCTAAATTTAAAATACGCTGGTTGTACCTGAGAGCACAGTGCTCTCTCTAGCTGACAGGTGGACCTGGAGCCCATTGTTAGCCTGTTCTTCTTCCTCTGGCTCTCTCTTCTTCCTCTCTCCCGCGTGCTTTCCCGCGCTTTCTCCATCGGTGACGTCTAGCGCGTCGGGCATCTAGGCCGTACCCGCGGTAGTGCGCGGCGTGCTAGCTGCCGGTGCAGCGTGCACTCACCTCGCGGGCCAGCGTGCTGTTGGCACTGCTCGCGGATTCGCCTCCGAACACCGGCGATCGGGCGACGAGCGGCGCTGGTGGACTTCGCCCACCGTACACCGAGCTCGAGCTATAAAACGGCCGAGGTGCTTCTCTCTTCTTCCTCACACCTGGCCTCACTTCTCCTTCCCCTTCTTCCTCCTCCATTTCCGTTTACAGAAGCTAGAGGCGAGGTTATAATGGCGGAGGCGATGCCGGATTGGTACGTGATCCTGATGTGCGGAGGGCTGGCGGCATTGCTGGGGCTCTCCATGCTCCCGTGTGCGATGATCCTCGATGATCGTCGTGATGCTGCCGCTCGAGTGTTGGCTCTCCGCGGTGGCGGCGATCACGAGGAGTAGGTGTAGCGTCGGGTGTTGACTGTTGTCGGTATGCTGGGTAACTTGTACCCGGATGATTACCCACTAATCTCTCTTTCAGAGACTGTGGTGCGTTAGGGAGATGATTAGCCAGATGCAACATGGTTACATGGTGTTGCAAGTAGTGTATATGTCCGAGTGGTTGTGGCTGTGAGCCTGCTGCTGTGGTGCTGCGTGAATAAAATTCCATGTCGTGAGGAGACATATGCTGTAGCAACTCAGGGAAAAGAAATCTCACTCCAGGATTTCTCGCGAGGAAAAAATTAGTTAATCGAAATTTACAGCAGCGAAAATTACTCATTACAATTGAAACCAAATGTTCATCTCATCGCACAAGATTTAGAATAACACGCATGAGTTACATCACTTAACTAAACGCGAGAATAAAAGAACATAGCAGTGACGTCTAGAATGAAAATGGCAACTGGACGGGGTCCCGAGAAAACGTCTCTGGTACTGGGGTGCACTCTTCTTCTATCGGGGGAAGCGGATTGATCAGTCGATGAACGCGTCTCTCCTGGTCGGGCCTCAGTGGTCTGCCGATGGCGATCTGAGGATTTAAATCAGCGAGGCTCTGGAGATAACCCATCACTCGCTGGGTCAAACGCTCTTGAGCGATGACATACTAGACAAGGTTGGCCAGTACTGGGTCTCTCTCAATTCGTTCACCGGGAAAATATGTCACTTCCCCAGGTGCTGCACGGCTCGGAAAGTAATAATACCCTCATTCGCTGGCATAGGGTACTGTGAATCGAAGGCGAACAATCGCTTCGTGTGCAGCCGCTTCTATGGCCATCTGCGGAGTCGGCATAGATTTCCCTAGGAAGGGGACTTCCGTTGGGTCCTAATTTGAGTTTACGGGAGGGATGTGCACTACTGCCCAATATTTCGAGGTGGAAGGGGTGATCCTCGATTTGAGCAACTCGTACTGGGGTGGCTGGGTAGAACCCATGGTACTGCAGGTAAAGTCCCACAATATTTTAACAAAACCACCCAGGGTTGCATCCGGGGTTCTCAGATAAATGCTAGGGCTCGGCATGGCAATAAATGGTTGTGAGGGTTGCGCACAAGATGAGGGGTACTCGGCAAGGTCACGAGGTGTCCCTTTTATAAAGTAACTGGGCTGGGTTATTTACCGCGGTGAAGGGCAACTAGTTTGTCGGTTCTGCCCTATGGGGTCGGGGTCAAAGCCACAGATACACACATCTCGCCAAAGCGACGCATTACTGTGGGTGCCGTCAGGGTTGGTTTTGGTAGCTACGCCCAGAATTAAAAATGCAACCGTACATCAACACACTTATGCACAGCTACTTTTTAAAATAGGGGCGCACATGCAGACAACACTGCGGTAATACAAGATCACACAACTACAGGTTGTGGACATACTGAGACTCGGTACTACTCGAGTGACTTAGCCTACCTCGTTTATATCTAAGCGAGCGTGCCTTGTGGCTGTCGAGTTTTCTCCACGGGCTTCACCGTCGGAGTTAGCTGGAGGGGGTTGCGGAACTGCAGGGTCGGGGTAGTGATGATGACCATCGCGGGGATTGTTGGCCACAATCCCGTTGGAGTGTGTTCCCAAAAGGCGACGAAGCACTTCTGGGGTCATCAAAGCACCTTAGTTGATGGCTGGGGCTGACCTCAAGGTCTCGATCGGTTGTCTGAATAGCACGACTGGGTTGTCGGCGTCGGGCTCATCTTCTCTTCTTGCTGGGGGTTGGCGGATCAGTTCTCCACGAGCTGCGATCAGATCAAGGGTGATTTGATCGAACAGTCCCTCTAGTGCACTTACATAGCGCGCTAGGTGCAATAATGCAGGATCTGTCTCGTGATCTCCGTTGGCAACTTGTGGTGGTCTACCATACCCGTCACGGCTGGGGTAGTAGTAGTAGAAGGAGCGATATTTAACTCGGGGCGACAAGTGCCGGAGTTGAACTATAGCTTCTCGGGCAGCTAGTTGGATGGCTTGTGGCTCAAAGGAAGTTGTCCTTCCGGTGAACCTGTAGGGGCATTCTGGCGATAGACCCCTACCATAGACGTGCACAGTGGCCCAAAATTGACGGCTCTCACCGCTCATGGACCCTTGGTACACAACATACTCCGGGGGCTCTTCTAACGCGAAGGCACGGCGGGTGAGGTTTGCTAGCACGGTCACGAAACCTCCAAGGTTGGTTGCTGTGGTCTCATTGTGAACAATGGGGCCAGGCATTATAACTCGGTTTGGGGTAGAGGCTGTGCTGTGCTGGGTTGAGGCTAGCGTGCCCTTTTATAGAAAAAGGGGGCGGAGTCTTCCTTCGCACGCTTGCGGAAAGAACTGTTTAGGGGCCGGTCACTGGAGCATGATCGACATGCTAGACTGATAGGTTGGGCACCGATTGCCAAAAGGTGTCGGGTCACTGTGAGGCTATCTTACACGAGAAGCTTGGCCGGGGTTTGGTTAAAGTCTGGTGGGTTGGTTTACCTAGGTTTTCGACCTGGCTAAGATAGGATTAGCCAATGGTCAGCCTGGCTCTGATACCAAGTTTGTCAGGACCGGATTTTCGGGATATTAATTTCCCAAAAGCGGCCCTTGTCCTCACCAGCCCCAGGATTACTGTTAGCTAATGAGACACCAACTTGTTACAGAAACTCCAAGCAAAATACAAAATATGAAGTACAAGACAGCCTATGGGTACAACAATTGGTTTCTAGGGGTTGATGGCGGAAGCGGTTTGCGGATCATCAGCGTCTATGGGACTCCATTTCCCACAGGAACAGCTGACCAGGATAACTCCTATCTTCGCGAGGCTGCTATCACCATTACGTAGGTTCCGGGGCTGTCATCGCAACGCTCCTTTCCACGCAAGAAATCTGGCCAAGACAATAGCCAGGGACAAGCCAGTGAGTACTTTGAATGTACTCGCAAACATTAAGAACACATGTATAATATAGCCATTGATAATCATGTTTTGAAATATTCCATGATCACTTCATCAGTTATGAAATAAGGTTCATGATGCACGCAAGCAGATCATTCAACTAAAACATGAGTAAACAATCAGGGAGTAGAAATGAAAAGCACCGATCGGGTGTCTGAAGCGACGCCTCAAAAGGATAATAGTATGAAGCGTGCCTCAGTCGGGCGTCTGGGCGACACCACATAAAGGGCTTATAAGTAAATGAAATAACACGCATGCCACAGTCGGGCGTCTGGGCGACACCACATAAAGGGCTTATAAGTAAATGAAATAACACGCATGCCACAGTCGGGCGTCTGGGCGACACCACATAAAGGGCTTATAAGTAAATGAAATAACACGCATGCCACAGTCGGGCGTCTGGGCGACACCACATAAAGGGCTTATAAGTAAATGAAATAACACGCATGCCACAGTCGGGCGTCTGGGCGACACCACATAAAGGGCTTATAAGTAAATGAAATAACACGCATGCCACAGTCGGGCGTTTGGGCGACACCACATAAAGGGCTTATATAAGAATAATCATGGTGAATATCCAGGAGGTAGAACCGTCCCAGGGATACTCAATAATCCAAATAACACAAATGATTAGTCCATAATAATAATAATCATAATCATCATACGTCACAAGTTATGATCCATGTTCTGGTTTACTAGTTTCTCCTCCGAAGACCGACACTAAGACCGACACTTGACCCATCCCAGACTGTAGTCCTTAACCATGGACATGGCTATTCGAATAGGTTCAATATCTCTGCAGAGGGTGTACTCTTTACCCACGAGTAACGAATTTCTTTAGTCCATCGGAACTAATCCCGTCTACAGTCTTTTAGTCGAAAACACGCCTGACTTGCACACACTAGCTTAACTTTACTCGTGTCTGGAATCACCCAGACACATGTTAAGCAAAACTCTAAGTGGGGAGGCTACAACCTCGCGTAGCATGGGATCAAATTTTTATCGCGCGCTCTAAGGGGTGGCCTCCCCTCTCGGTCCCAACCGGAACACCCATGCCCCCGGACCAGGTGGCATGCCTATCGGCTACAACCGGTATCTTCCACCATGGCCTCTCTGTACGGTGTGTGCTAGGACAGGGGTTGACAACTTACTGAACTATACCCTACCTACGGCAGGGACAAGTGGCAGCACGAAACAAGTATGGGGGTTACTCGCACAAGACTCGATCTACGGCCGACTCAGGTGGCTTAAGTATTTCCTGCATGGTTAGCTCAAGAATTATATTTCACAGCCATCAGACACAACCACCACTCATCATACCTCCCCCTGCCCTAATGGTCATAACCGTCTCGACGAGGGACAAGCTCGTGTCTACACAAGACAGAGACTTTCCCGGGTCCTTCCGGGTAGGCATGAGAGGCATATGAGGGTGATTGCTATCACAAGCTTATCCATTTCTAATAGCAAAAAATTTCATTTATGCACTCAAGGTGTATGATCATATCGTCACATAAAAATAAACAACGCTTCATGTCGAGGTGGGGGTTATAACCGTATCAAACAATCCCCAAAATATATTATGCCAGGGTTCAGAATGCTTGCCTTCAAGGTGTGGAGAGGTGAGGTGCCTCCAAAACTTTTGAAAGTTTTCTCCTTCCAAATTCCTATTTTTAAAATATTCAAATAACACATACTTTAAAAAACAGTACAAAAAATTTGTTTGGAAAATTTTGAAATAAATATGAAAATAAACTAGACAATATTTGGGAAGCAACAGAAAAAGAATCAAGTCATTTGGATTTATATTTAAAAAGTTATAGCCAGTCAAAGTTTCAGTCAAACTCTATTTTTTAAAATAAAACAGAAAAGAAAACGTTTCGATGAGAATATGCTTTCGGAGCAGAGGAGACGTACTTCCGGCTGTTTGCGTTTTCACTTAAAACATGCGGGTGGGGCTGGGTCGCTGACAGTGGGTCCAGGGGGCCCACTCGTCAGGTTTGACCAGTCCTCTCTCCCTCCTCTTCCTCTGCCCGAACAGAGGCGAGGCTCCGGCGATCAACGCCGGCGAACGGCGGCTCCCCGCGGGCTCCAAAGGGTCGGGATGGATCCGCAAGACCGGGACGGTCCTCCTGGTGGTCGTTGGGTCGGCGGGGGTGGAGGGAGTCGCCGGCGGTGAGCTTCGCGGCGGAGGAGGCTTTGGGAGCAATGGGGGTTTGGGGCTACGGTGGTTCTTGATCGCATATGAGAGGCTGGGCACTTCCGCTAGGTTGAGGGGAGTCGAGTGGTGTTGCTAGATGGGCGGGGGAGGGCCTGCTGTGACGCACGGCACCGGAACGAGGCGGAGGCTGCACTAATCGGAGACGGGGAAGAAAGCTTCCCCCCATCGATTGCTATCCGTGGTAACTCTACAGAGGTGGCTTGAGGTCGCCTGAATGCTTAGTCGAGCTCGGGGTTCCCTTTTATAGGCGGCCAAGGTCGGTTCTGCGGCGGTCGTGGATAAGCTCGTCGGCGACCGTCATTCTGTAGGGGCAGGGCGGCGTGGCGGCGACGAGCTCTAGCGGACGCGTTTGCGGATGAGATCGAGCTGTCCCAGGGGCAGCTGGCATGCTGGAGTGGTTCGGGCGGCGCCGTCCAGGGCAGGAGCCCACTGTGGCCAGCCGCTAGCCGCCATGGCCGACCTGACGGCGGCGCTGTAGGGCGCCAGGGGTGAGCTGGCGGGTTCTGGTGAGTGGATGAGGCCGGGGGCGTGGCTCTGCAGTGCGAGCGGGGAAGGGCCAGAACGAGCGCGAGGCGACGGCAGTGGGACGCGGCGACTCGGTGCGCGCACATGCAAAACGTGTACTCTGGGCACGCCCAGAGCACGCACGCTGCGTGTTTGGCAGAATGCCACAGCATGCCAGAGGGCTCCAAATCACCTAAGGTTTAGCAGGTCTAGGCTAGGGCCATCTAGGAGTTTAGTGGACAAGCTGGTTAGGTCAGGGGATCAAGTTCACAAAGCAAACTAATAATCATGCCAAATCTGCTTATACACCCAAGGTGTTCGACAGAATGCTAAGTGCATCTAGGCAACTCTTGGGGGGGGGGGGCAAAAGCTCCAGACCAGTGTCTCTTTAGATGAAGGAGAGGATGGCTAGGTCATTTGGGCAAAGCCAGAAACTTGTTAGTGCAAGCTTTGCAAAACTTCAGTTTTGGACAAAAAGAACAATGCCTCATTGCATGCACTTAAAATCCTCCAATGGGTCCACTCTCCTGGACTTAAGGGTTTTGTAGGATGGGCTATAAGTAGGAAAAAGCTCATGGTTACTAGAGCAAGATAAATTAGGGTTTCAGTAGAAAACTCCCAACTGGGCCAGAATGAAAAAGAGGTTGATTCACTCAAATTTTTCAAAGAACATCAATGGGTTTTTGCATAAAGTTGCATAACATACTCCTATGAGTATCCCAAAATTTTGGTGGATGCTAGAAAGAAATATTTAAAGGGGTTGTAGTGCAAAATTGCTCTCTGGACCAGATTTGAAAACTTGGTGTAGAGCTCAAAATATCCAAAGAATGAAATATAGTTTTGCATAAAAGTGATTTGAAAACATCACATGGCATCTCCAAATTTTGGTTGGAATTTTAGATGAATTTATAAAAGGGTTGTAGTACAAATGGGGCCCTAAAACCATGGGAAACCATTTTTAAAGAAATGAAGATCAAGAAAAACAATTATATAATTAACCCCATACATAAAAGAAAAGTTTTCTTGAGAGGGTAAACAAGTCCCAATATATTTGGAAAGTTTTCACTTGGGGTAAAACTCCATAATAACCAAGAAAGGTTCTGAAATCAAAAGAAAGATCCAGAAAGTGAAAGTTTAAAATCTCCTGGCAAAATTTTAATTAATAAAACAAGGCCAAAATTTTTGGGGTGTCACAATTGTTGCTTCACGTTGGTGCTGATGCTTGGGGAGTGAGCCTAGTCCTTGCTGCGGTGAACTTCTTGGTTTCTTCAAGGCTCGATCGGGAGGCGGGGCTGGAGATCGTTGGTAATCCCAGTACTACCCCTCCCGGAGGTCATGGGGCTGATGTCAATGAGAGGCGCGCCTTCCTGCCCGCCAAGGATGGGGCTGATGTCGATGTCGATGAGAGGCAAGGCTGCTTGCTATTTCTCCACTGGAGGCGCCAGACTGGAGTCTTGGCGCTTCCCGGGAGGATTTTTGGTGAGGAGAAAGCGAGGGAAGATGGAGAAGGCGGGTGACAGGGGGTCAGGTCGGAGTACGATGGTGTGGATGCCTTTGCCTCCGACCGAGAACCTGTCGCCTCGTATTTCCGCTCTTCCCCTCCCTCCCCGGCACAGTCATCACCAACCTCTTCAGGTGATAGCCGAGGAGGAATTTTCTCTTGGCGCCTTCTCCCCGCCTCCAGCAGTCTTCCGGCTGAGATTTGGTGGATGACTCCACCGGCGCTCAAGCCGGGGCTTCTTGCTAGCTCTGGAGGTGGCGACCAGAGGGCGCCGCCCCGTCCCCCACACTCCTCCTTCGTAGCCTCGCCACTCCTAGTCTTGTCAGGCCGTGCTCAACGGGTCCTAACGAGACTGGGGTGGTCTCCTTCTTGGGTGCTCTTTTTCTCGTCTTTTCCTCCTTCCACCATAGTGCCTGAAGGAGGGAAAATGAAAAGAGGGGATCACATGGCACTTATCTTTTTTTAATCTTAAATCTGTTGGCAATCACCAAATTTTAATTCAAATAATGTAATCCCTCATGTCCATCTTTGTGTTCTGTAATGCTTGTACTTGTGTTAGCATATGAATGAAAAAGATGAACGTTGCCGGGAACCCGTGCATGTGTATGTCCATGCAGATATGGGGTGCCTCTTTAATGTAAATAAACGAGTTTTCCCCGGCAAGTGATGCGGAGCATCCCAAGGTCATCCCCATGGACCTACCTTCGTTTCCCACAACACCACTTGGACCAATGACAAGAGCCCAAGCAAAGGCTATAGAAGATAAGGTGAACTCGCTCCTCTCCGAACTACCACTTTCTATACATGAGACATGGCTACTACCTCATGTGGAAACACTATGTGTGATCAGGTACTTGGAGGAAGGCCACAAAGTAGCTACATCCAACAGATAAGACGACGAGGACACAAAGTGCCAAGGACAAGAAGAAGAGTTGCCACTGAAGCTAGAGCCACCGGACGACCGGTCGGGACCGGACATCTGGCACCTAAAGTCCCCAGCCTACCCAGGCCGTAGCCAACGCAAGCTACAGTGAGCGGACGTCCGACTAGGACTGAACGACCGGCATCACCACACCCAAGCCGAAACAGCGGATGTCCGATGCGACCGGACGACCGGCGACCGGACGACCGACCATCTCCGGAAATCCGGTGTCACCTCAACCGAGCCAGAACAAGCAGAAGTCCGGCGACTACCAGACGTTCGAATGCCCACGAGCCACTAGACGACCGTAACCCACCGAACGCTCGGTACCTATCTGCACACAGTTTCGGGCCCGAGGCCCATGTACCCCTTCACTTCGCCCCCATTTGCACTAAGACTATAAATAGACCTCCTCCTCCTAGTTAGGGTTAGCATTGTGTTAGCTCATATGTGAGATAGAGCTTCTCTCATCCATCCAGATCTACTCCATCACGAGGGACCAACACCTATTCGGAGAAGATCCATCTTGGATTCAAGACCCCTAACGGGAATACCTCAAGACCTCCTCACGGAGAAGAACCAGTTACCTATGTATTGTCCTTTGTTGGACTCGGATCGTGTATCTCTTTGTGTTTCGAGGATCTAGCATATGTGTGACCTAATCTCATTGGTTTGAGTGATTCTCTTGTGTTTCCCCTCATGATTTCCCATTGTGTTCTTCATGTTCATCGCGGGATCCGCTCCTTTCGTGAAAGATCGGCCATCTAGGGTTCCATGCTACATCATCTTGGTATCATGAGCCATGTTGATCACGATTTCGGAGCCTCCCCTCTGTCGTGGTTATCTCGTGGGCGGGTTCGTGAGACGACAGATGCCACGGGGTGGCTTGAAGTGGGGGCAAGACTTCTCTGGAGATCAAGGTACGGGATTGGGAAAACGACACGTAGTGATTTCCCCAGGTTCGGGGCTCTCCGGAGAGATAATACCCCTACTCCTGCATGTCTGAATATATATGCAGTGTACATGTCTGGCGATACAGAGTCGCTCCTGGATTTGTATTACAGAAGGCCGTAGAGCGCCTTGTGCATATGTGGGTGTGTGGCGTGGGAGCCGAAGGCTCTGGGTGAGCACGCATGTATGTGGCCGAATGGATGGATGGCTAGCTAGCTTGTATGCATGAGTGAGTGTCCAGGATGGATGGATGCTGATTTTTGTAGTGTGGCTTGCTACCTTGGTCAAGTCTGTGCCTTCTTGGCCAAGGGAGTGACCTCCTTCCCAAGAAAGTGCCTCCCTGGGTCACTTTATACAATAGTGCCTAGGTGTTGGCGTTCTGGGAACGGGGGTCCCCAGACTTGCCTGCCCGCGGCCCACGACGTGGCTCTGCGAGCGGGCCCGTACGACCCATCTTCACCAGCAAGGACTCAAGGCCCTCGCGAGGCGGACGACACAAGACCTCCTCAGGAGCGGCCTCACTAGGCTGGCTCACGCGGGGCAGAGAGTTCAAGGCCAGGCAAACCTCGCGAGGTTCTAGTGATGTGAGCCATGACGACCAAGGCCAGGCGAGCGCCAGGTGGGTGTCAGCGCGCACAGTGTCCTTGTTTCCTCTTTGGTGCTAAGGAAGCAGGCGCAGGCACGGAATACCGAGGCGTCAAGCAAAGGATTCCATATCAGTGCAACGAGACCAAGACCAGAAGGACGACAAGACGGAGGTCACCGTGGAGCCCAAGACGACGCACCACCAGAGCCTTTGACAGGCGAAGACCACTTTTGTCAGGATAAGTTGTACTAGCTGTCCCCTTTCAAATTGGCCGTTGTTGGCTCCCTTCCCGCTCAATATTTGGCGAGAGGACCAGGGCCTCTATAAATAGGACTAGCCACCACCATAGCTAGAGGATGGGACGGATCGAGAGAGACCAGAACAACCACAAATTCCCCGAGCACAAGAACACCTCTCCTCAGGAGGCTGTTCTTCCCATTGTACTGTTCATCCTCATCCCAAGAGGCAATCCACCACACCACACTGGAGTAGGGTATTACACCACAATGGTGGCCCAAACTAGTATAAATCTTGTGTCCTTTGTGTTACGATTTCGTCGAGTTAGCTCGTAAGATCTTAGAAAAGCTAGGACGTGGATCGGTAGGGGGAGATTTTCGCGCGCACCCTAGTGTTCGAACCTTGAGGGTTTTACCAGAACCCGTGATCCGACACCAGGGACAAGTAGCACTGTACATGATGTCGCGTGTGATGAGTGAATAGTGTATGCTTTATTAGCAACAGTGGTCGCGGTATGGCTGTCTTGTTGGTGTCGTGTCGGATGGGACACCGTAGTTGACTTCGCGTAGCAGGCCGGCTGGAGCAGCCGGACAGGGAGCCGGCCGGGCGGCCGGGTTGACGAGTCTGGACGGGTTGAGGGACTTGGTCGGGTTGAGCAACCCGGCCAAGTGCGAGCCGGATTGAGGGGCGTTGCTGGCCCCGATGTTTTTGGAGCGTCGTTAGCCGTCTTGGGCCTACTCAAGGGTCATCCCCCTGACAGTAGCCTCCGAGCCTCCGGGCAACTTCGAAAAGTTGTGCGGAGGTTTTTAGCGGGCATCGATGAAGTAGCCGACGGTGATGTCGAGGGTGCCGGACGCGGACACGGAGTCCGCCGACTGGAAAGCGCGGGGCCTTGCCGGACGCGGACGCGGAGTCCGACGGCTGAGTGGGGGCGCACAAGGGCACCCACTTGGTGTAGCCTCCGAGCCTCCGGGCAACTTGGAAAAGTTGCGAGGAGGGTCTTACTGTTGATGAAGAAGCCGACGGTGATGTCGAGGGTGCCGGGCACGGACACGGAGTCCGCTGGCTGGAGGGCCCGGCCGGACGCGGACGCGGAGTCCGTCGGCTAAATGGGGCCGTGCGAGCGCACTCACTGGGTGTAGCCTCTGAGCCTCCGCAGAACTTGGAAAAGTTGGGCGTAGGGTCTTGCTATTGATGAAGAAGCCGACGGCGGCATCGGGGATGCCGGCGGTGGGCCTGCAACCGGCGTGTAGCCACCGGGCGAGGAGGGGGTTCCCCATAGCGATGATGATGCAAAATACCAGGTTAGTTCGAGCAGATATATCAAATGTTTCCTTTTAGCATTGCAAATTTCATGTGGAGGATGCCTCCGGCCTGCGCTGCCCCGCGGAGCCTCCTCTACAAGACGCGGCCATGGCGCGCTCGGAGCCCTGCGTGTGCGCTTCTGCATCGACCTCCGGCCACGCCAGGGCAGGGGACGGCCTCGCCCTTGCTCGTCGTGTTCTTGCACCCGACAGCCTCCACCCGCCCGCGCCGCTCTGCCGCGCGTCCGTCTATCCGCGTACCCTCGGCGACCACTCCTCCCGTGCATCGGCATCGTCGTGTTGCTCCACTCACCAGCCCTCCCCGGCTCGCACCTCGCAGCCGGCTCCGGCCACGGCGGGCCGGCCCCACTACGGCCTGCTCCGCCCGCTCGTCGCCTCACCCAGCATCGCCCATGCCTCAGCCTGGTCCTCCTTGCCTCACCTCCGCTCCGGTCGCACATCCGCGCCTCGCCTCTTCCTCGAACGCACGTGTCGGCCCTGCCTAGCCACCGGCAAGCGTCATGCTCGGCCACCCATCCCCGCACTAGCCGGCTCCGGGTCCCCACCAGGTAGCCTCCGCCCGCGGCCAGGTGCCCTGCACCGGCTGGCTCCGGGTCCCCGCCGGGTTGCCTCCACCTGCGTCGGGTGCCCCGCACCGGCCTGCTCCGGGTCCCCACCAGGTCGCCTCCTGTGCGCTCTCATGTCGGCTCCCGCACCTTGCGGCTCGCACCGCCGCCTCCAGCCGGCCGCGGCCCCGGGCTGGCTCCGCCCCGCACGCGCGTGGTGCCATCCTCCACCTGCCGGCGTCCGCACTCCCGCTCCGCCGACCGCAGGCTCCGCCTCTGCCCGTGGCCGGGTCGCGCGTGCCGGCTCTGCCCCCAACCCTCTGGCCGGCTCCGCCTCCGACCCGGCCCCGACGTCCTACGCCTACGCCGCATCGCCCCGCCCAGGTCGGCTCGCCGCCTTGTGCTGGCTTTCGTGGCCACTCTGCCTCTGGCTCCGCCACACCGTTGCCGCGCCCTCCGCTCCGCCCGTGGCCGGTTCCGGCTCCCCCCGCGGCCGGCTCCGTGCGCTTGCCAGCTCCGGCATCCCCGCGGCCGCCTCGCCGCCAGCAGGCATCGCGTGCGAGCACTCGCTCCCCTGCTCCGCTTCGGCCGAGTTCCGCTCTGAAGAGAGAAACAGAGAAAACAGAAATAGATGCCGACTGAAAGACAAAAGCTACTGCCGTCTGAAAAGGAAAAGAAAAAATGTGATGGCCGTCTTCGGTCATCTGTGTCATCCCCCGGACACCCTCTTCGTTTTCTAGCTTGATTTTGTTGTGTTCTTCCCCAATTTTAAAAATTCCCACCAAAAATAGCCTCAATTTTTTTTGTGATTTGTTGGTGTGATGAAGGTTTGTTGGATTTGACCCATGGATTTCATTTGCCACGAGTGGATCTATCTTTCCCCCATCATCCCACCTTTTCCATCCACAAAATCGCCCGGATTTGACTGATTTTGCCACATCCACCATGAACCCTAGCTATTCATCCCTTGCCCAAAACTGCCGAGGCACCAGACGTCCGTCAGCTACCGGACGTCCGACGACCACCGGTCATCCGACCTCCACCGGACGTCCGACGTTTCCTGGCGAAACTAAAAATTTTAGTTCGGCCACCACCACCTCTTCACCGCCATTTCCGCATACACACCCCAATACCACACTCGCTTTCCGCAACCCATATTGCTTACTCGTTTTGCACTCCGACAAAATTTTGCCACATTTTGCTTTGAGAATTTGAGTTGCGGTTCCCGTTTCCTAATGTGTTTCGGCTACTTAGGGACGGTTCAACATCAACATCACTGCCGCTCATCTTCGCCACAGATTAGTCATCGACAACGACCACTCCACCATTTTGACACCATACCATAAGCAAGAACGGTAACCTCTTCTTGGTTTCGTGATACCCCATCGTTATACACTCTTGCCATTACATTGATAAGCACCATAGCCCAATTTTGTGTATCTTACCCATCGAGACTAGCCTTTGAGTATTGTCGACAACGTCACTTGTGCACATTAGTGGTCATACTTCACATTGCATACTTACCATATCATCGTGGTGCATATCTTGGTATCCTCTTTTGTGTCACAAAGTTACCATCACGTACATAATTGCTATTTTGGTTCGTGAAGCATTGCATGAGAAAAGAGCTCCAAAGAGAAAGAGCCAAACAAGCTTTTAATAAAAAGGGAAAGATAAGCAAAGAGCTTTTAAGCAAGAACCATAGTATCATATTACATTAAGATTGTCATACTAGATCATCTTGGATCATATCATCGGAATACCATACATAGAGCATACTTGGGATAGAAGTCGTTGCAGTTTTGCTTAGTAGGTTGTGCACAAGTCTCGTATCCGCCTATTGTGCAATCGTGCTAGCGTCTCTCTAGTGTTGTGCAACAAGAGCATTTTCGTGGATTCCACATTTTTGCTCATTCCTTGGTTGCACGACCCATTTTATCTATCCGTTTGTGAGTTTCCGTGTACCATATCTTGCTATTGGTCTACTTTTTGCATTTGCAAATTTGTGAATCTTTTCCAACATTATTGAAGTTCACTAACAATTGCATCAAATTTTGTGCCACCGTCCTAACCGAGCTCCACCACAAGCTTTTACTTGTGTAGGTGTGAGAAACCAACAAGAATTGGTACCAATTGTGCTATTTCCTTGTTCCACATTTG